>NC_044555.1:89034030-89348495 GCF_007565055.1 Rhinopithecus roxellana | reverse complement strand
CTCCCTAGATCCTTCCACCCATTTCTCATCCACTTTCTGTGCTCATCCTCGTTATTCCCTACACTGCTCTGTTTCCAGAGGCTCCCCAGGACGCCTAAGTCCAGCAGCTTCCAGCTTACTCCCCTCCCCCAGTATCGCCATCCCTGGGAGGGACACATTGGAAGGGGCTAGAAATTCCCATGCCACACTCCACTCGTGCCATCCCCCCAGCATCTTAATTTCTGCTCGTGGAGATGCCGCTGCTCTGCAGCGCTTTGCTGATTCACCATGATCGCGGAGGGAAAAGCCTCATTGACTTGTGCCCCTGCAAGCGGCGAGGCGAGCGCGAGTGGCTGCGAGGGCACGCGCTTTGGGAAACCACCCACCATTGCGTAGCCGAGGTGCTAAATGACAGGGTGAATGCCCTGCGTGGCTCTCAGCCCGGGCAGACGGAAAGATAGAAGGGCGGGGAGGAGGGGTGGCGGTGGGAAATACTGCGAACCCAGCTCTTTGCGACTGAGCCAGCGGCAGCTAGTGGGTGGGCACTTCTCAGGAGGCCTAAAATCGGTCGCTGCACAGGGAATGAACAGAGCTGTTTCATATGCCCCGATGCCAGCGCAGGGATAAAAGTAAGAGAAGGAAAACCAGCCGGCACGTCTGCTTGGGCGCCTTTAACATTTTGGCCAAGCTCTTTTCATTCTGAAGTCTTTGACCCTCCCAGTGGCTCCCTCCCAACCTCGGTTCGCCCTCGTCCCTAGAATTTCTGGCCTTTTAACGTCAGCCCTCACAAGGGCTGAAGAACAGAGTGCCCTCCCTCAGTGCCTGGGCTGAGTCTTAGAGCGGGAGAAACTGCATTGCTCGGCTGGCCAGGGCGAGAGTGTTGTCCTCCCACACAGAAACGGCCTTTCCTTTGGGACTAAGGCATTTGTTCCTAGTCCTCCCAACTCTATTCCTAACTGTCCTTATGTATATTTGGAGGAGCTTCTACCCTGTATGTTTCAGTTTGGAGACAGAACCAACTGAATGTGGACCTTGGGCCACTTTTTACTGCAGGCAATCCGTTAGTGTTGTTTGAATTGAATTGGAGCAGCAGAGAGAGTGAGAGTGAGGAGAGAGAGAGGAGAGAGAAGGAGGAAGAGAGAGGAGAGAGAGAGGGAAGAGAGAGAGGGGGGAGAGAGAAAGAGAGCTCACATATAAGAGTGCAGGAAGGGTGTTGCCTCCCACCTCCCCAATTTTTCTTCTCTTTTTGTAGAAGTTCTGGGGAGCATTGCCTCCACCAACGACTTGGGTTTGCATTTGGGCCAATGACTTTGTGATCTGAGCTTTCACCAGTACGTTAATAAATTATTACTTTTTCTGATTTAAAATTAATACGTATTAATTTTAGACAATTTGGAAAGTAAGAACAAGAAAAAGAAGGAAACAAAAACACCTGTATCGCTGTACTCACACTACCTTTCAACCTTTGTTGATCATTTATTGTACACATAGGCAATATAATATAGAAGTTGAGGCTTTTGGTTCTCTAGCCCCTGAGTTGAATCCTTGCTCCACTATTTATTAGCTAAAATGCAATGGGTAACTTTACTTCTTTATGGCACAATTTTTCTCTTCTGGAAAATGGAAATAACAGTAGTACTAACCCCATAAAATTGCTGTGAGATTAAATAGATTAGAAGATGTAACACACTTAAAACAGTGCCTGAAATACCACAGACATATAATAAATGATATTTGTTATAATCCTATTCTATACACAAGTGTGAAAAGAAAATCAGTCCCAGGTATTCAGAAGGTAGGCTGGCACTCACAACTAAGTTTGGTGTTCTCCCACCCAACATAAACCATTTCCTGAAACTAATGTCAGATAAGAGCATTCTGTAACTGTGATGGATTAAGATAAAATTAGGACCACTCCATAATCATATCTGAAAACAGACAAAACATGAACCCTGTCCAAACCACAAAAAATGACGAAGCATGTCATCCTGGCTAATATGAGGGACAGTTGTGGTCTTTTAAAAACAAGTTACGACTGGGCATGGTGGCTCATACCTGTAATCCCAGCACTTTGGGAGGCCGAGGCGGGTGGATCATGAGGTCAGGAGCTAGAGACCAGCCTGGCCAACGTGGTGAAACCCCGTTTCTACTAAAAATAGAAAAATTAGCCAGGCGTGGTGGCCACTGCCTGTAATCCCAGCTACTCGCGAGGCTGAGGCAGAGGAATTGCTTGAAACCAGAAGGCAGTGGTTGCAGTGAGCCGAGACTGCGCCACCGCACTCCAGCCTGGGCAACAAGAGCAAAACTCCGTCTCAAAAAAAAAAAAAAAAAAAAAATTACAGCTTTAGCCTCATTCTAGTCTTTTCTCCCTCTAGAAAAAAGATTAAGACACTCAGACATAAAACTACCCCTGCTTCCTAATGGCACACCCAATCTGGTGTAAGCCCCCCATACACACAACCTACAACCTTCTCCCAAATTACTTAACACAAGCCCAAATCCTGTAAGTCCTTTCTAACACCCCCTTCTTGAGACACCTCTTATGTCTTCATGGTGTGTATTCCTCACTGCAACAAGAAGAAAACCCAGTTTAGCCCACTACTTGGTGTGGTCCTTGTGGTCTTTGGCAAGAGGGCACTGACAATGTATATACAGTGTTTATTTACTTTCTTTTCCAAAATTAAGGATCATAGTAAACATTCTGTTTGATAACCATTTTTTCCCATTAAATATTTCCCATGAACATTTTCTCATTTCAATTATTAGTGCTATAAAAGATTTTATGGCTGCATAGAATTCCATTATACGGCTGAACCGTAATTTAACTTATGCCATGTTGTTGGTCATTTAGTTTTTAGAAATTTTACTACTATAAATAACACTGAGATGAACATCCTGTACGTAAATCTCTGGCTGTATCTTTATTTTCTTAGGATCAAATATCTGCCACTGCATGTTAAGTGGACAGCTCCTAACAAATGCCTTTGTAATAATTTTTAAATTGGAAGGGCAAGGGCGTTCCTTCACAGGGATTCAATTCTTTGATGAAATACCGACTCAGTCCTACTTTACAGGGATTTCTATCCTGTGCTACATTTGGAATCTGTTTCTTGGCTCAGTCTTGCTCAGATATGCCAGAGAGATTGATCATAATGTGGAGTAGGGATTCCAAAGAAAAGATTATTTGGTTTGATAAGGTTACAAAAAAAGGCCTGCTCTTGTCTGGCAAATGTTTCAAGCGTTAGCTTTTAATCACACCACCATTTTCTGCCTGAGAAACAACAAAATATTTTCGTGCATATGTCTTAAATCTAAACAGTTCTATGTCACCCATGAAATCACTATGCATGGCAGGTGATACAATACAAAGGATATTTGGGAGGCTGCAATTGAGGGTGGCACTTAGTGTAGTGTGTTTATTATTTTATACCATCCCAATCTCAGTAGTTCTGACATATTGCCAAGTGGTGGGTGTTTCTGCTATCCTAAAAGATCTATGTAAGATTTCTTGGAGACTGGAAGTGCATGCAGAGAAGGTAAAAGTATAACAAGAATTATCCTTTCAAAGCGGGGAAGCTCCTCTGGCAAACATCAGAGCTCCCTTGAATGGGGATGTCTCCATGCAGTATCTCCTGGGTCTCAGCCATGTTTTGACCAAGAAGCTGTTTTACACACAACAACACTGTACTCCTTGAAGTGGTACCCAAAGAGATTTCTAAAGATAGTTTAAGCTTGAAATTGAAAAGAGAAAACATGTGTGGCAAGCCTTAATTGTTTGCTTAAGATAAAGAGACACACTGCTGTGTGTAGATGATCACTGCTGAAAAGTGGGCTAATTGTTCTGTCTGGGTCTTTCAGGATGTTCTGCCAACTCAGCAGGCTCTCAATAGCATCATGAGTCTTAGAAGAATTATCTGTGATGATGTAAGGAAAAAAATTATTCCGAATTATCTTCCTGAATAAACACAGGACTCAGGACCAAAAGAGAGATATTTCATACTCTCATTCAGGGGAAAACACTTTGGCACACACTCTCTGGATGTCTGTGCTCACAATGCCACTGGTGAGGTGGCCAGCTCTAAACCTTTGCTTTGCTTTTTTCTCCTAACAGAAAGCATGGCCATACCTTCTCTCTACCTTTCAAGATGCTCCCTTCCTTCAAGGTTCTCTCAGAATCCCAGCTTACACATCTGATAAACCTTCTCTGATTGCCACAACCAACATTGATTAATTTAACTCTATTAACTCTGAGCAATTTTATTTGAATTATTTCAGTGAGCAAGTTCCTACTGTGTTTGGCAACTAGGAGAAATTGAGCAAAGAATTCCCTGCTCTCAAGGAATTTGTAGTCTAACATGGTTGAATAAAAATACAGAGGATTAAAATATGAACCTGTATAAGGTGAATTTCAGAGAAGTCCTGTCCCATCAGTGTGTAGGATTCATAGAAATCATAAATGATATCTGGCTGGTCCCTGGTCTTAGAATACCTTTAACCCTAGACTTAGCATCTTACTTGCTGTTTTGAGCTTCTTTGTTGTCTGATGTTTCATATATATGTATATATATTATATATTTTTTCTATTCTCTTAACAAGATTTTGATTTCCTACAGGCCAAGACCCTTACCTTTTGATTTCACCTTCAGACCTTTGGTGCTAGGATTGAGCACAGAGCAGGCTTGAGTAAATGCATGTTAGTGGCTTATTAGAGTAAAATACACAAATCACTCAAGGAAGATAAGGATGCTGCCACATTCAGATAAATGGTTTTTAAAATCATTTTGTTAGAACCAATGATCAGTTATTTTTAAAAAAGTAGTTAACAATTCTGATTTCACATATTCAAAATATTTGTTAGTCCACATGAGAAATTCGAGCTGTAAATAAGATGGATGGGGAGTGCTTATTTAAGAGAAACCCTTTAAATCCAATGTGCATATTTTAATATGCAAAGGAATGTTGCTAACTGTAAATGAGTATCTTTTTGCTAAACTGGGCTGAATGGGATACTGGTTGAGACACGTTTTACAAGGAACACTTAGAGGCACTTGGGACATTGAAAGCAGCAAAGTGTATATGCATTTAAAAACTAATCTGTAACTCAAGTGGATGAGCATGTAATTGTGTTTCTGCATGCATCAGCCTTTTGATCACTGGGCTGGGCTGGTGTCTCCTTTCTCTTTCTTCCCTTGGAGTGGTCTTAAAGTTTTAACTTGATCAAAGAGGATGATCACTGTATTCTGGAGATGCCTGAGTATTGTCACTTTCTTAATAGCAAACAAGGCACAATTCAGGATTTTCATTACATCGCACTAGTTTCCCCTCTACTGTATCTAAATGAGGAGAGTTTGGGTACATTGTTCACTTTCAGCGCCAGGGACAGATCTGAAACAACCTAGCTACCCCTACCCTTTCCAGCTTCCATCACTTGTAAGTTGGTTTTAGAAAATTTTTAGAGCTAAAGAAGTTTTATAAACTAATATAATACAGGGGTTGATCATCTTTTTCTAAACAAGGCCAATTAAGATGAAAATAAATTTAAATCAGTGGGCCACTAATCCAATATGATCATATTTCAAATTGTGTCCATTACTTTTATACCCTTGTGATGTTTGCATGAGGAGGGAGACATTTGAAGAGAAATGTTAGAAATGACTATAAAATATAATCTCTTGCATTTGAGGAGTAATTGTGCTGAAAATTTATAGGAATGATAGAAAATGGGAAAAGAATATTTTTATGCATTTCATATGCCAAGATTAGCCCTAGGTACTTTCAAGTATCTAGCCTGTATAATTTGCAAAATCACTCTGTGGGCTATTAAGCATTGTCAAACCCATTTTAAAGACAGGAAATTGAGGATTAAGGAGATTAAATATCTTGTGCAGGGTTACAGAATAATGGAAGTATAAATAGAGTGCAGGACTATCTGATATCAAAATCCATGTTTTTCTATTCACTCATTCTGCTGTTAAGCAAAAAATTACTTGATTCCATTACTAAAATGCCTTTACTAGATTTAAAAACGTTCTAATCAGAAAACGTAATATGCCATGAATATAATAAACAATTTAATGTTATTTCTGTATTTGCTATTCATTTAATAGTACTGTAAAATGGCAATATTGTGGCCTATCCATTAATTGGGGTTTCAGTGTTTGGATTCATTTCTAATGTTGGTATTCTTTAGAGGAGTTCTGTGGACCAACAAAAATATTGTATGGAACCCAAAGTGTTTGCTAATCTAATCCAACCCACTCTTTTTGCAGATGGCAAAACTTCTGCAGTCCTTGTCTGAATTCTACCAAGAAAAATCCCTCAAAATGTTAAAATGGAAAACTGTCAAGTGGTTCCAAAATACATAGCAGAAAAAGTAACTGAATAGACTCTGACCTTATGCATGTTAAATTTTTTCCATTGTTTTAGTGGTTCACCAGTAGTCATGATATTGCTAAGGGAAAGCTTCTTTAATTCTCTTCCTTTACTGTGTAAAGTGAACAGAGACCATTCTAATCACCAGATCCATTGTCTTATGTTTGAACATAGGGGACATAGGAAAGCAGGGGGTTTCCTGATACAACTCTTAGCTTCGGGGCAATCTTTCTTTGATGTTTATATATTTAATCCTTTTAAAACTCGTACTCCAGAGCCTAACCTAAGAACAAAGCACTTCATCCCTTCTGTTATTAGAACTGTGTACTTCTTGCTTTGACTTTTAAGAACGACAGAGCTACAAGGCATTCTGTTCCCCGTGGCTGATCACTTCCTTCTCATAAATGGCATTATGTTGGTGAATTAATTAATAGTAAAATCTGATTTACATATTCACAAATATTAAAATTGTAGAAAAGTTAAATCAGGAGGCAGCTCCAAGGAGAGGCTAAGTGAGGGAAGACAAAAAAAATCAAAGCTTCCTTTTTTAGACAAAGCACAGAACTTGGCATTTCTAGGGCTGCCCTGCTTCCACCTTCAGGCATCTTCTGAATATCGTAAAGGGGATTATTCTGGACATGGAAAGCTCTGTTCTGCCATGGGTTGAAAGGTTTAGCCTCAGGTGAATGCCATTACCTCCTGCAGTGTGCTAAGCAACAGGAACTAAAGTAGTTTGGGTACTGGCCTAGTCATCAACAGATAAGGTCCTTCATCTAGCTCTGTTACGTCACTTCAGTTAAGATTTCTATCCTTAAAATGGGAATAATAAAGATGATAATTATGCTATCTCCCTCCTAAGCAGGGTTTCAGATGTAAAAGTTGATGATAAATGTAGAATGCTTTGAAACAAACACATACATTATTGGGCCTTCTAGGTCCAGGGCACTTTGCTAAATGCAGAGCATGAAGAGATGTAAAGACCTTGCCTTCAAGGTGTCCACAGTGCAGTGAAGTGAGGCCAACAAGTGAAACAAGAAAGTTGTGTAGTGTGGCAAGGACTTTGTTGTGCTTTGCAATCAGTGAGAAGGTTCCTCTAACCTAGCCCGAAAAGCAGAGCCAGGTGAGTTGGGCAGGGAGGTTGGAAAAGTTTTAAAGAAGATGTGCACAGATGCCATCTGGTGCTCCATCCTTATCCCCTCCCCCACCCCCAGAAGTTCACTCCAGGTGGTTTCCATTTACACTGAAGTCTTCCTGCCTCTCTCTGTCTGAGCTATTTCCTGGCCATGAGACACACTACAAATGCCAGAGAGCTAACACCTCTAGAAATGACCTTAAATTAATGAGGGGTAGGATAAATGGATAAATACCCAGGCTTCTTTGTCTTGCAATGGGACAACTCAGAGGTGTGTTTCTCACAGGCTGTCAAAGAATTCCAGTGGAGTGGAGCCTTTGTTGTCCACAGCAATAACACAGTCATGCTCATTAACACACCCTTTATAAACTTTTCTCTCTGTCTCCCTTCTCCATTCCCTTACTCTGCTTTCTGGAATTCTCTGAGGTAAACCACTTGCTTCCACATATTTATTTCAGGATCTGTCTTTGGTGGAACCCAACCAAACACAGGAGATGACATCCAAATGGAGTCTCAAAGGTTAGCAGTTAGTTAAGCCTAGTAAACGTGCTGGTATGTAAACTACATTTCAGTAAAGCTGTTAAGTAAAAGAGTTAGCTAACCCACCTATGGAGAGAAAGAATATTCCAGGCAGCGGGAATAACATTCAAAATTATAAGGATGGGATAAAGGGCTTAGCTTGTTTTGAGAACTATGAATAGCTCAGGATGGATAGGCAATGGTTTGGGAAAGTATACGGGAACTAGGTTAAAAAGGAACTTTTAAGCTCAAATAAAGAGCTGGGTATTTATTCTGGAGATGACAGGGAGCCATTTCAGGGCTTTAAAGAGTGTTTATGGTCAGGTTTATGTTTGTTTATATTTTACAAATCTGGTGGCCACAAAGGAGGTGGATAAGGGAAAACAAGACTAGAGGCTAACAGACCAATTAGGAGGTCACGATCATAACTATGACAAGAAAGGATTAGGGCCTGAAGCAAGGTAGAGGCCAGTGGGATGGAGAGAAAGGGAAGAGTTGATGTGTTTTTAGGGAGATAGAATTGGCAGGACTTGGATGATTGAAGAATGGAGCTAAGATACTGCATCGTGATTTCTGATGACACAACGTCATTCCAAATAGGCATGCCAAACCATATCCAACCCCAGAAATATTATTTTATTTTTTATTTTTACCAAATTCAACTGAAGAACAGAGTTTCTTATCAGAGTGAGGAAGGAAAAAAGGTGGACTGGGTTTAGCTCTAGACTGTGACAAATAGGGGGTGGTTATAATATTTTGGGAATGAAAGCTGGACAATACGGACCAGCAGCCTGGAAAGTGGCCTGAAGGAGTCCACAAGGTAGAGACCACAGTTCATTAGGTCAAATCCACAGTGTAGAGATTCATGTGGATTAATGAATGTCCTTGCTTCTCAAAGAATTGAGTTAGATTTTAGGGCCAGTTGCTTACCTGAGACAACTTCATTTGAAGAAGGAAAGGAGATAAATCTGGAGGAAGAAGGAGAAGGAGAAGGGGGAGGAAATAATTGGCTTTCGTGGGTGAGAGTCTCTGGAAAACCTCCTGTCTTTGGTTCATCACAATTCTTTTTATCTTTACAATGCAGAGGTAGGGATTTTCCTTCTGATGACCTGCTAGAATCCATCCCTGAAGGTGATCAAACACCATGCACTGTATATACAAGGCCCCTATTATTACCTGAGGGCAGCTTATACTTCTGTTAGGAAACACACACACACACACACACACACACACACACACTTGCTTGCTTTAATTTACATAGTGAACACATTGAAGAAAACAGGACCAACATTTTATAGTATTAGACACTCATTCTTTCATTGACACCTGTGTCAGGGCACTATAAATATGAGACCATTTTAATGACGTATTTTTAGTCCTATTATAAATGATGCTGGTATGAACATTTGTGTATAAGATTTTATGTGGACGTAAGTCCACATTTCTTTTGGGTATATACCTAGGAGTGGAATTGCTGGGTCATTTCATAACTCCACGCTTAACATCTTAAGAAACTGTTTTCAAAAGTGCCTGAACCATCATATATTCCCACCAGCTATGTTTTTGTTTTTATATCATTATATATGCTAAATTTTTCTCTACTTATTACTAGATGTTAGTTTCACAAACCTTTGCAATCTCATTCTTGATATATCTTTAAATTCTCCTTCTTGTAAAAAACATTTTAAAAACCTTAAACTGTTACTTGAAAATCCCCATACTATCCTAATAAGAATCAGTGAGATTGTCTAGAAAATGTATTGGATTAGACCAATGTATTACTTAGATAGATATGAGAAGCTGTTTGTTTAGGGATCCTGAATTTCAGATTGCGATGTCCGCATCTTGCTATGGCATCCCACATCTATAGGATCTCTAATTAAGGAGTAAAGATGGATTATAGGGACCACTCATCTTATAGTCAGAAGGGGAAAGAAAGGAGGTGGAAGCAAAAAGGAAGTGGAAGACTCAGAGAGAGTTGTGAGAAGACCACAAAGACATCATATGCCCACTGTTATGGCTTTGATGTAGGCAGAAGGCCAATGTCTGAGTTACAATCATGGGTGTGGTTTGGATCCCTTTGGAAACTTGTCCAATTCATGTTATCCTCTTTCTCAAGTTCGAGCTACCCTTCCTAGTTTACTTCTTTCGGTTTCACCCTACATCTATCCATCCAGTCCCCATCATTGTGGGCAGTGAGTGATGAGAAAAAGTAGGGAGTGGGAAAAAGAGGAAAATGAGAACAAACGTGTTCATGACCCCTCCCCTACTTCTTTGCCTCCCTATTTATTATCAGTCTGGTAGGCATACTGTTTAGTTTGCCTCATCTGGAGAGAGAATACTTTCATCTCTATAAAGCAGTTAGTATCACCTAAGCCACGGAAATGAACTTCCCTATGGAACAATAAAGATGAAATAAGGTAGTGACAAAATCCCACAGGAAGGACTATTAACTAATATTATTAAGTGATACTTCCTAAGTGAAACATCCCCTCCACTGTAATATTTCATTATTAATAGTACTTGGGAGTTTCAAGAAAAGAAAAACCTTTTTATTTCTCTGGCTTGGTCTCCTGGTATTCATAAAGGAATCTAGGCTATGCTTCATGATGCCAAAAACCACTGGCCAATCCAGTCAGTCTTTTAATAGAACAACAATCAGCCACATTATTTAGTGTTATGTAGACAAACAGCTATTTGTTTGAATGAAATATTCACACGTAAATCAGTTATTTTGACATCATATGGGCACAGTCCAAGTAAATATTTAAATACTAATTAAAAAATCATTAATTGGAACCATATTTGTTGACTATCTCATATATACAGGAATATTTCCCATTTAACAGATGGCTTCATATCAATCTCATCTTAGAAATTAGTAAACACAGATTTTACCACCCATGGAACAGAAGTACATACATAAGAAGGGGCTATAAGCAAAAAGCAGCTTTTGTTAAGATAAATTTGATTATGCATACTTGAGGTTTCCAACATGATGTTATGAGAAGGTAACTTAAAGAAGATAACTCTGGAAATCAGGGCAGTGGTAATTCTTCAGTGGTGGTAACATAATCTGTGGAAGAGAGCCCATGGCAATGCAAACATTGGAGATCTTCGTTGTTAATCTGTTGTGTTAGTTTCCTAGGACTGCCGTAACAAAATACCAAAAACTAGGTGGCTTAAAAAAAAAGAAACTGATCATCTCACAGTACTAGAGGCTGGAAGTCCGAGATCAAGGTGTGGGTAGGATTGGGTCTTTCTGAGGACTGAGAGAAAGAATCTGTTCCACGCTACTTGCCTAGCTTCTTGTGGTTTGTTGGCGAGCTTTGGCTTTCCCTGGCTTGTAGATTCATTACCCTGATCTCTGCCTTGATGTTCACTTGAGGTTCTCCCTGTGTGCCTGTCTATGTCCAAATTTACCCTTTTGTTTTGGAGGACACCAGTCATACTGGATTAGGGGCCCACCCTACTCCAGTATGACCTCATCTTAACTAATTACATCTGCGATGAACCAAGTAAGGTCATATTTCCAAGTAAGGTTATATTCTGAGGTACTGGGGGTAAGGAGTTCAATATATACATTTTTGAGGGGGACATAAATTTATAAATATAAATTTTTTATGTAATTCAACCGGTAACATCTGGTAAGAGATCAATAGCACCTTCACAGAGGCCCAGCAGTCTCTGTGATCTCTGGCAAAAGTCACTTTTGATTGGATGTTTTGGGGTGGAGATAAGGGCAAAGTAGAAATACTAATCCAGTTTTGTATAAATCTGCTGTCAACTCTATGCCAGGAACATAAAATTCTATTTCTTTACTTAATGCCCTTTGATGCATCTTCTCCACATTTCAGAGGACTGGAACTAAAAGTTGCTTTAATATTTGGGGTCCGAGAGAAACTCAAACTTTGGCAAAACTGTCACAGTGTTTTGAGGGTGCTTTAGGTCTCTTCTAGGTTTGAAGATTATAATATGATAATATTCATACTTTGGGTGTTCATATATTTTCCAGTCCAATTTGAAATTTTGTGTCAGAAGACCCACAGGTATTTTCTTTTACTTTATATAAAACTGCTCTCTCCTATAGGAGGTATTTTCCCCACCTCGCAAGAATTTTCACTTTCTTAACCTAACAGATGCCCTCTCAGAATCTTCTCTTCTCCTTTATTTGAAAACATGTGCCCTAGTTTCCCAGCTTAACTGCCACATCCTTTTGCCCCACCAGCACTATGGCCATCTCCATCCCATCCTTACCCTAACGTGACTTTGTATTTGGATTTGGATTTGGGAGAATCACTTGGCTACGGTTTCCCACCTGGAAAAAAGGAGACCAAAGTCATCCTTTTAAGTATCCTAAACACCTAGGTTAGCATCATCATGTCTGAATGATCAGCCCTTGCTGTAAATGATGGATTGCACTTTGCAAGGCTCGCTCTTTCTTGAGAAAATCACTAGCAGTATCCTGGTAGACTATAGACTTTTTGTGAGTAATGTCACAGGATATATGTATCAGTATTAAGCTATCCTTGGAAGGCACCTTGCTCTTACCTATGATAACGGCCACCCCCATCTTGCTCTCCTTCGTCTAATAACTTCTTCAGAAGTGACTCCTTTTAATTACTGCTGATTTTTGTTGCAAAGATCTAATAAGAAAATAATAGAGGCTATGTCAGCATGATGCAGGACCAGTTGGAGGGTCAAGTCAAACCACTGAGCCATTTGGTGGGAGAAAATTGTCAGGCTAAGCTTCCATTTGACACTCTTGATTATGTGTTGTACATGTTTATAAATACACATTTAATGATTAGATTTTTTATATGGTATATATAAACAAAATCATGTTCCTTAGGTGTCGAGTGAAAGTTATTGAAGTAAAACATGGCTTCTTCTTTATACAAATCACTGACCAAATATTTATTATAAGCCCACTGTGTGCATCACTTGGGGGATGCAAGGAGGCACAAGCCCAGATTCCTGTTCCCAAGGAGCTTGATATCTTGGTGGCGAGTTAATGTTCTTCATTCATTTAACAAATATATTTTTAAAGCAACTAATATGTTCCAGACCCAACCTAAGGACTAATACATGTGACAAGTAAGCCATAATCCATCCTTATCTCAAGAAGGTCATAGTTTACTGGGGGATGTAGAGAAGTTGACAGAAGGTGGCAAATGTTTGGTAAAGACTTTACTAGAGGGAAGCACAGGGCATTCTACGAATTGGTATTAGGGGTATCTAACTCAGACTGAGAGGGAACATGGAGGCTTTGTGGAGGTGGAAGATAACTAAGACCAATGTATACCAGTGCCATAAGTGTTCAGCACTAACACAGGGGTGCAGGCATAAGAGGCATTCAAAGATAGGGGAGGTCACCTCATGTTGCGGTGATGAAGAGGGACTTCATGGAAGAGTTGGACTTCAGATAAACTATGAAAGTTGATGTCAGAAATTTCACAGACATTGCTGCTTTGTGCCTGTGCATTGTGGATACTCTCTGTAGGGAGTTCTGGTGATGAGACAAGCTTGGGGTCTAGTATGGTCAGAGCAAGATATCATTAGCCAGAAGAGAAGGGCTTGACATTGAATCTGATAGCTAGTATTGCTATCTAAATGGTGTCTCCTGAGTCATCAGTATGTGTGTGTGTTAAGGGGTTGCTATGGAGAGGTATCTCACAGAAGATGGGTGTGGGAAGCGGGTAGTTGGCTACTTTGAGCTGATGAAGAGATATTGCCATGAAAGGACTATTCTGGTATATGAGTTAGGAATGCTTCTGTCTGCAAGTAATGAAACCTAACTAAGAATTGCTTTAACAAAAAAGGATTGCTTTTTCCTGCATAGCCCAAAGTCTGGTGGTATTGGTTCAATGGCTCAAAAATGTCAGGGCTGGCATCCCTGCCATCCCTGTGGCCTTCCCACCATGGTCATTGCCTCTGGTCAAAATATAAGTGTTACAGTTCTAGACACATCAGGTCTGTATTTAAGACATGAGGGAAGGGGAAAGTTGTGTCTGTTCCTTTAATAAGGAAACATAATATTTTCTCCAGAACCACTCCAGTAAATTTCCTTTTATATCTTAATGGTCATACTTGTAGCACATGGCCACTCCTACACTCAAGAGACATTGGGAAAAGATTAACTTTTTCAGCTTCTCAGAGAAGGGAGAAGGAGGTTGGAAATGAGTATTTGGAGGACCAGGCTCCAGGAAAGTGTGTGTGTGTGTGTGTGTGTGTGTGTGTGTGTGTGTATGTGTGTTTGTCTTGTAGGAGTGCCAGGGTTACTTGTGGCCTAGGCTGGGTGTCCAGGGCTAGGTGCAGTACCAGGAAATGCCCTCAAGGGGGAGCCAAAGAGAAGGCCACTCAGCTGGGCCCACACACAGTGCTCTTTTCATGATTCTTTGGGGTAGCTCTTCTCCACTATCATTCTTTCTCTATCCCTTCCATGGATCCATATCCTCTCCCTACCTTTCATATGTTAGTTTTTTCTCGGATTTTGCCATTGGCCTCTTCTCACCCTGCCCACACCTGGAGAGAATTCAGGAAGCTGACATTGGAAGGGCCTGAGATTCCTGCCAGGCCTAGCAGCTGTGCCAACCATGAACTCCCTCTGGGTAGGGTTTAGAGTTGCCAAGTCTCACATCCCAGTTAGAGAGGAAGAAAATAACAGGGGCTTGAGTGCCCAATGATGACTGCCAGGCCAGTGTTAAGCCAGACTGAAGTCATCCTGGGATAAGAAATCTGTTCTCTGAAGACAAGCTTGATTTCAGACTTCTGCATTTTCTACATGGTTCCTGCCTTTTCCTTTAGTGTCTTGGTAAACTTGTTTTCCAGAAACCCCACCCTCGTTATCTCATAACTAAAAGAGAAAGGGAAATTGCCCACCCCATGCCACTGAGACCCTCATCCTTACATCTCAGGCTAGGAATAGAAGTCAACCCATCCTAGCCTGGGATACTGGTAGGAATGGGACAGTTAGTCAGGTAAATACCTAGGAGGTAACCAAGAACACGGGTGGTTTCTACTGTCCTTTCAGTAAAATTCATTTAGAAGTGATTCATTCAGGCCAGGTGCGGTGGCTCATGCCTGTAATCCCAGCACTTTGGGAGGCCGAGGCGGGTGGATCACGGGGTCAGGAGATCGAGACCATCCTGGCTAACACGGTGAAACCCTGTCTCTACCGAAAATACAAAAAATTAGCCGGGTGTGGTGGTGGGTGCCTGTAGTCCCAGCTACTCGGGAGGCTGAGGCAGGAGAATGGTGTGAACCTGGGAGGCAGAGTTTGCAGTGAGCCGAGATCGCCCCACTGCACTCCACCCTGGGCGACAGAGTGAGACTCTGTCTCAAAAAAAAAAAAAAAAAAGAAAAAAAAAAGATGTGATTCATTCAGGCCAGGCATGGTGGCTCATGCCAGCACTTTGGGAGGCCGAGTCGGGTGGATCACCTGAGGTCAGGAGTTCTAGAGCAACCTGACCAACATGGAGAAGCCCTGTCTCTACTAAAAATACAAAATTAGCCGGGCGTGGTGGTGCATGCCTGTAATCCCAGCTACTTGGGAGGCTGAAGCAGGAGTATCACTTGAATCCAGGAGGTGGAGGTTGCAGTGAGCCAAGATTGCACCATTGCACTCCAGCCTGGGCGACAAGAACAAAACTCCATCTAAAAAAAAAAAAAAAAAAGAAGTGATTCACTCAGAAGTGATTCTCAGCCACTCGGCCACAGTTGATAGTGAGATGGGGGAATCGAAATTTCTGGTGAAGTTGACATGTGGGGATTTAACATAAAGAAATACTTTGCCCTACTTAGTGTTTTTTTAAAAATTATTTTAAAATTTTTGTGGGTACATGATAGGTGTATATATTTATGGAGTATATGAGATGTTTTGATATGGGCATGCCATGTGTAATAATCACATCATGGAGAATGGGGAATCCATCCCCTCAAGCATTTATCCTTAGTGTTACAAACAATCCAATTACACTCTTTAAGTTATTTTAAAATGTACAGTTATTATTGACTATAGTCACTGTGTTGTGTTATCAAATAGTAGGTCTTATTCATTCTTTCTATCGAGTGATTTTTAATCACAGTGTTTATTTTACATTTCAGAGAGCATTAAAGGTGGGCATAAATGTTTAATAAAGGGTAGCACAGCCTACAAAAGCTAAGAAACACTGCTAGGGACAGTGAGGCAGGGCAGAGTGGGGCGTCGCGTGGAGACAGGTCAGATGACAAACCTTGTCTGGATTGCAAGTTGCCTAAGACGGAAACTTCTCTTCTACATCAGTGAGAAGACTTGGCCACTTTACTGTGTGACCAAAGGTGGGAACTAGGGCAGGTATTCTTAATCTTTCTGGTGCCATGTACAGCTTTGGAAGGCTGGTGAAGCCTATGAATTCCCTCTCAGAAAATGTTTTTAAAAGCATAAAATAAAATACACTGGATAACAAAGGAAATCAATTATATCAAAATACAGCTATCAAAATATATCGTAAAAACAGGTTTGTGAAACAGTAATACAGGTGCTTCTTTCTTGACACGTTAAATAACAAGATCTAACAACAGGTCTAATAACTTCAGTAATTTTGAAGTAGTGTGAGTGTTAACAGGATTTTGAGATATCTGCAACGACTGAAATGTGATATGAAAATAACTGTGAATTTTATTGGCGACAAAGTCACAGGCACTGCTAGTAGTGCTGCAGTTTGTTACCTATGTTGATTTAAAGGAAATGCCAACTTTCAGTTAGAGATTAGAGGGAAAAAAAGTAAAATTTTCCCATCCAAGTTAGAGACCCCTGAATTTTACCCACAGTCCTCATGAGGGTCTGTAAGTTTAGAGCTTCCGGCTACAGAGAGGAGAAAAGAGGGGACTATATAACAGCAGATCAGTGTTGCAATTAGGGAGGGCAGGCAGAAGACTAGACACTAACCATGGAGTCAGTTCTGTTATTTGTCCTGGGCAATATCCCTTTGTTTCATGAAGGATCTGGAGTAGAAGCTACACTCCATTTCCTGGGTCTGTTTGGACTCTTAGATAGTGCCAAGTTCAGGAAATGGTGTCGTTAATTTTTTATTGACAGTGGACTTGGTTATCTTGCAGGAGATTAATGGACTTAGAGTCTGGTCCAAGCCCATGAGGGTTTCTCATAATGGTTTGCTCCCAGCCTTTCTGACGTGACTGGATCTGATGAGCATTCACACAGTGTCAGCCAATGTCATATTTATTTGCCTCCTCCCTGAATGTGCTAAATGAAAAACCAACATCAAATGCAAAGGAAAAGGTGCAAGAAACGGGTTTGGCTCTGGGTTCTCCCTCTTTCTGGGGAGGGCACTGGAAGTCTCATTGCTAACCCGCATCGAGCCCTCAGTCAGGAGGTCGCCTCAAGACTCATGTTAATCATTATTCTCATTTTGCAAACAGAAATGAGAACTAGCCATGAGTTCAAGGCTGAAGAGCATGTCAGGGTGTGTTGAACAGAATTTCCAACTAAAGAATCACAATCCTTCTGGCCATGGAGGCAGTTAGTTACACTTTTAAAAAAGCCTACCAGTGGCCGGGCGCGGTGGCTCAAGCCTGTAATCCCAGCACTTTGGGAGGCCGAGATGGGCGGATCACGAGGTCAGGAGATCGAGACCATCCTGGCTAACACGGTGAAACCCCGTCTCTACTAAAAATACAAAAAACTAGCCGGGCGACCTGGTGGGCGCCTGTAGTCCCAGCTACTCGGGAGGCTGAGGCAGGAGAATGGCGTGAACCCGGGAGGCGGAGCTTGCAGTGAGCTGAGATCCGGCCACTGCACTCCAGCCTGGGCCACAGAGCGAGACTCCGTCTCAAAAAAAAAAAAAAAAAAAAAAAAAAAAAGCCTACCAGTAAGCAAGTAATTCTTGAATGTCTGGCACATGACTAGCAAGCAGAGGAAGGGGGTCTCTTTTAGCTATGATGGTCAGGCAAGACCTCTCTGGGGAGGTGACGTTGGAGTTGAGAGCAAAATGAAAAGCAGGCTGCCATGCAAAGATCTGGGAGAAAGCACTCCAGTTAGAGAGAATGGAGTGTAGGAATGCCCTGACATAGCAGCAAATAGTGAGGGATGGGAGAAGGCCAGTGTGCATGAGAGGGAACATGGCAGGTGATGGAGCTGGAGCAATAGGCAGACCCAGAGCTCAGAGGGCCATGGAGGAGTAGGGATTTTGGTCTGGTTGAAATGGGAAGTTGTTAGAGGGTTTGGAGAGAAGCAGCCTGCTTGATCAGCATGCTCTGATTTCTTTTTCCCTTGATAACTCTTGCTGCTGTGTGAGGAGAGATTGTCTGGGAGCAAGAGTACAAGGGAGGTGAAGACAGTCATCCCAATGGGGAGTTGTGGTGACTTGGACTGGGTGTCCTAGTCAGCTTGGACTGCTATAACAAAATACCATATTTTTGGTGGCTTAAACAATAGACATTCATTTCTCACAGTTCTAGAGGCTGGGAGGTCTAAGATCAAGGTGCTGGCAGATTCAGTTCCTGGTTTGCAGATGGCCACCTTCTCACTGACTCCTCACCTGCTGGAGAGAGAGAGGGCTCTGAGGTCTCTTCCGCTTCTTATAGGGACACTCATCTCATTCTGAGGTTCCCACCTTCAAAACCTCATCAAAATCTAGTCACCTCCCAGAGGCCCCACCTCTTAATACCATCACATTGGGGGAAAGGGCTTCAACATGTGAATTTGGGGGCGGGGACAGACATTTAATCTGTAAGATGAGGGTTGTAGCTGTGCATATAGTGAGAAGTGGCCAGATTCTAGAGATGGTTTAGAGGCTTTTAGAGTACTTACCGTTGAATTAGATATGGGACATAAAAGAAAGCAAAGTATCAAGGATGACTCCCCAGCAACGGGGAGAGAAGTTTCTGGGTGAGGATGAGTACCCAGAGATTTGCCATACCTAGCAGCAATGTCTGTGGGGAAAATGTCAGGTTATGTGAAGTCTGTCTTATGTCTTCTGATACTTCTCCCTTCGACTCTTCTCAATCCCACCACTTTTTCAGTCTCTAATTTCCTTTTTTTTTTTTTTACTTCCCAAGGGCTGCAACCATGTACCACTTTCTTAGAAAGCTCTTTGAGGTAGCAGATAGAGGGTAGGGTTTGGAATGCAAAAGGACTAGCTCTTGAATCCTGGTTCCCCCATTTATTTCTTATGTGATCTAGGAAACTTGCTTCTCTGGATAGCAATTGTTTGTTGTCTATGAAATGGGATGAAATGCGTTATAGAATTTTTGGAGACCAAGTAACACAGTGAATGAAAAGTGTCTACCTTAGAGCAGACTCTCAGTAAACTCATCCAGACTTAAATTTTATTTTTTATTTTATTATTATTTATTATTATTATTATTATTATTTGAGACAGAGTCTTGCTCTGTTGCCCAGGCTGGAGTGCAATGGTGCGATCTCGGCCCACTGCAACCTCTGTCTCCTGGGTTCAAGTGATTCTCCTCCCTCAGCCTCATGAGTAGCTGGAATTACAGGTGTATGTCACCACACCCAGCTAATTTTTTTGTATTTTTAGTACAGATGGGGTTCCACCATGTTGGTCAGGCTGATCTTGAACTCCTGACCTCAAGTGATCCTCCCACCTTGGCCTCCCAAAGTGCTGGGATTACAGGCGTGAGCTACCGTGCCCAGCCCAGACTTAAATTTTAATTTACCTTTCTTGTATCCCACTTGGGGCCTGGCCTAGTGACAGGCTGGCTAGCTGTTCACTAATAAAGTAGTTCATGTTAAAATGTTGTCCTGGGCCGGGCGCGGTGGCTCAAGCCTGTAATCCCAGCACTTTGGGAGGCCGAGACGGGTGGATCACGAGGTCAGGAGATCGAGACCATCCTGGCTAACATCGTGAAATCCCGTCTCTACTAAAAAATACAAAAAACTAGCCGGGCGAGGTGGCGGGCGCCTGTAGTCCCAGCCACTCGGGAGGCTGAGGCAGGAGAATGGCATAAACCCGAGAGGCAGAGCTTGCAGTGAGCTGAGATCCGGCCACTGCACTCCAGCCTGGGCAACAGAGCGAGACTCAGTCTCAAAAAAAAAAAAAAAAAAAAAAAAAATGTTGTCCTGGTTCGCAAAGCTGGCCACATGTAAGAGCAGCTGGGGAACTTTAAATACTCAGGCCGCATCTCCTAAGGTTTCTGATTTAGTGGGTTGGGTGGAGCGGGGATGTCAAAGAAGCAGTATTTTTTAACATATTAACATAAATATTTATTATAAAATGTGTTTTCCAAAACAAAAAATAAGTCGTGAAAAGAGTGGTATCATTTTGTATTTCTGCAAATTTCTTTAATGTTTGGCTGAATAGAAGACAGCTGGATTCTCATATCTGCTCCTGCATTCAGTCTGGATGGTTGAGGCTATTCATCTTTACAAGAAACAGTATTTTTAAAAATCTCCCCATGTATTTCTAATGAGAAGCTAGAGATCCACTGGTAAATCAGTGGACAATTTTAATTTACTTAATGACCATCAAGTAGACAGTAGCATTTCTAGAATAATATTGGAGTTGTGAAGATTTACCCCGAGTTGGAGTTTCGTTTGAGGAAGGGAAGGCTTTTCTAAAGCGTCCCTCAATAGCTAATATTTATTGTACACTAGCTATGTGTCGGACAATGTTCTAAGTCCTCCCCCTGCCTTTTCTCTCTCCCCTGACCTTAGCCACATTGGTTAAGGTTTTTAGCCAATTTTCTTGTTCCTTTAAAAATCTCACATTCCCTGCCTTCACACATGCTGTTTCTTCTGGCCTGCCCCTTATATATTCCCTTTGCACTGAGAACTTCTTACTCCTAATATTGTTTAGATTTCCCTTTACCCTTAATCTTTGTAGGCATTTACTGTTTTGTGGGTATTTCGTTACTTAATATCTGTCTTCCACACTACGCTGTAAGCTCCACAAAGGTGAGATAGGTCTGTTTTGTTCACCATTGAATCCTCAGTGCCTAACTGGCTTGCTAATATTTGTTGAATGAGCCCAAGGGAGGACCCTTCTTTTTTCAGTACTAGACTCAATCAAGAGTGATCTGTAGCTGGGGACAAATTCCAATGGCAGCTTCCCAGAGGACTCTGAGTGACTGTCCCCTTCCAAGCTGGGTTCTTGGTGCTGAATCCAGTCAAGTGGTCACTCTCTGCCACCTTATGGCCTCATTGTGCTTTCCTGTTATGTGGCCTTAGGACTACGCAGTGGTTTCAATAACATCAAAATGCCCACACAGAAAGGGTTGGAATCTTGGATTGTTGTTTATGTGAGCCTCCTCTGCTTCTGTGTAAATTCCTGGCTGTTAATTGATACATGGTTTGAGGAGCTGGGACCATTTGTCTAGGCAGCATTACCGATGTCTGTGTTGGGTGGTGGGATGTGGTGAGGGCGGGGAGTGGAGTGGGGCAGTTGACTAAATTCCACTGGTTCAGGCCCCAATTTAATCAAGGTTTTTCATTATCAAATGCTTCACTGACCTGTGGGTCAAAAGTGTGTTTTTATTAGTAATAATATGTGGTAAATTTTGGTGCCTGCCTACATTTTCTATAAGGGATTTGGTGATGTGTTTTGAAGACAAAGCTCCAAGGTCATTGTTTTGTTGCCACATTGCCAAATATCAGACCTTTCATATTTCAAGTTTGTAGGGCAGGCTGGGTGTGGTGACTCATGCCTGTAATCCGAGCACTTTGGGAAGCTGAGGCAGGTGGATCAGCTGTCAGGAGTTTGAGACAAGCCTGGCCAACATGGTGAAACCCCTTCTCTACCAAAAAATATAAAAATTAGCCAGGCATAGTGGTGCACCCTGTAGTCCCAGCTACTGGGGAGGCTAAGGTGGGAGAATTGCTTGAACCTGGGAGGCAGAGGTTGCAGCGAGCTGAGATGGAGCCACTGCATTCCAGCCTGGGTGACAGAATGAGACCCTGTCTCAAAAAAAAAAAAAAAAAAATTAAGTTTGTAGGGCAGAAAAACCTATGCACATCATTGAAAACATTTGTTGAGTAGTTGTGGGATGAGGTCCCTCATAAGCTGACTTTGAGGTAAAACATGAATATAAATATTTTACTTGGGAGGTGGTTCCAGGAAGCACTGAGAAAAGAGATGGGAAGTGAGATAGGTAAGAGAAGGAAGCCAATACAGGCACATTACCGATAGGGTTACCTTTGTGGGTAACTGACCATCAGTCCTATTATGCGGACCTCTGGGATATTGTATACAACATGCTTCAGAGTTGTCCCACCTAAGAGGTGAGGAAGCTGAGGTATGTATCTGTCTACTTCCATCCTTCACTGGTTGACAGCCGCTGGAGGAGGGATGTTGATTCTTGGCCCTTTCAGCCTGCCCCACGTGCACACGGAGCATGTTCCTGCGGCTAGACAGAACCTTCAGGCAGAGAGCCACAAAGATTTTTCTCAAAAGCCGTAAGTGTTTGAGAGAACAAAGAACAGCAGGAGGGTGTAGATAGGGCACCAACAGAATCTGCCATACTGAGGACCTCTGTGTATCTGCCACCATGCTAGGAATGGCCACAAAATGTGTTACTTTGTTTGAGGCTTACAGTTCCAACCAGTGACAATTCAGGCAGATCTACAGGACATATAACATACAATAAATGTTCGGGACTCATGCTTATCTTCAACAAGTACAAACAAATAGACGAATTAAGAAATAATGTGGCCTGTATGCAAACAGATATGTTATATCAGCCAACACTAGCCCCTTTCGTGTTCTATAGATAAACTGGCAGGATTTTGGGGGGAAGATTCAACAAATGTCAAAGATATCACAGAACAATTGACATTGAAGATTCAACAAATGTCAAAGATACCACAAACAATCTTTGACAGATTTAACAATCTGTCAAAGATATCACAGAACAATCGATGTTTACATACAATTGATTGTATGTAAACAATCGTACTTTACATACAACTTTCCCACAGTTGACAGGGAAGATAAAAACAGATTCAAACCGACAAATTTATCAAAAAATATTTTTTCTCCTGCTATAGTTTGCTATAACTGAAGAGCTGTTACACTGAATGCAAATTGCTCTATAAATTAGGGTTTATGATACTGACCCTACTTGAAAGGCATATTGTACAGAAGAGTTGAGATGAATAGCGATAAATACCGGAGGAAATACTGATGTGAAAAGCTTTAGATGTGTGAGGAGGATGCATGTTGTGTGCAGTGGAGGCTGGGTGGGGTGGTAAGGACTAGAATTTAAGATGAACCAGTAACTAGCCTAAGGAACTGGTAAATAAAATAGAACTGTTGTGAAACATTTGTCTTATGCTTCATTTCCTTTGTATGCATATGTGTTTTTTTTTTTTTTTTCCCCACTAAAAGGTAAACTAAAGCAAGGGCTGTTAACTCAAAAAATTATTTATCAGGGTAAGGCCTTATCCTGACGTACAAATGTCAACTGGAAGCGTAAGAAACAGAAATATTTACTTTGGCTGGCTTGTATTTTGCTTTGGGTTTGACTGCAAACTATTACCATTTATTCCCAACTCCCCCTACCACCTCTACATTGCTGAGCCAAAGACTGGCTTCATTTTCTTGAGGTCGTATTAGCTCTGGGCATGAGGGGCCTAGTGATGCTCAGAAAGAGGGCTAAATGCTGCAGTCGACATCTGCCTGAGTTTACTTTTCAAATGCTCACTTTGATGCATTGCATTAATATTTTTGGAAGTGATCTTTTTTAAAAAACTAAAGTTACTTACCTAGGGAATTACCTTTTTATATTTCTTGAAAGATTCGTTGGTTAATATTTAATTGAAATACAACACAACAAACACACTAGAGAAATAAAGATACTCTACAGATATAACAAATAATTATGGTATTCTTGTGTGAATACCCTGAAAGAATATCCAGTTTTCTAAATGACTCTTTTAGCTTGAATTTATTTCTGGGCTAAGGTCTGTGCTGCGGTGAAAGTGTGTAGTGCTATTTTCTGGAGTGCAATTACTGATGAGGTTGTTAAGGATCAAGGGCTGGGAACCTTTTCCTAAGCTGTGGGCTGAAGTTCTGCTTATTTTTTCCCTTTGTAGTATTGACTATGTCCTCATGTCAGAGTATAAGCATGATTATATGGGTGGCCTTTAATTCCTACGAAGGTTGGTACCTTATGTGCCACCTCCCTTAACTGGCAGGTGGGGGCAGCCTCCGAAAGGCATGGTGAGTGAGATATGGTTGTACCTGGTCTAGCATCATTTCAAATCACCATTATTGACACATGCAATAGGTGGATTTACCTGGGGGGTTAATGGATAAAGGGACTCCTTGTAGACTCTCATATCCAGGTGCTCCTCAACTTACAATGAAGTTACATCCTGATAAACCCATCCTAAGTGGAAAATATCATTTAGGGGAAAATACATTTAATTTACCTAACCTACCAAACATCATAGCTTAGCCTAGCCTACCTTAAATGTCCTCAGAGCACTTCCATTAGCCTATAGCTGGGCAAAATCGTCTAACACAAAGCCTATTTTATAATAAAGTATTGAATATTTCATGTAGTTTATTGAATACTTGTACTGAAAGTGAAAAACAGAATGGTCATATGGGTACTCAAATTATGGATTCTATTGAATTCATATCACCTTCACACCATTATAGAGTTGAAAAATCGTAAGTTGAACCATCATAAGTCAAACTGTCTGTATTTCTTCCACTGGTGCCACCTTTAGATGTACCCAGTATGACCTTGTAAGATGGCTGGAAAACCATGTTACAGTTGAAGGATAAGAAAGAACAATGGCAGGGAACTGAAGTATTATCAGAATCACCTCTACAGCTTCTAAAAATAGCATATTGATCCTTTCCCCAATCTCTCACCAGCAATGGAAAAATCCACTTTTTCTTCATTGAGCATCACTGCCTGGATGAATATATCAGTCAGGATCTAGTTAAGGGAAAAAAAAAAAAAAAAAGGTACACTGGGAATTTAAACAGAAGGGATTTAACACAGGAATTGGCTACACCAGCACTGGAAGGCTAAAGAGCAAAAGGGGAAGCTGAGGGAACCAGAGATAGTAATTGCAGGAAGCAATGCCCCTGGGCTGGGAGAACAAGAGGGAAGATGTGCTGTTTTAGAATCCAGGAGCTTGGGGAAGGGCCCTTCTGGGACTGGTGACTGCACCTTTGTGGAGTAGGTGCCCTGCCTCTGGTACGTGGGCCAACGAGTGGGTGATCTAGTGGGTGCTCCAATAGCCCAGATGGCATGGCCCAGTGAGTTAGGGAGCACAGATGGCTGGTCCTCCAGCTGCTGCTGGCACCTCTGAGGGTGTAAAGTGAGGCTGCTATTAGAGAGATGCTGACAGAACCTGGGAAAGAAGTAGGACATCCCTTTCCCCATCCAGCCACACTCCTCTGGGAGATCCTCCACATGCATTCAATCTCCTGATGGTGGAACTGGACAGGAAGCCAGCAAGCAAGGGACTCAGAGAAACATGGCTTGCAGAGTCCCAGCCCTAGGATCACAGGGGAGAGTATAGGATGGTGGGCTTGGAGCTGAGAGACAATAGGTAATGGAACATCACAGTGATGCCTGGTCACCAATGGGAGTGGGTCTTTTTTTATCCTTTGCCTTAGTTTCTACTTTCCATTCCTATTCAGCCTGGCCTATTCTGCCTGGCCTATTCAGCCTGTTCTATTCAGTCTGGCGTATTGGAAGCCTCGGCTTCCATTAGGGGAAAGATGTTGCACAAAATGCAGATGAGAGGACTTTAGTTGCTACTTCATGTCAGCAGTATTTTCTCCAGTCTTGCACTTCTGGAGGACCCACTGAAACCTTGCATGTTAAATGGAATGGAAAAATATAATTTGTTTTTGTTTTGAGATAGAGTCTCTCTCTGTTGCCCAGGCTGGAGTGCAGTGGCGTGATCTTGGTTCACTGCAACTTCTGCCTTCTGGGTTCAAGCGATTCTCCTGCCTCAGCTTCCCAAGTAGCTGGGATTACAGGTGCCTGCCATGACATCCGGCTAATTTTTGTATTTTTACTAGAGAGGGGGTTTCATCCTGTTGGCCAGGCTGGTCTTGAACTCCTGACCTCAGGTGATCCATCCGCCTCGGCCTCCCAAAGTGCTGGGATTACAGGCATGAGCCACTGCGCCCGGCTGGAATGCTGTAATTTTGATTTGACTTTAAAATATGTCGTTAATTTGAAGAAGATTTAAGAATATTGAGGCTTGAGAGAGATAAGTAATGAAAGTACGCTTATCAGAAAAGTTAAACTCAAGCAATAGATAAATGCAGTTCCCATATAATCCCTTATGAAATACTTGGCTGTTTACAAGTAAAAACATTCTTATTTTATTAATTTGAGGATGTAATAAGGTCTTAAAATCCTCCCGGTTCACTTTTAAATGAACCAGCAAGCTGTAAGATTCTCTTTGATCCATGCATGCAAATTGATCTTTGAGGCTGATGCAGGTGATAATGGAATATTCCAACTGCGCAACAATGTACGCTTAATTATACATGGTATTGTTAGAAACACCCATTTTTCATGGAATTATGAAGGTTTCATAACTTTGGCAAAGTCATTTAATGAAAGCAGTACTGAGATTGTGGCACTGATATACTAAGTAACATTTCTAATCATCAGTGATTGGGCTTTATAGGAGTTTTAAGTTTATGATAAATAATTCCTTTTATGTCCGAGGATGTGTGTTTTATTAAAAACATTTCATATTTGTCAGTGAAAGTTTTTGATAAGATAAGCTGATTCAGTGGCTGATGTTATCATGTACCTTCCAGCAATTAGCATGCTTCCTTTAGGAAGTATTTGGGGAAGGAAGGAAAGAAGTAGAGGAGGGAACAATTTGTAGGGGGGATAAATATATAGGTTGGTTGGTTGTTTAAACAATTATCTGTACAGTGCTGGAGGTGATAAACTCTTATTTGTGTCTGGAATGGACATTGATTTCCTATCAAGGGAGTTAGAACCGATGCCCAGAAAAGGTCACCCCATGTTCCACTTTCTTTTTTTTTTAGGTTTATGACCTGGGTTCTCTCAATCTCTGAGCTTTTTGAAATTTTCACTGCTCTTTTCTCATTCCCTGTCTTGGGCACATATGTTTCTTGAGTCTCCACTTGAATCCTCAAGATTGTCATTTATCTGCTTGGCTGGCAAGCATCATGCTTTTATTTTTCCTTTTAATCGTGTTTTCTCAGAAAGTGGAAACGGTGATGGCATATGGTTTTGGAATCAGGGTATTCCTCCATCCACTTCAAGTTGTCTCAGTACCACAGACTTCCTTGCAGATAAATGACGCACTTCTGAAAACAGGATGAGGTCTTTGAGACCTACAGCTATGCTTAATTATAATACCTTATATTTGCATAATGTTTTAAAGTACATTATCTCCTATAAAGGCACTTACCTCATTATATTTTAATTGTATTGTTTACAGGTCTGTCTTTTAATAGGATGTGTACTTCTGGAGGGCCAGAAATATGTATTTCTCATCTGGCAGACCCAGTGGCTGGCATATAATTGTGCTTTAATAACCATTTGTTGAATATGGGATAAATTTTGTACTAGTTTTACTCACAAGGTTATCCCGAGTATTAGATGAGTCATTAGATGGAAAAACCCTGATCACTGAGCCTGGTACATAGATGGCTCTCAGTAAATGTTTTTGAGTTAAGTAACAACTCCTGTGATGCAAACAAGATTATTGTCAGGATGCTTATATGGGGTGGAGCCCTGGAATGTGGATCTTTAGCTTCTTAAGGTGAGAATTTTTCCATCCTACCTGCTGAATCTCACACTAACATGTAGCCGAAACAGCGGAGAAGTGCTATTTCATTGGTTCTCTAAATAAATACCATTATTCACTTGAACAAATACGTCATATGAGATCATCTTGATAATGTATGACAATAGAAGGGAAGCAATGTGAAGAGAGTTCAAAATAATGGATAACCCCTCAAAGCACATATTCCTTCCAGAAATGCAAAATATAACGGGGGTAGCAGATTTACTTTCATTATTAAATGTTGTTACAGTTGTAGCAGGCTGCAGTGGAATTCATATGTATGGATGTTTAATCATTGTTTTTGACTGTAAGCATCAGGAGGCCAGCTTCTGTTATGGTTGGGGCTTCCTCAGGGCTTTGCACAGTGCCTGGACTATGGTAGATATTGGCAGCATTAATGGTCCCAATTCTTCACTCCCGCCTATCCACATCCTATGTTATCTGACTCTGCAGTTTGTCCCATTAAAGAGACAGATGCTGTGTTCTTGCCTCTTGGTTTTGACTTTGGCTATGTGACTCGCTTTGGCCAATGGAATGTGAGCAGGCCAGAGGCTTAAAAGGCAGAACAAAAGTTTAGAAAGCACCTGAAAATGATGCTTTTCTTCTTGTGCCTCTGCTGTTGCCATGAGAGGTGCAGGACTGGGCTCACCTTCTAGTCCCAGGAGGAGAATGAGATACATGTGGAACAGAGCTTAACCACCACAGCCAAGCCAGGCCAGATCAGCTCACTCCCAGCTGAGATCAGCAGAGTTACTCAGCTGAGTCCATCCTAAATTAGTTAACTCTCATCAAACACTCAAATCTGTGAGAGTATAATGACTTGTTTAAAGCTACGTAGTTTGGGGGTGTTTTTTTGGCGGAGTGGTATTTTTGTGGCAATAGCTAACTAATTTAGATGCTTAATGAATACTTGTTGAATGAATGAATGCATACATAGTATTGCATATCCGGCTGTCCTTAGATACGCATTTAATTTCCTAGCATTCCCCTGTACCCACTCAAAGAAGTTACTGGGCAGTGAAACGCAGAAGAAAATGCCCAGAGTTGTGCATTAGGAGACCCGGGTTTTAACAGTGGCTCTACCAATCTTAAGTGGCTTCACTGAGACAAATCTATAAAGTGAAGATAATTATATCAAATCCGTGCCCTGGCAATCTCAAATGAAAAGTGTGACGATGAAAAGAGATTTTCTTTGAAAAAGTTAAATGTCCTCTACTAATATCATTACCAGGTTTCACCGTAAAGACTCATATGTCTGACCTCATCAGAGCACAAGATATTTTACAAAGTAATGTTTTTTCACAAAGTAGAAGTTGGTGTGTGTAAATGCCATTAGGCTTATTTTTACTTTTTTGGTAACCATTTTAAACATAATATTTTGACAAAATCACTGTTTCTTAATGACTAAGGGTTGTAATTCTGAGTGGCAAGAGTTTTTTCCTTTCATCAATTTAGCTGTAAAACAAGGTGGGATCTAGGATACCTCCAGTGACTTCTATTCTTTCTTGTTCTAATGTTGTTTCTCTATTGTGCTGCCTTGCAGTGATGTCTTCGGGGGCTGCCAAAATACGGAGAACTCAGGTGGTCCTTTCACTGAATGTCTACCCCTGGCCCAACTGTTCTGCTTGAACAATTCTTCCACCTGTTCTGTTGATCTCATGTTCCTTTGCCCCGGTGGACTTTCGTTGGTTGTCAGTGTGTTGCTATTTCTAATCTACTGCTGTTCTCTGCAAACATAGTCATTTGGAGGAGGCCAGTGGTGTCACTACATATTTCTCATATGATTAAGTTCCTAGCTTTTTGGGGCATATGTGTTGCTGAAAGTCCTTTAAACAAATTTTGGGGTTCCCTGGGTTACAGCTGACTGAGGCAGCTGCAAATTGGACCTCTGATTGGTGAGGCTTTCCTGAATTGACCTTTTCTCCACAGCCATGCTTTAGTATAGTCTCAAGTCTATACCCAAATTGCTCCCCTCCCTTCACTGTACATTGCTTTATGTGCTTTGTAGGAGAAACAAAGCTGACTTTTCAGACACTTAATCTTCGTGTCCTCTGCTTATTTCCCGTTCTGACTTCTAGTGGAGAGCGCTATTTTACATCCCATGTCATGAGAAGAAACCTCCTGGGTGTGCTGATTATGATTGAGCCACTTCTGATCTGTGGCCCCACTAAGGATCTTTCACTTCAGTTATGTCACATGGTATAGTGGAAAGAACACAAATGTAGAGTCAGATTGACATGAACTTACACGGTGGCTTTGCCACCTGTTAATTGTTCTGTCTTCCTCGCTGTGCAATGAAGAACCTCTAAGTAGTAGTTTTTCCATCTATAAAATGAGGTTAGTCATAGTTTCTATCTCATTGTCCTGTTTTGAGGTTTAAACTACCTATATGTATAAAAGTTTATCATTGTGCTTGGCAAATGTAATAATTTAATCAATGTCATCATTCATCTTATTATCAGTATATTCATTGTAGAAATTTGAAAAATATACAATGGTGTAAAAAAAGATTTAAAAACACAGAATCCCATTAGAGAATTGTTGTTAATAAACAGAAAATTATTAACTGTTGTAAATAAACATACCACATACACACACACTATATATAGTGTGTGTGTTGTCAATATATATATTTATATATAAAGAGTGTATATATCTATATCTATAGATAATATGTGTGTGTTGCGGAGGGCATATTTGCCTAGCCCACTTCAAGTTACCCTTCAAAATGGGTATTTTCCACAGCATTTGTGATTAGAATCTCAAATTTTGGACCACTTTTGGGGTTTCCCAGACCTACTTCTGGAGCAAAGTATTAACACATATTTTAGCAAGTTTCTTCCCAAGGGGCTATGGAGTGGGGTTCATAATCAAGTTATATAGAATAATTAAAAGCTTCTTATTTCGCAGATAATTTGGCTCAATTTGATGATTTTTCTAAGCATGTGCTACATAAATTACACATAGCTGTTTCTGTGTTTATCTTAGATAAAAAGTTGTGAGCAAAAAATGCTCTGGGTTCTGCTTTTTGCAGGGCTGATGTCCAAAAGGTCAGCAGTATTTTTCTGGATGGGATGGTAGGAATTATCTGTACAGAATACAGTAGTTATGTTGTTGTTGTTGTTGTTTTTAATAAGGGATTGCTCTCATTCCCTTAGAGATACCCCACAGATTAGGCAGCCAGAAAGCAGGTTCATTGTTTCAAGATGTCAGAGTTTCGGTTGACAAAGAGAACTCATCTATCTCCTTTGTACAAGATTGAGGCTGGAGAAGTGTCGCAACCCCTCTGCCCTAAATCAGGGAGTAAGGTTATCTCCTGTCTGACAATCTAGGGTGAGGTGTTAAGAACTGAGAGGCAGAGTGCTAGATGTATGAGCATTCCCACTCTTTGGCATGGCCAGAGTGTGGGAGTCTCCTGTGCCTAAGTGGTTACTACAGAAGGTGGCTAGAGATGAATTTCTGTTGATTATATCCCTAAGAGGGCTGCTAGCTTGGTGAGGGAGTTCCGTCAGCAAGTCACCATGGGGAGGGTGCTCAGGAGGGGCAAGAACGAGGCCAACTTCAGCTGGATCTTCCATTCTAGGGTGCTATTCAGGGGAGGCCTCCCATGGGGTCCTCTGAAGAATGAATATGCTCTTTCCCCCTCAGAGAGCCAGCATTTTAATTCTTGCCTCACAGAGGGAACCCAGGGCAGTCAGAGTTAGACAGAACAGTGACGCCCATAGAAAAGGGATGGTGACCTTACCACCATTGCCACTACTGTTAAGATAATTGCCATTATAACCAATAAAGAAGAGGGAAGACATGAAAAAAAAATTCTTTCTCTTATCCCTCTCCACCACCTTCAATTCAGAGGAGGCTCAGAAGAAAAGAAGATGGTGTATAAGACAGAAGGTCCCCTCACTTTGGTCTCACCTCTGCTCCAGGCCTCTGGTGCCACTAATAAGCCTGGCTTGGATGAAGACTTTGAATCAAATATGAGATTGGAATTTTTAAATAGGAAATACTATCTTACCATTAAATTAATACTAATTAAATATTAAGTTAAATATATAAAATTATATAGTAATATAACATAATACATAACACATAAAATATAAACAAGATAATGAAATATCCCAGAAAGAATTTCATCCAGGCCTCCCTGATAGTAAAATGAATGTAAACAAAGTAGAGAATTTTTAAGTTGGAGAAATGATACTTTTTAAAGATAGGAACTTCAAAATTAAATCAATAAATACCAATATGTGTGTCTGCACATTTATGTAAAGTTTATACATTTTATAGTTCCTTAACCTATCATTTTATTATTATTCTTTTGAGACGGAGTCTTGCTGTGCACCCAGGCTAGAGTGTAATGGCGCGATCTCGGCTCACTGCAACCTCTACCTCCCAGATTCAAGCAATTCTCCTGCCTCAGCCTCCTGAGTAGCTGGGATTACAGGCGCCCGCCACCACGCCTGGCTAATTTTTTGTATTTTTAGTAGAGATAGGGTTTCACCATGTTGGCCAGGCTGGCCTCGAACTCCTGACCTTGTGATCCACCCACTTTAGCCTCCCAAAGTGCTGGGATTACAGGCGTGAGCCACCGTGCCTGACCCATAACCTATTATTTTAAAATTTACTCTAGATGATATTTAGTATGAATCTCTATAGGATTTTTTTTTTTTTTTTTTTTTTTGAGACGGAGTCTCGCTCTGTCGCCCAGGCTGGAGTGCAGTGGCTGGATCTCAGCTCACTGCAAGCTCCGCCTCCCGGGTTCACGCCATTCTCCTGCCTCAGCCTCCCGAGTAGCTGGGACTACAGGCGCCCGCCAGGTCGCCCGGCTAGTTTTTTGTATTTTTAGTAGAGACGGGGTTTCACCATGTTAGCCAGGATGGTCTTGATCTCCTGACCTCGTGATCCGCCCGTCTCGGCCTCCCAAAGTGCTGGGATTACAGGCTTCAGCCACCGCGCCCGGCCAGGATTTTTTAAGAACTCAAAAATGCCAGCTGGGAAAATTCGTAGTGTGCTAAAATATAGTTTATGAGAGAAGTTCTCAAGAGGAAATTCAAAAAAAAAAAAAAAAATTAGAATAACCAATGTCTTTAAGTGAAAGGAAATGTCATAAATAGAGACACTGAAAAATCTTGTCCTATTGACTGCCTAGTTCCGATTGGCATTTCCCTTTTCTTTACTGCTTTGTCAGTGATTTATTCGAGACTGAGGGCAGATGCCTGGATGATTTGTGAGGCCTACCTAATGCCATGGTGATAGGGATCAATGGTTTGCTCTAAGAAGTAGTAAAAGGCATCATCTCTATTGAACAAACGATATTTCTAAAAATATTTTGCTAAGCATAGGAGTAAAACTTGAGATTTACTGTCAGGAAAGAAACATTAGAAAGTTAATCCATCTGCCTCATGACATGATTGGCATTTCTCTCAATCAAACTTTATCTGTCATCCCATTGAAAGGAAACAGGTGCTTCGAAAAAAATGTTCATTTCTACACAGTCTTCTTTGAAAGAGGAAGAAGAATTCTGCTTGACACAGGGCAGTTTACTGTATCACTTGTTTTCAGCAGGAGTGGAGGATAAGGGATTACTAAAACCAAATGAAGCCAAATGAATTAAGATGTAACTGTGTACCCAAAGCTAGGTGACTAAAAGAAGAGCTTTCTGTTTAATTATTTATTTTTTTACTTTACTCATGAAACAAATTATGAACTCAGTGCAAAAAATTTGGAAAAGCCAAATGAACACTAATCAGAAATCTATGACACCACCCAAAGGTAACTTTCTTGTCTGTATCCATTTAATCTTTTTATATGGCTCTGCTTTATTTAAAACATTTGCAGGCTGTGGATTTCAAACTAGAGACCTGAAACCTGGAAACTTGATACTGCTGGACAAGAGAAAAAAATAAAAGTGAGAAGTGCAGCAAAGGATTTTTGAACTGCAGAAATGTGGTGAATGTATTCTTAATATATATTGCTAGTTAAATTTTTGTTAGCAATAATTAATACTTTTGTTCTTCTGGGAAAATAATCCATATTTTATGAATAAAATACATTCTAATGTATACTAATTACTGTATATGATTAGTGTGTAGGGCTGTGGTAGTCCAGGAAACATTAGGAAGTTGAGAACTTAGAAATGTACAAATGTCACACATGGAATACAGCAGTAAATGGATTACAGCATTATCAAGCACTAGAACTCTTGATAATGGCTATGAAAGCTTTTTTGTCAATTCTGATGTGCACTCATACTATTATGACTATTAATTATTATTACTAAATATATGGAAATGAAGTCAACGTAAGAAAAACTGAAATTCTACAGAAATGTCTTCCAATTCTTTAGGAAGATATAATGGGCTGAATATGCAGTGTTAGCAAGAAGTAGGTAAAGTGTGGCCATGTTAAAGAGTGATTGCATTTGATCCTATGAATCCCAATGAGGCTTTTTTTTTTTTTTTTTTTTTTCTTTTTAAGGATAAAAGGATCTTCTCAGGATAAAGATTTTGGATAGCTTCCTTAATTTAAAAAATACCTTTAGAAGTAAATATTAAATTAAATGATAACTAAATAGTATCCTACCCTTACCAGAAAATTTCTCAGAACTTTCAGACTCAGTCCAGCCATTTTGCTTCCCTTTGGATGTCCCTTAATTAAAGCCTGGCCAGGGTTTTGGGAGCATATTGAGTTGTTTCCCGTTTTGAAAAACATTTTGGTCTTTTCATGTTGAGCATTTTCCCCAAGTCAGCCTGTTAAAATATTGCTTTCATGTTTTAGTTAGAAACATTTCCAGCACTTGAAAAGCAAATACAGTATGTTTATGTCATCTAAGAAGCCGCGAGCTTTTTGCTAGTCTTCCACTGATGTTAAAACTACATAATTTGTAACAGCCCAAAATGGCTGAGATTGCAGGAAGTTGAATTGTCTTTTCTTTGAAAATTTAACATTATTATTATGACAGGGTCTTTATTTTATTCCTCTGTATGAGTCGAGGTAGGATAGTGTCATAACAAACAATTCCAAAAATCCCAGTGACTTAATACAATGAGAGTTTATTTATTGTTCATGTCAGATTCTAACTCAGATAGGGAATGTGGGTGATTCTACTCCACTCAGTTCTTTTTTTTTTTTTTTTTTTTTTTTCACAAACAGCACTTTTTATGTGACACTAATTGAAGTCTGAACTTTAAACAGATTCTTGGACTGGTGGTTCATATCCATCAGTTCGTTCAACTTTAGCACCTGTCTCGTCCCCAGTGGCTTTTCCAGAACTACTGCCTTCACCATGAAGCTCCATGAGCTTTCCCAATTCAAACTTGGGCTTCTTCAGCATTTTTACTTTTCTAACGAAGACATTATGGAGAGGATAAATAGATTGGCAAGCCTTTTCTATGTCTTTTCCAATGCTGTCTGGAATCAATTTATTGACCACTTCTTTCAAGTCATTTGTCTGCACTTCTCGGGTCATGATTTCCATCATCTTCTTCCGGATTTGGCGGACCTGTTGGTGCTGAGCGTAAGAGGTCTTCCGTATCTGATTGTTACGTTTTTTAGTAAAACCAAAACAGAACAGACGAAGCACGTAACCATCGGTAGTCTTGACATCAACATGAGCTTCAATCATTGTCTGCCACTTTTTGACCATGGAACACATTTTGTCACGGGTAAGATCCATGCCATGGAAGTTAGTCAGGCAATTTTTGCCCTGAACATCTTCAGTAATCAGCTTGAATCTTCTAAATGCAACTTCATCATTCTGCAAATCAGCAAGACTCACTTCAAACACACGACCCTTGAGACCATCAGATGCAATTTTGGTTCCTTGGGTCCTGGTGACGAGCGTCTTTCCAATATTTCTTATATTGAACATAGCAGGTGCTTTCACATCACACCAATCTTTCTTAGAAAATGCATCAACCACTTTCTTCTTGGCTCCCTTTTTGCCGCCTTTCATAAGGCACTTGTTCTTGCCAACCGCCATGGCGCTGATCGTCCACTCAGTTCTTCAGGGATCCAGTCCCTGTCCATCATGTGGTATAGATCGCTTTCACCCAGATTTCATTGGCCAGACTCAATGACATAATCACCCCTAACTGTAATCCAGCTATATGCTCAGGAGGAAAAAAAATGGTATTTTGTGAATGCATAGTAGTGTCTGTATTACCCCCCTTAAATTGGAATAATATGCAATAAAAAGTCTGAAATTTTCTAGATTGTTTCTTAAAACAGAAACTCACCATTAAAATTAGAAGAATGGTTGTGTAGTAAACATTTTGGCTTTGAGATATCCCCAATACATACTTGGGCATTTCAAATTGGTTTTGGGGAGACTGAGGGTTACTGAGCTGCAGGGGCCTTGATTCATGGTCCTACATCATCACATGGAATTCTATGGGGCAGTGATTTCTGACCTGAGGGCTCCCATTCCTGAAAATTCTCAAAATGGATCAATGAATCCACATGCAAAAACACATATAAATTAGCCACTCAGCCAGGACAGGGGACATTACATAATGCCCGAGAACACAATACCGTTCTTTGTTAATGATACACTTCTAGGAATTGGGTAGTCTTTCTTGGAGTCTGTTTATGATGGTGTCTACCAAGCTGAAGGGTGTTTGGGGAGGAGTGACTAAGAGAATGAGGACACTTCAAACCATATCATTCATTCCACAGCATTGAAAGTCTTCCGCATTTTATTCACTGTGGGCTGGAGGTATGGGGAGAACAAAAGCAGCAGTGTTTCTGCCTTCATGGAACTTAATAATGGTGATAATGAACAAGGAAAAAAATGTATGAGCATGTTAAATTGAACTTGTTATAAATTCATGAAGAAAATAAAATGAGGTGCTAGGGGCTATCTAGTAGGGGTGGGACTTCATTAGCAGGAGTAAGTCAAGAAAGTCTTGCTGAGGAAGTGAGATATTTTAGTGGAGAGCTGGATGATAAGAAGGATCCAGCCATGTGGGAAAGAACATTCCAGATAAAAGCTCTAAGGTGGGAATGACCTTGCTGTGTTCATGTAACAAAAAGGCCCATGTGGCTGGAGTCCTGAGCAAAGGGGAGGAGTGGTGAAGAAGCAGTCAAAGATGGACTCCGTCCATCTCGTCCATCTCACTGTATTTGGATTTCATTCTAAGTGTGATGAGAGTTTTAAGTAGGAAAGTGACGTGACTGGCTTTACATTTTTAAAATGGCATTCTGGCTGCCATGTGGTGAATGGACAAAACAGGAGCTGGGTGGTACATTGCCGCAGAAGATGGGAGTATAGTGATTTTGCTGCTGGGGGCTGTGTTCTACAAAGTTTTAACCCCAGGCTCTCATAGGAAACATGGACGATGCAGCTGCAGGACTGGTGTGTGAGCAGCTGCACTATCTGCTGTGTCAAAAGAGAAAGCTGCACTCTGGTACGCAGGGATGTCCCTTCCACCACACCCTCCTTCTTTCCTGAGGCAAATTGCTAATTGCCATTAGCAATTACTTAGCAAGACTAAGACTAATTAACTTAATCTTATTATGAGAGGTCATATTCTGGCTAAAATGCCTTCCTAGCCTCCCTTCTAGCTGGAGAGTGGCCAATGAGATGTAGGCAAAACATGTTGGGTGGGACTTATGAGCGGACTCTGTAAGAGGGAGAGCTCTGCTTGGAACATACGTGTGATGGCTGGAGATAAAGATAAATCTTGGGATGCAGCAAGCTTGAGGATGGAAGCCAAGAACTCACCAGGGTGGACAGAAAGGTAAAAGGAACCCAAGTCCCTGATGACAACATGGAGGTGTCCTGCATCCCTGGATTGCCTGGTCCACACTTCTTTTATGCAAATGAAAAAGAAACTTCTATCTTGTGTAAACCACTTACATTTTTCTTACTAGTAGCCAAACATTAATACAATTGCTAATTTATCTGCCTCTCCTCCCTAGCTGAAACTACTTTTGAAACAGCATTTCCTAACTTCTGTGACATGCTCTGTGAGTTTCTTTGGTTGGAGAAGTTTGGTAAATGCTGTGTGCTAGGCCTTCTTTGATCACCTTATTTAAACATGCACTGCTACCACCACCACCCAAAGTGTGCTCCTTTTCCCCTCTTCCTGCTTCATATTTTCCCATGTTCTTTATCACGATCTAACATACCATATGCTTTATGTATGTTCTTTTTTACCTGTCTCTTGAACCTCTCCCTGAAATTCAAAAGCAAGGACTAATTAACAAGGAGGAGAGAGGACAAATTTCCTGATACTCCCCTGTCTCTTTTCAAGCTGGAACATTTTGTCTGATGTGAACTTGTCAGGAGATGGCTCCCATTTTCCTGCTTCTGGCACTAATCATGACTTTCCTAAATTGTCTTGGTAGAGGTCAAATGATGAAGGGGAAAAGGCTCCGTCCGGCTTTCTCTATCTGAAGGGAGCTGGCAGCAAGCGATGCTGAGATCTTGAGCAAATGACCCCAGATAGGGTGTGATATCTCCACTTCCAGGAAAAGGAAGGCATTTTTTTTTTCCTGGTCTGGGCATGTTGTGTTTTCAGGGTCACACATCCCCGGACTGTCCGTTAACTTCAGAAATGTCCCCAGTTGTTAGTGAGGCAAAATGCTTGGGAGGTCAGGCCCTGGATCTAATCTGGGAGGACAGGCCTTTTATTGTGGTTCTGCAGCCTTCACACCTTCTCAGGGGAAAGCCATTGGCCTGCTCTTGTCAATCTTCCTCCCCTTCCTTGCTGCTACTCAATTTCTGCAGTTGTGAAAGGGAGATAGAAAAGTCTGAGATCTGCCTGCTCCACAGTAGTTTAGAGGAAATGAATCAAACAATGAAAAAAATCTCAGCTGATTGTTTTTCAATAATATATTGCTGCTTAACAAACTATTCTGAGACTTAGTGGCTTAAAATAAAGCAATTTATTATTTCTCATGGTTTAATACTAGTACAAAACAAGATAATGTATGTAAAGCCCTGAGTACAGTGCCAAACACAAAGCTGGCACTCAATAATTCTTAGCCCTTACCATGAAAATGACCTTGTCCAGGAGAATGTCCTGAGACCATGTGTCATTGTGAAATTGCGTATTGGAGCAGCACAGAACTTTTGCACTGCTCAGTACTAGGGTTGCCCCTATGGTGTGCAAGGCCCCTGCCAAATATTTGGCATGGGGCCTCTATTTATGTAAGCAATTCAATTAAAAATGTATCACGGCCGGGCGCGGTGGCTCAAGCCTGTAATCCCAGCACTTTGGGAGGCCGAGACGGGCGGATCACGAGGTCAGGAGATCGAGACCATCCTGGCTAATATGGTGAAACCCCGTCTCTACTAAAAAATACAAAAAACTAGCCGGGCGACGAGGCGGGCGCCTGTAGTCCCAGCTACTGGGGAGGCTGAGACAGGAGAATGGCGTGAACCCGGGAGGCGGAGCTTGCAGTGAGCTGAGAGCTGGCCACTGCACTCCAGCCTGGGCGGCAGAGCAAGACTCCGTCTCAAAAAAAAAAAAAAAAAAAAAAAAAAAAAATGTATCACAAAAATTCATGGACCAATGAGAGGTATAGCATTTTATTGATGAAGATTTAGAATAATAGGTAGAGATGCAGTATTTACGTATTTGTTTATTGTCACATCAATGCACATGATAATTCTTTGTCATGTCCAGCCATAATGTCTTCTTGTTCAGGTCTAGGTACCATCTATTAGTGTTTTGTTTTGTTTTTACTGTTAAATGCACTGGATAATATAACATTGCCCCCTACCCTTCATGAGAAAGAGGTAGCAAGAGGCTATAGTACTCACAATGCTATGGGTTGTTGGAATTGTTTGTATTGAAATCATGCAGATCTTCTTGCCCTACAGTTTCCTAGAACCCTTTAATGCTGGCTACTTCATTACTCATGATACTGCGTCACCCATCGTGCTGCCACAAATACTGTCTTCCAATGACTCTCACATAGTTTTTTTTTTTTTTTTTTTTTTTTTTTACCATGTTTTGTTGATGCTGGACGGTCTTATCCAGAGTATGCAGGAAAATGTGAGTGATAAATCATTTTTCTGGTCATGTTAAATTTACCATTCAGAATTTTATAGTGTACATGCACAAAGACACGTTTTCCAACCATGTCATCTCTAGAACTCTTTAGGCCATAATCACTATATTCCTAGCATGTGATCTCTTTCAATGTTGAGCAGATCTTAGGTGCCAGTGGTAGAGGTGAAGAGGGTAAAGTACTCCTGCTGCCACCTCTGTAAACCAGAGGTGCAATCTAGATGGACGAGTTGACACATGTACCTACACATGTGGCTCAAGCCTCTTTCTGCTTTACTTGTAATTTTCCCTGTCTTTGAATAAATGTATTGGCCAGAAAAATGAAGAAGGTTCTATATCAGTCAGTCATAGCATTGATGCAAGATGCTACTACAGTGTAATGAGGGTTTGAGGAGGGGACGGTTTAAGGAACTTAAGTGAAGAGGGGTTTCTTATTAGCATTTGGCTATATTAGCTCTTTGAGGAGGATACTGCTTTGGCCAGGGACTCTGGTGGCAGCTTCTTAGAAATTGTCTCCATTGCTAAGCATGCAGAAAGAAAATATTAGAACTCCTATTTATATTTACTTATGGTTAAAAAATAAGAAAAAAATAAACTTCATGAGTTTAGGGTTGCCAGATAAAGTATAGGACAGCTAGTTAAATTTGAATTTTTACATAAACAATTTTTTAGTGTATGTCCCAATGGGGACATATTCACTTATATAGAAACTTAGATATATATGTGGATACAGATATGTCTTATATTTATGTGTATCTCATATAGCATACAGATATATGTTTTTTACACATGTTGTTATCACAGATACTTATACAGATATTAGTTTTTTATGACAGGTATTATGAGGTTGTAAAATAACCTCACTTATTCCATTGGGATCTCTGCATCTTTGTGATCTCTCTCGCTCTCTCTCTTTCTTTTTGTGGGGGCTGTCACAGCTTTAAAAACCAAGTATCAAAATAAACCGAATTTAGCACAATACCTTTAAATTAAACTAAATTAAAAAATAAAAGAGCAAGTTTGATAATATTTCTCTCCTTAAAAATGTCATCTTTTTCCAGTGAGACTAAAAGTGACTTTTTTACCTTTAATAAATGAAACAAAATTAAACCTAATTTTTAAAATATTGCATTTTCATTTTAATGCATTTAAGATTTCAATTTGGGGAGCATGTTTTGTAATGTGATAATATAGTAGTATATTAGAATATATATATATATATACACACACACACACACTATAAATAGAGATATGTGTATTTGGGGATGTCCAAAGGTGTTGTATGTGAATAGGATGCTTGACCCCAAAAGTTTGGAGACTCCTAGCTTTTCTACTGTGTTAGAAAAGATGTGGCATGCATATTGGTCTTAATGGAAGCAACTACTGAGCTTAAGAATAATTCCTCGGTGTTTTTTTTTCTTTTGAGACAGAGTTTTGCTTTGTAGCCCAGGCTAAAATGCAGTGGCACAATCTCAGCTCACTGCAACCTCCGCCTCCAGGGTTCAAGTGATTCTCCTGCCTCAGCCTCCCGAGTAACTGGGATTACAGGCACGTGCCACCACGCCCAGCTAATTTTTTTGTATTTTTAGTAGAGATGGGGTTTCACCATGTTGGCCAGGCTGGTCTCGAACTCTTGACCTCAAATGATCCACCCGCCTTGGCCTCCCAAAGTGCTGGGATTACAGGTGTGAGCCACCATGCCCAGCCCGTGGTTCTTAAGTTGTAATCACTAACACTCTTGTGGTTGAACAGACTGCAAAATTTCACCAGATTTATACTTAGATGCCCAGACAAGAGACATTTGGAAGCCCTTCAACTTCCTTTGTAAAACCTCAGAAAGAGTGACCACACTGCTTGGGAGAGTAGCTCAGAATCTTTTGTGGCAGAGACTTGGAGGTTTACAAGAAGACCTCATTCCTTAGTTTCTGGCTGCCCGGAATTCATAGGGAATTTGCCAAGTACATTGTACCTCTGTATAGCTAAAGACTGGGTGGGGAAGAGCAAATGTCAATGGAGCATGAAAACCAGGTCCTTTTCCAGCACATCTCTCCCGGGGCATTAACATCCTGGGCTGGTGGCTTCTACTTTGGAGTGGGAGGCTCTGAAGGGCACAACCTATCCTGGCAGCCATGAAAACAGGTGGTCCCAGCTGCTGGATTTGTTGCTCTGTAAGTCAGCAATGGGCATCCATGGGATGGTGATGTGACTCCTCCAAGGCCCAGGGTGGCAGGCAAGCACTCATCCCAGTTAGATCCCCCACCATGCTTCAGAGGTGAAGCATCAAGGCCCTCACAACTGCAGTGGGAGAAGAGCCTCACAGCATGGATGGCAGGAGGCTTGGCAGCCTCACAGGATGTCTGCAAATACCTTTCACTTATGCAGTTTGACAGTGCAGTGGTGCATGGAGACAGTGTCTTGGGCCTGGTAAGGAAACATTGGCCTCAGAAGCAGACTTCTTAAGTTGGAGTCTTGAGACTGAGGCTTCAAACAGTGTGGGAAGGGCCATGACATTTCCAGAAACCCTTCTCTTTTGCTGGCCAACAGATGGTGGCTGTAAATCGGCAGTACAGTCAGGTTAGAAAAGACGCAAGTATTTAGAGCGCTAGTAGAGCCATTATTTGAATAGTATGGAACATAATGGTTTCTTTGGTAACCAAGCCAGGGAGACACCTACACAAAGTTAGAATGCACTGGGCTCATTTCTGTTCCCCACCCCACCCCCTAATCCAACAAGATTAAAATAGTATAAAGAGAAAAATGAGATGCAGCAGCACTTCATACAACAGGGGATTTGTTCCCAACGAGAATGTATTAATGACCCATCTCTTATTTTGTGGACAACCAGATATAGCAGGTTTTTAGTTATGAATCTGTTTTCATGGTCACTCAGATGGTTTACTCTCTCTGCCCAGACTTCAGCACTTATATATAGATGGGGCACTGAGAAATATGAGATAGGGAAAAAAGAGAAACATTTAACCCATTCCACACTGCACATATTCTTAGTGCTAACCAGGCGGAGGCAGCATAGAAAAGGCAAAATGAGTTTGAAAGGAAACCATTTGTCTTTGAAGAATAATTTCTCTTCAGCTCGATGAGTAATCGCTCTTCTAGCTGATAAAGTTCCAAATCCCTACTCTGGGTGAGACTTTGAAAGTATCAAATAACAGGATTCACATACAAAGAGTCAAAAGTAAAAGACCCTCTCAGATTCATAGTGCCGTCCAGTAGAATTTTCTGTGATGATGGAAATAGTCTATATCTGAACTATCCAATGTAGAAACCACTGGCCACATGAGGCTATTTACATTTTAATTTTAAGAAATTTAATTCACATAGTTGGAAGTAAAGCACTTCTCAGCAAATGCAAAAGAACAGAAATTATAACAAACTGCCTCTCAGACCACAGTGCAATCAAACTAGAACTCAAGACTAAGAAACTCAATCAAAACTGCTCAACTACATGGAAACTGAACAACCTGCTCCTGAATGACTACTGGGTAAATAACAAAATGAAGGCAGAAATAAAGATGTTCTTTGAAACCAATGAGAACAAAGATACAACATACCAGAATCTCTGGGACACATTTCAAGCAGTGTGTAGAGGGAAATTTATAGCACTAAATGCCCACAAGAGAAAGCAGGAAAGATCTAAAATTGACACCCTAACATCACAATTAAAAGAACTAGAGAAGCAAGAGCAAACACATTCAAAAGCTAGCAGAAGGCAAGAAATAACTAAGATCAGAGCAGAACTGAAGGAGATAGAGACACAAAAAACCCTCCAAAAAATCAATAAATCCAGGAGCTGATTTTTTGAAAAGATCAACAAAATTGGTAGACCTTTAGCAAGACTAATAAAAAAGAAAAGAGAGAAGAATCAAATAGACACAATAAAAAATGATAAAGGAGATATCACCACTGACCCCACAGAAATACAAACTACCATCAGAGAATATTATAAACACCTCTACGTAAATAAACTAGAAAACCTAGAAGAAATGGATAAATTCCTGGAGACATACACCCTCCCAAGACTAAACCAGGAAGAAGTTGAATCCCTGAATAGACCAATAGCAGGCTCTGAAATCGAGGCAATAATTAATAGCCTACCAACCAAAAAAAGTCCAGGACCAGATGGATTCACAGCTGAATTCTACCAGAGGTACAAGGAGGAACTGGTACCATTCCTTCTGAAACTATTCCAATCAATAGAAAAGGAGGGAATCCTCCCTAACTCATTTTATGAGACCAACATCATCCTGATACCAAAGCCGGGCAGAGATACAACAAAAAAAAGAGAATTTTAGACCAATATCCCTGATGAACACCGATGCAAAAGCCCTCAATAAAATACTGGCAAACCGAATCCAGCAGCACATCAAAAAGCTTATCCACCATGATCAAGTGGGCTTCATCCCCGGAATGCAAGACTGGTTCAACATACACAAATCAATAAACATAATCCATCATATAAACACAACCACAGACAAAAACCACATAATTATCTCAATAGATGCAGAAAAGGCCTTTGACAAAATTCAACAGCCCTTCATGCTAAAAACGCTCAATAAATTCAGTATTGATGGAACGTATCTCACAACAATAAGAACTATTTATGACAAACCCACAGCCAATAGCATACTGAATGGGCAAAAACTGGAAGCATTCCCCTTAATAACTGGCACAAGACAGGATGCCCTCTCTCACCACTCCTATTCAACATAGTGTTGGAAGTTCTGGCCAGGGCAATCAGGCAGGAGAAAGAAATAAAGGGTATTCAGTTAGGAAAAGAAGAAGTCAAATTGTCCCTGTTTGCAGATGACATGATTGTATATTTAGAAAACCCCATCATCTCAGCCCAAAATCTCCTTAAGCTCATAAGCAACTTCAGCAAAGTCTCAGGATGCAAAATCAATGTGCAAAAATCACAAGCATTCTTATACACCAGTAACAGACAAACAGCCAAATCATGAATGAACTCCCATTCACAATAGCTTCAAAGAGAATAAAATACCTAGGAATCCAACTTACAAGGGATGTGAAGGACCTCTTCAAGGAGAACTACAAACCACTGCTCAATGAAACAAAAGATGACACAAACAAATGGAAGAACTCCATGCTCATGGATAGGAAGAATCAATATCATGAAAATGGCCATACTGCCCAAGGTAATTTATAGATTCAATGCCATCCCCATCAAGCTACCAATGACTTTCTTCACAGAATTGGAAAAAACTACTTTAAAATTCATATGGAACCAAAAAAAAGCAATGGCAACAAAAGCCAAAATTGACAAATGGGATCTAATTAAACTAAAGAGCTTCTGCACAGCAAAAGAAACTACCATCAGAGTGAACAGGCAACCTACAGAATGAGAGAAAATGTTTGCAGTCTACTCATCTGACAAAGGGCTAATATCCAGAACCTACAAAGAACTCAAACAAATTTACAAGAAAAAAACAAACAATCCCATCAAAAAGTGTGCAAAGGATATGAACAGACAGTTCTCAAAAGACATTTATGCAGCCAACAGACACATGAGAAAATGCTCATCATCACTAGCCATCAGAGAAATGCAAATCAAAACCACAATGAGATACCATCTCACACCAGTTAGAATGGCGATCATTCAAAAGTCAGGAAACAACAGGTGCTGGAGAGGATGTGGAGAAATAGGAACACTTTTACATGTCGGTGGGACTGTAAACTAGTTCAACCATTGTGGAAGACAGTGTGGCAATTCCTCAAGGATCTAAAAGTAGAAATACCGTTTGACCCAGCCATCCCATTACTGGATATATACCCAAAGGATTATAAATCATGCTGCTATAAAGACACAGGCACATATATGTTTATTGCAGCACTGTTCACAATAGCAAATACTTGGAACCAACCCAAATGTCCATCAGTGACAGACTGGATTAAGAAAATGTGGCACATATACACCATGGAATACTATGCAGCCATAAAAAAGGATGAGTTCGTGTCCTTTGTAGGGACATGGATGCAGCTGGAAACCATCATTCTTAGCAAACTATCGCAAGAACAGAAAACCAAATACTGCATGTTCTCACTCATAGGTGGGAATTGAACAATGAGATCACTTGGACACAGGAAGGGGAACATCATACACCGGGGCCTATTGTGGGGAGAGGGGAGGGGGGAGGGATAGCATTAGGAGAGATACCTAATGTAAATGACGAGTTAATGGGTGCAGCACACCAACATTGCATATGTATACATATGTAACAAACCTGCACGTTGTGCACATGTACCCTAGAACTTAAAGTATAAAAAAAAAAGGAAATAAGTCATCTTAGAGAAACACTCAATGAATATCATCAGTGCAAGATCTGACCTTATTCAACACAAGAAAATTCAAACTGGTGAATTTTCTGCTCTGCATATAACTAATATGGAAAATGTTTCAGTAGTAACTCTTAATTTCTGAGGTACATGTGAATACAAAACGGAGAGAAACCTTATGAACGTAAGGACTGCAGAAGGCCTTCAGTTATCACTCATCCCTTTGGATTCATATTATAATTCACATTAGAATAAAACACAATGATTGTAAGTAGCATTTTCAAGTCTTTAGCATTAGATCTGTCCTTAGAGAAGAGAAGAGAATACTGAGGAGAACCGCTATAAATGTGATTGATACAGAAAAGTTTTCAGTGTAAGTGCCACTCCCATTGTGTTCATGAGAATTCACACTGGGGAAAAATCCTGGGGCTGTCATGATTATATTGGAAAAATATTCAGGAAGCACTCACGTTTGATGTACACATGAGAGCTCAAACTGGAGAAAACTGTAATCAATATGGAAAGGTTTTCCCTTACTGTGTACAAGAGAATACAAAATAGAATGCAAAGACTGGGGGGGAAAAAATTTAATTTAATTTAAAATTTAGTTCATCAGTTTAAGTTAAATAGCCATATGAGGCTAGTGGCTACTGGATTGGAGAGTGCAGTTAGAAATTCAGAAAGCGGATGGTTCTCATTACTGTACAATCACCAGTTAGTAATTTTGTCCTTCATGTTTCACTTTGCTGTTTTTTATTCTGATGTCAGCCTTGCTTGTCTGGAAGTCACCCCATAGGTTACCATAAGCAACATTTTACTTAACTGTTCTAATAATAGTGTTTCCAGGGGCCCTGAGCACTCCACAAACATCATCTCATTAATTCCAACAAACTCCCGATGGGACACGTATGGAGTACAGATAATTATGTTTAATTTTATAAAAGAGAAAAACAAACAGTAGTCTAAAAATGTAAATTATTCGCAGTAAAGGGCCTTCTGGAATCCCAATGTTACCTTCTTTGCCTTTCATTGTCCTTTGTAGTAGGAACTTAGTGTTTTCTCCTGTCAGTGTGAACCATTCATCAAACACGTTGGGAATAAATGAAAAACCTACCGCATCTAGTTATAGATAGAATATGGTTTGGTTAACATTAGGTTAAACAGCTAAATATTTATTTCCTTCTCATTTCTACTGTAAGACTTGAGACTATACTTCTAGGTAACCAAGATAATTAGAAATGTGCTACTTGTTTAGAGTAGTAAATCATCCTCAACTTTTGTTTGCCCTCCTTCATGCCTCTTTCAGGGATATAATACATGTACTTTTTAAAAAAATGCTTCTTTATACATGGTGCTTATGAGAGTGACCAGGAAGCATATGTTAATATGCTAACCAAACATTCATAGGAATTGAGGAGCTCTATGAAATGATTTTATTTGTACAATGGATATTTATGAAGCCCCTACTATGAGTCAACAAGTGTGCCTGGGACTGTGGATACAAAGTCAGCAAAACCAGACAAAATTCCAGCTCTCACATTTGAGAAGCTGACAGACATTGACCAAATAATCAGGACAATATATGTAAAATTTCACCTATAGCAGGTGCCATGGTGGGAAGGTACCTGAGCTTGTAATAGGGAGAATTAACATAGTCAGGGAAACCAGCGGTAGCTTGTCTGAAATTGGGGCCAAGAGCTAAAGGCTGAGTAGGAATCAACTAGGTGGAGGGCAGGTTGAGCAGAGAGTTGTAGAAAAAACAGCAGCATGTGCAAAACCCTGAGGTAACATGGAGCACGGTGAACACGAGGGACTGAAAGAATGCTGTTTTTGTTTGTTTGTTTGTTTGTTTGTTTGTTTTTGAGATGGAGTTCACTCTGTCACCCAGGCTGGAGTGCAGTGGCACAATCTCGGCTCACTGCAACCTCTGCCTCCCGGGTTCAGCCTCCCAAGTAGCTGGGATTACAGGTGCCTGCCACCACACCCGGCTAATTGTTGTATTTTTAGTACAGACAGGGTTTCGCCATGTTGGCCAGGCTGGTCTGAAACTCCTGACCTTAGGTGATCCGCCTGCCTTGGTCTCCCAAAGTGCTGGGATTACAGGCGTGAGCCACTGCACCCGGCCAGAAGGCTGTTTTTCAGGAAACATATGGAGGAAAGTGAGCAAGGTGCAAGACAGCATTGGAGAGGTTGGCAGAAAGCAGGCCAGGCAACACCCTCAGGCTACTTTAAGGAGCTATATTTTTACCTTACAAGCAATGGGTTCCATTGAAGGGTTATTGGGTGGGGGTGGAGGGTGTAGCCCATGAAAGATGTACATTTTCAAAAGGTCACATTGGTTTATCTTGGAGAGTGGAGAACAGTTTGGATCATAGTTATGCCAGGAGGTGGTGAGGAGCTGGCTTAGATTTGCAAAGACCATTCATTCTTTGCACCTGGATTTAATTTGAGCCTATCAGGCAGCCTCAGAAGTTGTGCTTAACCACGTTCCTCATCTAGTGCATGATGTCTTTTGGTCTATTAGGGTGCTCTTATTTTTCTAGTAGACCTAACCTCAGCAGTGGTAGGTGGGGAGGAGTGGGGAAGTTCTGTCCTATTAGTGTTGTAAGAATATCTTCTGTGACTGGTGATTTCACCGTCTTAGGGTTTTTCCTTTTTTCCTCTTTGTTGCTCGTTTTTTCCAGAAAAGGTAAACACTATTATTTCCTTTTTTCACTTTGATGTCTTGAATCCTTCAATATATGCTGACTTAAAAGTACTATTTCAAATTCCTCTTCCACACGGTTTTTGTCTTATTGTGTTCCAGGCTTGTGAGACCAACTATGAATCTAAGAGTCTCTGGGTTCATGCTGAAAGGATAACAGTTTCAGGTGATTTGAGTAACGAAAAAGGGAAAAAGATCCTGAAGTTCCATTGTGCTTTTTTGTGTGTATGTTTATTATAGTACTTACTCATTCTGACTTACATTACAGTTATTTGCATATGCATATGCAGCTCTTTCTACATCCCCACTCACCTTTGCCTTTACCTCCTACTCATTCTTCATACTTCACACCATCACCACTTCTGCAGGGAGACCTTTCCTGACCTTTCTGAGTAGGAAGCTTCCCTTTCTTATACGCTTTCATGACCTGTGATCACATGTGTAACTTCCACTTACTGTTCTGCTGTTTGACCAGTGTCTGCCTGCTGAATGAGGAGGTCTTTGGGGGCCTGAACCTTGCCCTTGACTGAGGTCACTATTGGGCCCACTGCACAAGCATAGCACCTGCTCACTCAGTGTTTTACCAATGAATGGATGACACTTACAGAAATGTCCTTTAGGTCATGGCTTTTTTTTTTTTTTTTAATGTTTGACCTATTTCTTCCAACACTTGAAGAACTGACATAAAACTGGTATTATTGATTTCAGTCATCTCACATGTAATTTTCAGCTGAGATGCCAATATTCAAGTGGACTTAGCTTACCACTTTAAATATATTAAATGTAGTCGATTTAAAATAGAAAAGTATGTTAAGCAACATAAAATACACAGGAATATAGTGAAGTGGTTAAGAGTACGAACTCTGAAGTCACACTGTTAGAATTCAAATCATGGTTTTCTAGCTCCTCTCTGTACCTCAGTTTCCTCATTTGCCAAATGGGGATAATGATAATACCTATTTCAAGTAACTGTTATGAGGATTAAATGAGTTAATTTATGTAAATCACAGCAGTGCCTTGCATATGTGTTAGCTATTATTACTTTTTAGTTATTATTATTAAAAAGGACAGGTGATGTCATATTCATTAAGCCTGTGTAGCAAAAATGTTCAAGTTCTTCCTCAGCTTATTTTTTATAAGTTGAAAATGAGCAGTTTACATTATTCTGTTTATGTTTTTGTTCAATACACTGATTTGATTTTTTTAAGTTCCCACATTTTAGTATCATGCAGATGGTAATGGAATTAGATTGTTTTACCACTGAAGTTTATTGCAAATGCTGGAAGGCTAGGGAAAACTAGGGATACTGAGATGACACTGACAGCATGAAATAATTTGAGAACCTTAAAAGAGGGTGTGGGGCCTCAAGACTGCTGAATTGGGCTCCCCAGGAGAAGTGAGTGGGTGTGTATATACATGTGTATTGAGGGGACAGTGCAGAGGCTCCTGGACTGGAGGCAATAGGTTTATGTGTACATATTTTAAGCTTTTAATTAGAGGATAACAACTATGTAGAAAGGTGTATATGTATGATAAGTGTACAGATTAAATTTTTACACATAAACACACCCACAGAACTAATGCCCAGATCAAGAAAAACAGAACATAACCAACAGCCCAGAAGCCTCTTCCAATCACTAATCCCCCTAACACTAATTAGTATCCTGACATCTAACCCTGTGGATTAGTTTTGCATATCTGTATTCTTTATTTAGATAGAATCATATAGCATATACTCCTTTGTGTATGACTTTTATTCTCAGTACAATGTATGTGAGAGTATTCTATATTGTTGTGTGTAGTTGTATGCTATTCAATCATATGCTATATGTTATTCCATGGTGTGAAAATGTATTTTCCATTCTGTTGTCGATGGGCATTTGGGTGGCTTCCAGTTTGGGGCTACTGTGTGCTTCTTTGAACATTCTGACGTGTCATTTGGTGCACATATGTGTGTATTTCTGTTGGGCATAAGCCTAAGAGTGGAATTGCTGGGTCATAAGGTATGTAAGTGTTCAGCTTTAGTAGATTTTATGTGTATTTTTTTAAGTCTTAGAGGTGATTCTGATTCCTAGCCAAAGCTGAGAACCACTGATCTATAATATCTACCCAAAAGCAAGGTTTAAAGCCACACTATCAAAGCTTGGATGAGCTCATTAAAGATGTAATATTTAAGAAGATGAACTACAAGGATCATCCACACTAACTCACAGATAATGCCAATATCTGTTGCTTCAATAGTTAGCTTGCCTTCTCCATAGGGGTCGAGGTGGGTGGGTTAATGCCAGATCCTGGCTCTCTCATTTTCTCTTCTCCCTTGGTTCGACCCTGATCTCTCTCAGGTTCAGCAAAGTGGAATGCCAACCAAGAACTGGGACTGAGGGAAAGCATTGCCAAGCACTGTTAATTATTAATGAAATGAATTTGCATCAAACCAGAGGGGATTAAAGCAGCTTAAAATGAATAGCAAGTTCTTGATAAGGCTTTTCGTATTCTCAGGTGACTGGAATGATGCGCTCATGTTGGAGCACATTAATTTAATAGAAGCACTGCTCCCCCCAGTACAGCGTGGAGCTGGATGTAAGCCCAGCCCAGGGACAGCAGGTTCCTAAGCAATTTCTGCTTATATGGCTATGGTGAAATGAAGTGACGTGAACACAACATGCTGGACTGAAAAAATGCATTAAACATACCTCAAAGCAATATGTCCTTTAATGATACTACCACAAGCACTGGGGAGAGAAAAGGACCTTGTTATATAGTATCAACCATATTGCAGTTCAAACTCCAGGCCAGCTTTCCCAGCTGTATGAACTTGGGCAAGTTACCTAACCTCTCAGAGCCTTTGAGTTCTTCATCTACAAAATGGGATAATCATATATACCTCAAGGGACTGCATTTAAAGTGCCTGGCTCATGATAGGAAACCAATAAATAGCAATTATTATTGCATGTGGTGCTGTGAGCAAAACTGAGAATATAACCATGTGGTAGAAAATAGCAGTGGAGAAAACGTAGTGCTCTAGAAGCTAGCCTTCCGACAGATGGCAGGCCCATATTGAAAATGGAAATGTTTCCTGCTGCTACAGATCCAAAGAAGGTCTTTGAGTCTATGTAAAATATAAAGGGATGGGCTACCAGAATTTTCTATTAGTTCGTTGCACACACTTTCACACACAGGCACACATATATACCAAGAGCGTATGGAAAGTTAACTGTTCTTGATGACTGGTAAGAATGTCAGAGTAGTTCAGCAGGGCCTCCTAGATACGTGAGTGTTAAAATTAAGAGTTTCCCTTGAAGGATACTGTCCCCACTCAAAGGAAACTCACTTAGGTATCCGTGTTCTGCTCCGGGTAATTCCAGTCCTCCTTGGCCACAGCTGACTGGATGGTGAATGACTGTGAAAGCTGGGGCTCTTTGCTCATCTTCTAAGATCTAGTTCAAGTGTTATTATTTCCAGAATGCTTTCCCTAACTGTTTAAGCCATTAGGATGGAACTGACTTAGCTGGGATTGTGATATGATGGGAAATGGCTAACAAGCAGAGGGATAGACTGGTTATTCTATCTAACCCTTAGATGCCAACTGACATGACAAGGATGATGGTAACAGTAGTGTGAAATTTATTGAGCACTTATTTTGTTAAGGAATTGAGCTCAATACTTCTCATGCGTGATTTTTTTCTGATAACCCATTAAAAAATATGATTATTTTCCCCATGTTAGAGTTGAAGAAACCAAAATATCATTTAGTTCAGTGACTTACCAAGCTGGAAGTAAGCTTAGATCTTGTTGTTTTTAAGCTCTCACCTTTAATCACCCCCCTATGCAGCCTCACCATTGGTGGACAACAATACCGATATGGCACTCAAACCAGGAACTGTGCTGTTATTTAGTAGAAACCATGTTCAGAGGGAATGTGGTAGCATTTTTGTATACATTCTTTGTATTTGGTGATGTAGACCAGATTGTTTCAAGTTGTGAAAATACTACTCTTGGTCAATTGATAGCAAGTCATTTGTTTTATGATTAAAACGTCGTTCTTTTACGTTTAAAGAGCGTGTAATTCAGTGAAAGAAATTCTGTAGCAGCATTATTAGGCCCAGGACCATATAATAGATGTTTGAAAAGCACTTGGCATTTTTTAAGGTGCCCAGGTCATTAATTGCTTAGTTCAAATACTCCTTATGTGGTAGGTGAGTAATAGAATAATCTGTGTTTTAGGGAAAAGTTCAGGAGACCCTAGGGGGTAAATATATATCCAAGTTCTTCACTGAAAGAGAGGATGCAGGCTTAGAATTCAGGATCACTAACTAGTCATCCCGCCAGTTCCTTGGTAAGGAAGATAAGTAATCTCTAGCTGCATATATTACAAAACCATTTCAATACTTGAACTATAGGCTCTTTGGAGTTAGATTTGTGGGCAATTCAATATTACTCTCAACACTCCCATTCTATAATTTTAATGCTGGTAGATTTCTGTCAATTCATTTATCCAACAAATATTTGTTTTATAATTATTATGTGTAGACATTGAGTTCCATTCTGGAGACACAGCACTGGGCAAGACAGAGCTTACATTTGGAATGCAGACAAGTAAATTGCACCTATGTGGGGCTATCGAGAGCTGTGGACAGACACACTGAAGAGGTGGGAGGTAGCTCTGGTACCTGAAGCTTGTGTCTGCTAACAGTGTTCCAGCTGTCCTGGAGTCTTCCCTATCAGTTACCAGTTTCCTCTCTTCAGGATTCCTCAAGAAATGGAGGAACATGGACCCAGAACACTCTAGACCAGTGGTTCTCACTTTGGTGAGCATGTGAATCACTAAAGAGGAACTTGTAAGATACTGAGGCCCAGGCCCTGCTCCACTTTACCCAAACTAGACCTCTCTGTCCATCAGCTCTCCAGGCAATCCTGACTCTGCCTCACTCCTCGTTTTGGGAATAACTGCTGTGGACCAACACCACACCGTTGCATTGGATGTAATCTGATGTGTGGCAGTTAAACTGTTTGCTATGGTTTTTTCCTGGAAGGTGGAATGGAATTTGCTACACGATACCTGATTTCAAGAGACTTTGACTTATTTGAAGCTAAATTACTTAGAGTGGGAAGATGCAATTTTATATTTCTTTTCATGTTGGGTGCCTTGCCCCTGACCTATGTCTTTGTTTTATGGCACTCATTTTCTTTGAAGTTGTTTCTGAGCAGAAGACATTTTATGAAAAAGTGCTCTTATGAATTTGAAATGTGAATTAAATAAGAAATACCAGCACCAAAAACAGAGACAACATGACATTGACTGAAGACAGCATACCTTTGGGGGAGAGTTCCCATTTCCCATTGCATTTGTTCCTTTTCCATTTTCATTGTTTTGAGAGGAGCTTTCCACTTGCTACTGCGTAACTTCAGGGAAGTTGCTTAACCTTTCTGTGCTTATCTTCTCATCTGTATCATGGGGATGGTGGTAATAACAGTATATACTCCCAGGGTTGTTACAATGATTAAGTTCACGCATGAAAGCACTTAGAATCTGACATCTAGTATGTACTAAGTAAATGTTCCTGCTATTGTTTGTTAATTACATTTTTAAGCATCTCATTCCTCCTTGTGCACCTCTTGTTTCCTTTCTGAATTACGTTGAAGCTGAAGACCAATGGGTTCTGCGAAGGTTAATTTAAAAAGAACTGGGGCCTCATAAAGGATTAAAAGAAAATTACACTAGCCTCATGGTTACTACCAATACTTCTTATAAACATAATGTTTGGAAACTGGGGATTACAGTTTAGGAACAGAACTTGTTGTCAGCCAATGGCAGTGTGGAACTGTGCTTCTGAAAGAGTGAATCAAAGACCATGTATACATATGTAACAAACCTGCACGTTGTGCACATGTACCCTAGAACTTAAAGTATAATAAAAACAAACAAAAAAACAACAAAGACCAGCTGTGTCAGTTCCCCTGGGGCTCTTCTTTAAAAGGCAGATTTCAGGGCCCTACCCCAGAGCTTCCACAGAGAAGCCTAGCAATCTATTTTGTTCCTTTCTACCACAGTCCACATCCAACTCTCTTCCCCTTCCCAGAACATGGCAGAGGGGCCAAGGTCAGAACCACATGCAGACTGTGTGTAGAGTCAGGGTAGGGGACTGCTTCCACTATGGAACTTGAATTTTTTTTTTTTTTTTGTCATATGCAATTTGTCAAGCATATTTCTCCAGGATTTATATTAGATGATACAAAGAATCTTTAAATTGTTCAGTGTTTCAGGACGAAACCTGCAGACCCTAACCCCTGCACTGATTCCTACAACTTACATAACCAAGTTATAAAACACTGGGAGGAACCCAAACGAAATGATCTCTAGCTTTCTAACTGCTGTATTTGTTGTTTTGTTGGTTTTTATCTTTGCTATAACAATTGGTGATCATTTTCAGAGTGCCAAAAGTGACCTCAACTTATCAGGAATAAAATGGTATTTCAAAACCGAAACTCCTGCCTTTGCTTTTTACTCCATTTACTTTTAAGCTACTGAATCTCTTGGCTTTGTCTTCTCTTTTGCCTCCACATTTATCCCTTAGTTGAGATGACAGAGCTGTTTGCCTGGTTTTCACCCCAGTGCCCCCAGGGACATAGTCCACACTTTCTTAGTTTTTCTGTCTGGAAGATGCATCCTCTTCAGCTGCAGAGACCCTCATCCTGACATTTGCCAGCGTAGCCTGCACTTTACCCCTTTATGGTGTATGGGGAGGTTGTGGTCAGACCTCAGAAGGTGATGAGCTTTTCCTTTTCCTGTCAGAGTACTCTTCATTATTTTATTTTTCCCATCACAAAAGTTGATTTGAACCGCAGGTCTCTCTTCCCTCAGCTTTCCTTATCTCTCCCCAGCTTCACTGCAAAGCCCTTCACTCTTGCTCTGCCACCCACGTTAATTCCTTGTTTGCTTTACAATTTCAAGTTTCCTCTTCTTTAAAAAATGTATATTCATCACTACCCACCCTCTTCTAGGAAGAGTGACATATATACTTTGCTTCTGTACACAGAAATAAAACCACAAGTATAAATAAGGATTTTGTGCGTGGACAGTTTGGGAAATGGGAAGAACTGGTGCACTATATACATTTAAAAAATATGGTTTATTTAGTTTCATTTGTGTTTGGCCATTTCTACAGTGGATGCATTTTGTATCAGGTTTCTGTATTTTCATTTTCCTTCTCATATACCAATTTTTAAAGGAGGCTTTCTTATGCTATAATACCAAATTTAGTATTTTGGTCACCCTTATACTGTGTTAGTTTAACATTACATTTTTTAATGAGACATTTCCCGTTTGCTAAAGAAGCAAAATAAAATGTGTCCATGGTATTCATGTACCAATTTAGATGTGTTTTTTAAAAAGTTTTTATGTTGAAATAATTATAGACTCACAGAAAGTTACAAAAATAGTATGTAGAGTCTTGTGTATTCTTCCTCCAGTTTCTCCCAATGGTGGTATTTTATACAGCTGTAGTATAATATCACACTAAGAAATCGACATTGGCACAACACCGTTAACTAGATTATAGATCTTGTTTGGTTTTCAACATTTTGACATGTATTAATTTGTGTGTGTATTTGTATTTTTATGCAATTTTATTCCACGTGTAGATTCATGTAACCACCATGACAACCAAGATATAGAACAGCTCCATCACCACAAAGTAACTACCTCGCGCTACCACTTTATCTTTGCATACCATGGCAACTACAAATGTGCTTTCCATCTCTTTTGGGAGGTCAAGGTGGGAGGATCAGTTGAGCCTAGGAATTCAAGACCAGCCTGGGCAACATAGCAAGACCTCATGCCCCCTCTAAAAAAGAATATTATGTAAATAAAATCATATGATATGTAACCTTTTGAGAGTGACTTTTTGTTAAGCATAATTCTCTTTAGATTCATCTACGGCATTGCCTGAGTTGATAGTTTATATCTTTTTGCTGTTGAGTAATATTCCGTTGTATGGATGGACCAGAGTTTATTTAACCATTAACCCAATGAAGGACTTTTGGGCTGTTTCCAGTTTTTGGTACTATGAACACAGCGGCTATGAAAATTCATGTGCAGGATTTTATGTAAGCATAAGTTTTCATTTGCCTGGGATAAAGGCCTAAGAGTATGATTGTGTGGTCATGTTAATCACATGTCTAATTTTATGAGAAGCTGTCAAACTGTTTTCCAGAGTGACCATACCATTTTATATGACTACCCATAATATACTAGACATCTAGTTGTTCTACCTCCCTGCCAGAATTTGGTCTTCCACTATTTTTTATTTTCATCATTCTGATATAGATGTAGTGATATCTCATTGTGGTTAAAATTTGCATTTTTCTAACGGCTAACGAAGTAGAGCATGTGTGCTTATTTGCCATCCTTGTGAGTGAAATATCTGTGTCCTTTGTCCTTTTCATAATTGCATTATTTAACTGTTGAGTTTTTTATTGTGATAAAATATATATACAACATAAATTTGTCATTTTAACCACTTTTAAGCATATAATTCTGTGACATTTGTAGCATTCACTATGTTGTGCAACCATCACCCTTATTTCCAAAATATTTTCATTACCCCAAACAGAAACTTTGTGTCCATAAGCATTAACTCCCCATTCCTCATTCCCCCTCCCTCCTGTTAAACTTTAATCTACTTTCTGGTTCTATAAATTTGCCTATTCTAGATATTTCATACAAGTAGAATCATACAACATTTGTTCTTTTGCGTCTGGCGTATTTCATTTAGCATAATCTTTTCAGGGTTCATTTATATTGTAGCTTTTATTACAACTTGATTCCTTTTTATGGCTGAATAATATTCTATTATATGGATATAACACATTTTGTTTATCCATTCATCTGTTGATAGACTTGTGGGTGTCTTCTCCTTTTGGTTATCTTAAATAATGCTGCTGTGCATATTTGTGTACAAGTACCTCTTTCAGTCCCTGTTTTCAATTCTTTGGGGGTATATACCTAGGAATAGAATTGCTGGGTGATATTCTATATTTATTGTTTTGAGGCAATGATTTCTTAAGTATGACACTAAAAACATAGGACACCAAAGGAAAAAACAGATAAATTAGATGATTAAAATGAAAAACATTTGAACATCCAAAGACACTCTTAAGAGAGTGAAAAGACAACCCAGAGAATGAGAGAAAATATTTGCAAGTCATATATTTGATGAGTTTAATATCCAGAATACATAAAGAGTTCCTATATCTCAACAATAACAAGAAAAAACAACCCAACTTAGAAATGGGCTAAGGATTTGAATGGACACTTCTCTAAAGACATACAAATGGCCGGTAAGCAATGAAAAGATGCTCAACAGCATTAGTCATTAGGGAAATGCAAATCAAAACCACAATGAGGTGCCACTTCACACCTACTAGGATTGCTATAATTTTTGTAAAAAAAGGAAAATAAGAGTTGACAAGGATGGAGAGAAATTAGAACCCTGTATGTACCTTGTATTGTTGAGTTTTGAGAGTTCCTAATGTATTCGAGATACAAGGCCTTTGTTGGATTTATGTTTTATGAATATTTTCTCCCCAGTATATAGGTTTTAAATTTAAAAAAATTTTTTAACTTTCATTTTAAGTTTGGGGGTACATGTGAGGATTTGTTATATTGGTAAATTTGTATTATGGGGGTTTGTTGTAGAGATTATTTCATCACCAGATATTAAGCCTAGTACCCAATAGTTATTTTTCCTGATCTTCTCCCTCCTCCCACTCTCCACCCTCAAGTAGACCTCAGTGTCTGTTGTTGCCTTCTTTGGGTTCATGAGTTCTCATCATTTAGCTCCCACTTACAAGTGAGAACATGTGGTATTTTGTTTTCTGTTCCTGCATTAGTTTGCTGAGGATAATAGCTTCCAGCTCCATCCATGTTCCTGCAAAAGATATAATCTCATTCTTTTCTATGGTCACATAGTATTCCATGGTGTGTACATATTTAATACCACATATTCTTTATCCAGTCTGTCACTGATGAGCATTTAGTCTGATTCTATTTCTCTGCTATTTGAATGGTGCTGCAATGAACATTTGCACACATGTGTTTTTATGGTAGAATGATTTATATTTCTCTGGGTATATACTCAATAATGGGATTGCTGGGTCAAATGGTAGTTCTGCTTTTAGCTCTTTTAGGAATCATCATACTGCTTTCCACAGTGGTTGAACTAATTTACAGTCCCACCAACAGTGTGTAAGTGTTCCCTTTTCTCCACAACCTCGCTAGCTTCTATTCTTTTTTGACTTTTTAGTAATAGCCATTCTGACTGGTATGAGATGGTATCTCATTGTGGTTTCAATTTGCATTTCTCTAATGATCAGTGATATTGAGCATTTTTTCATATGCTTGTTGGCAGCGTGTATGTCTTCTTTTTAAGAGTCTGTTCGTGTCCTTTGCCCACTTTTTAATGGGGTTAATTATGGAAAAATCAGAAAATGCTGAAAACTCTTAAGTCACCTAAAATCCATGAACACTGATTTTTAAATTGACAATATTGGCTCGTTGATACTGCAGTCTTTTCTTTTGGCTTACTTCATTTTCTTTCTCATCATTATGAATTATTTTTGTCTCCCATTTTTGAATATATCTTTGTTAATCTTTGAAGTGCCTACTGTCTACTATAGCTCCTATACCTAAGGAAGCTAATTATAATTCAGTGCATTGAAATGGGACTCTAGTATACTAGGCTTACATAAGGGAATTGACAGTCTTGTATAGTTTCTCAGCTGTGAATAGTAATCTTTTATAGCCCTTGGGTAGGTTTTGCACATCTTTGAATTATACAATGGACAATATTTTCAATTTTGACAGTTATTCTAAACTATTTACCTTCTATCATAGCTTCATCATGTTAATTTTCTTTTTTCTTTAGGTACTCTTATATATGTATACATATTTATATCTCCTAGATATGTGGGAAAATATCAAACTTTTTAACATTGGATTCTTTGTTCAACATGATAATGATGTTTTAAATAATTTTAATTTCTATTATCACCAATGGAAACCATATTTATTATGGAAGTTTCTGATGATTAAGGAGAAGAAAAAATTTTAAATTACCTGAAATCCTACCACTCAGGAAAAACTGCTAGTTATTATTTTATTGTAAATCCTTCAGGACCTTTAGAACATTTAAAATCTCTATTCCTCGATATTAAACTATGCTGTAGATCTTACTTGGTGTTAGCCATATCTCTGGGAGCAGAATTGGAGTGTCTACACACTGTGCTTCAGGGACTGAGGAATGACCAAGGGACCTGAGGCATACACCTGCTCTGCTTTTATGGCTTAGGCCTCTGCGTCCAGCAAATGCCCAACTTATTACCTAACCAGTGAATTGATCTAGACTTTGCAGAAACCTCAATAACTCTTTTTATATCCTCTTCCTACCCCTGCTCCTCTCTGAGACTCAGGGCAGGGCTAGACCTGAGCCAACATCTTCTCCTGAGAACCGCCTCCTGGTCTTGCTTGGCCTGCCAAGGTGAGGCTGGATATCCCTCTTACAAGCAGAAGGCACCCATGGTTTTTGTCTTTCCATACTAATCCCACCAAAGGGAAGGGATCTAGCAGCTGCAGTAGCAGGAGAGAGAGAGAAAGGTTACCTCTTGTGGTTCCATTCTTGGAAGCTGCTATCACCACAGCTCTGGCCTATTGGGGCCTCAAGATGACTTCCCTCAATGCCTGCCAGAGCTCTCCCACTTGAGGTTAGAGGGAGGAGAAGAGGGTTGTAGCCACCTTTCCTGAAGACCAGGTAGGATGGCCTACAGGTGATGTGAACTGCATTCCTGGCCTGTGAGGTATATAACCTACCCCCCTTGCCAGCATCTGGAAAGGTTCAGGAGAGAGGGGGTACATTCCCATCTTGGTCACTGCTGTATTCTCAGAGATGTGCAGCAATGACTGTGGCCTCAGTAAGCCCTTCTTCTCTCACTCCAAAAAGTGGATTGAAATATAAGACTGACATCATTATAGGGATGGCCTTAAATTGCCTCTAGCTTATAAAAATAACCAAATTGATCTCCAACTTGTTGCTAGCATTGGTTAAAAAAAAAATTGCTGGGGCTCATTCCACGATTGATCCAGGTGTATCAATATATCTCAGTTTTGTCACATCATAAGCCTTGCCATCTCTTAGAACTGCATAATTTCTGCATTCCTGAGCTCTGATGCCCTAGTCCATCAGCTTAGTTATGATCATCTTTTTCTTACTGATCTTGCTCACCTCCTTCCTGGCCCTCTTGTCAATCCATTTACCCTATGACTGAGACAGAGTGGTCTTTCTGAAGGGTACATCTGTTCCTAGTCCTCCCCAACTCACCAGTGTTAACAGGGTGGCAGCTAGGGCCACGATGAGCTAGTCTCTGCTTACTAGTTCTCTAGCCTCATGTCCTCTTCCCCCAGCCGTTCCAAGCCTCTAACACTTCCCAGAAGGCCTTTCCTGCCTCCATGCCTTCCCTACATATCATTTCTTCTACTACAATGTTCTTTCAATTGTTCTTCAGAGTCAAACTGAGCATTTCTCTCTTTTGAGAAAAGTTCTCTGCCTTATGGAGGTCAAACCTCTAGTATAGCTGTGTCAAATGCAAATTTATTGTCTTCTCCTAGCACTACACTACAAATATTTTAACGAGATTGTGGTTTATGTGGTTTTGCATCCTTAGTGTCTGAATAGAGATATTTGCTGAATCAATAAGTATAATTAAAGACCTACACATATGTTTTCATCCTGCACCTGTGTTTAAACAAACAGATATTTAAAACAAATTTCTTCTCAATATTTCTGTCAAATGGATCACATTAGACTACCATATTTGTTTTTCCCCCACTGAGAGGAAATCTTCATAAGCATGAGCTCCAAATAACATTTATTTGAGGTGACTGTCTTAAAAATACAGCATGAGAACATTTTCAAACACAGGAGTTGACCCCTTTTGACACTCATGATTTCTCTCATTATCAGAATCAGAATATGAATACTCTACACATGGTTGGATGATCCTTCAACATTGATATAACTCTGCCTTTTAATATCATTGCCTGACTCTGTTAACCCCTAAACGTTTTCTTAATCATTCTTTCACATTCTCTCTACTAGATTTTCTTCCCCTGTAACTGATTTCAGTCTTCACCAGCTCTTTGAAAGCATCATGATTAAGGCCACGCCTTTGCCACATCTGGCCTTGTCTCCATTTATACTTTGAATAAACTACTGCAGTACTTCCCAAACTTGAACATGGTGCGTCAGAATTCTCTGCAGGGTTTGTGAAAACACGCCTTGCTGGGCTCCAACCACAGAATTTCTGATTTATTAAGTTTGGGGTGGGGTTGAGAATTCACAGGTCTTAACAGGTACCCAGGTGATGTTGATACTGCTGATTTGAGACCGTACTTTGAGACTCACTGCTCTACTAACCTGCCTAGCACTGTTTGCTAATTTTCACAGCTGTAGCCTCTTAACTGAACACCTGTTGATTCTGCTTCACACGGGCTCTGGGACCAGTCTCTGCTGGGAAGGAATAAAAGGCCTTTAGTTGGCTTAGTAACATCTAACTTTGCTACTGATTCAGTATGGGTCACAGACCTGGGCCTTTGCTTAGAGTTCCAGTTCTCACACTTTAGACCTTCTTGGATTTCTTGCCGCACATACGATTTCCTCTGGGACTAGGATGCTTTTATTTCCCTTGCTCAGTTATTTCTGGAAACTGAAGATCAGCAGGTATGTTCACATCTCACACCTAGGCATCTCCCTGCTTGCCTAGTTCTCCATCTGTGGCCCAACGCTCACACTGGCATTCTTTGTTTGCCTGTGCTGATTTCTTCCTGTTGCCTGTTGTTAAGACTTTGAGGTTTGCCTGCTCTGTGCCAGTGAGTCTGTCTGGTCTTTAAGACCCGGTTAATTCTTATCTGGCATTCTTCAATGCTAGCTGAGCTTGACTTTAGCAAGTACCTCAGGTTACCTTGTTCTCTGCTATTCTATTCAAACATTGACTTCTTTATTCAATTGATCAACTTCCTTGCTGTTTCTATGACTGCTGCTGGCTCTTTTCCCTTCTTGATTTCTATATATGTTTCTGGGCCCATCGAACCGGGCCTCCATCACCCTCACACCATGAAACTCAGTGCTGGCTTGTTCCTTCTTATGTGAATGATGACTTTCCTGGCAAGATCATGCAACTCGGCTATAAGGTTCTAGTTGCCATCTACATGCATATCTTGTATCAAAGTAAATCACAAATTATATTCAATCTTTTTAAAACCTCTGTCAATGATGTCTATGGGTTTGCTACTCAAAATGTAGTCAGAGGTTCAGCAGCATCAGCATGTTGTGAGACCTTTATGAAGAGCCTCAGGCTCCACCCTGGACTTGCCAAATTAGAACCCACGTTCATTTTCACAAGATTTCCAAGTGATTTATACGCACATTGGAAAGAAGTGATCTATGGCATATCTTCACCTTCTTGAGGCATTCTCCGTTTGCCAGTCCAAATTGGTCTTCCCTTACCTGCCCTCCTTCTAAGGCAAGGGAAGAAATGGCCAAGGTGACCCTCCTGTCAGCCTGGAGTGAATTTATCTCTTCCTTTGAAGATACCGTGGCTTTGATGCCCTTTCTGGCTAGGCAATTTTGATCATGGAAAATAAAAAGATTTCTTTATGCCAAGACTTCTGAGCCTCTCTTTGAATATCCTGGAGGGTTAGTGAAAACATCAATAGACAAGCTGATGAGCAGGTGCTTGCTTGATTTGCTGCTCTCTTCTTGAATCCTTTTGTTAGAGCCCAAAGTAGAAAATAAAAACAAAGTCACAAACTCTTTCTTTCAGCTTGCTTCCTCACCATGCTGGACAGCCTGTTCCACCCCACTGAGAGCTCACTGGCAGGGTAGGACTGAAGGCTACTGAATAATCCGTGGTGAGGCAGATGCTGTCTATAAGTCGAAACCGTGAGCCCTCAGAGCACCCACCCTAGAGACTCGTAATACTTGATTACGGGAAATTCCTCATTGCCTCTTGATCTTCTGAGGAGTGGAAAAGCAAAAAGTATGGGTCGTAGACCCAGAACAGCTTGGGATGGCTGTGTGACCTTGATTGATTTTTTTTCACTTTTGTGTGTGTGTGTGTGTGTGTGTGTGTGTGTTTTTCTTTTCTCTGCACATTTGGAGTTGAATCCTAAGCCTAAGAATTAGACGTCTTGTCCCAACCAGATAGGTAGGAGATGAAGTTCAGGGTGATCTGCTTCCTGTCTGTATTGTAAGTCTATAGTCTCATTGTCATGGTCAGAAATAAAGCAGAGCTAAAGGCCTGCTTGTGTGGAAGAAGCAGAAAAGCTGAAGCCCTGTCTGCTTGCCATATTTGCAGGCTAATTAAAATACCTACAGTGGACAAGCAAGTTATATAAATAAAGTAAGTGGCCCAGGAGTGGTGATAGAGAAGAGTGAGGACTGTGGTGGACGGGACAGCATATGCCTTGTCTAAAAAAGACAGCAGCTAAGGAGAACCAGCAGATTGGTGCCCTGTAAGAAGGTAACATATAGCTGCACGATCTGAACTTCCGAGTTCAAGAGAAGCCAGAGCTCTGGGGAATTTCTCTCCCTCCCTCAACCCATGTGAGATAACAAATTCTTTGAAAAGTTGCTGAATGTTTTGAATTTTTCCCTAGGCTGAATTTGGCCTGAAAGTCCCAATTTTGACTCCTAGACTATAGCAAATTGAGTAAAGAACTAAAAATTGAGCTTATTGGCTATTGATGACCATTTATTGATAGGGATTTGCCTTGTTCAGAGGCTTTTCATCCAACTCTCTAACTTGGGTTTACTTATGTCTTAAGTAGCAAATAATGATTCAACAACAGATATTTTAATGTTCACTAAAATAGAACTCACGGTTTTGTTCCAAGAATGGTGCAGAAATGGATCTAGATGTGTGTATACTATATCGGATTCTGTCCTTTGCTCTTATGTTTTTTTCCTGCAACAATTACTTTAATATTAAAGAATGTAACCCAACGATATTAATGATACATAGTATTAATACAGATCTGTGGCATTTCTAATTTGAGCACAGGAAAACAGAGTAAATACCACCAGTTGAGCAATAATGAGTAAATCTAATGAACTACTGTGATTCCAAATTTTAGACACTGCTATTTTTATCTAGTGATAATGGTAACTCATTCTTCCAAAACACAACAAAAGAAAAGTGTAAGAATGAAGCAGAAGACAAACTTCAACTGAATGAAAGAAATATTAAAAAGCAAACAATGCCTTCTCTACCCCTGTTTTGTGGCCCGTGCTGCTCTGGGGCCCTGTAGCCTGAAGAGGGAAGAAGATAAACAAGAAGATGCATACAAATGTGAAAATACCTAAATACTATGGAAAACTCCAAGTTATGCAGTGAAATCTTGTTAAAGCTAAAAAAATTTCTTCATCATTATTAGCTCAAGGCTTGAGGACTTCCTTATTATTTTTAAGGATTCTAACACTAAAATCAACAGATGTCAGCATAAGCAGACCATATTATTTTTTCTTAAATCAAGGGCCAACTAATATCTATTTTGACAACTTTAAATATCTACAGTTTTTAATCAAAATCCATTCTTATGGTCTGGATTATGTCATCTGTTCTGAGGGTTTGGTACATTTAATTTCTAAAAAGTTTAGAAAAGTTTCTGAGAAATAAAGTCTCCACTAAAAAATTGAACTCGGCCGGGCGCGGTGGCTCAAGCCTGTAATCCCAGCACTTTGGGAGGCCGAGACGGGCGGACCACGAGGTCAGGAGATCGAGACCATCCTGGCGAACACGGTGAAACCCCGTCTCTACTAAAAAAATACAAAAAAACTAGCCGGGCGAGGTGGCGGGCGCCTGTAATCCCAGCTACTCGGGAGGCTGAGGCAGGAGAATGGCGTAAACCCGGGAGGCGGAGCTGGCAGTGAGCTGAGATCCGGCCACTGCACTCCAGCCTGGGCGACAGAGCGAGACTCCGTCAAAAAAAAAAAAAAAAAAAAAATTGAACTCAATAGTTCATACTGGGAGAGGCTAGGACCCTTTAATTTTAGAAGTTCTTTAAACTCTTCTCAGCCAGGCAGAACCACCACCCGGCTAAAGCAACCTGGATCTGTATATTCTTGCTCTGTCTGTATGCCATGCAACTGGCTGTTAGGGGATCTATTGTACTGCCTATCTTATATTGAAAGACTTCTGGTCACCTTGAGCCTGCCTTGTTCTAGAATACTATGGAACTACGTGTGACAGCTACACCCCTCCCATAGGCATCCTGAAACAACCAGAAGGCTTTTTGCAACATTTACCATCTTCCTTAGACTTCTGAGTTACTGTATCTCTGCATTTCAGTATTAGATTCCCCTTATTCTAAAGCTCAGACATTATCTAAGTAGCTGGTAATACTTTCTCCAAAATGATATACTATGCCAAGACTCTCTATAATTGTCAGAACCCGTGATTTTTGCCTTCAAATTATTTTGGTTCTAAGGACTTTTAAACAGTCTGTTTTCACTAAAATCATCTGTCCTTTCTCATTCTAGAAAGTTTCATATCTTGTCCTTCAAACAAATCTACCTCTGTCTCCTTGTAGCTAGCCGGTCAGATAGAATGGATCAGTTAGAGACTAAAATATGCCTGCTACTTTGCTGCTCAAAAAAATAATAATAATAACTAGAGTTTCTTCTATGACCAAACTGTGGGTTTTGACTACCGTAATTCACTAATGCCAGCTTTAATCAATGCCCTTATGCTTTTACCTCTCCGAGATCCATGATGCTCATGTTTACCTGTAGCTCATCCTCCACTGGACAAAGCCCAATATAAATGAGCCACCTAGTGATTTATTCTTGGAACTCTAGGATGTGAGCACTTAGCATGGCCACCCAGCACTCTCCTCAATTCTGTCTCCTGATGTCTTGCTCTCTCACTCTATTAGTAACTACTTTCAATCCCAGAGAGTGAGTCCAATAAGAAGCGTTACATAAAAGCCATATTTGACATCTACAGAACTCTGTAGGCCATCAGAGCACGGTGAGTGGACATTTGCCTCAAACCTGTGAACTCCTGGTGGTCCCTTCTCTCTGCTATTCTGTGAATACTAAGGTCATCCTGAGGACAGGAATAAAGAGAAGTCAGAGTTGTATTATTCTCTCAAAAATAACTGTAAATTATTTTTGTCCTTAGAATTGGAATAGGTCTTTGGGATGTAGATGTGGGGCTTATAAAAGTAGACCTCCTATATATTCTCAGTACTAGTGGCAGTACGAATTAGTATACTATATATGCAAAGAAATTTGGCAGTTGTTCATGTAGTAATTCCCTTTCTAGGAATGTGTCATAGGGAAATTATGTTAATGTAAATAAAGGTATCCGTACAAGACTGTTGATTTTATTGGTATTGAAAAGCATAAGAAGTAGACACCAACCAAATAGAATGGTTACTTTATAGAATTATTCTGTGGAGTATTAGGTACTCATTAAGAATCATATATTTGGAAAATATTTGGGGAAGATGATCATGTTATTGTAAATAAGGAAGATATAAAAGTAAAGTATGATCCTAGCTGTGTAAAATTACGCATAGCATTTATTTGACTTTTTTCCTCAGAGGTTGTCATTCGGTTATAAGTTGTCACTGTTTTCTTTCTTTTCTACTGTTCTTTTTGTATTGCTTTCAGAGTCAGAAAGTAATATGAAAAAGTTATTTGAATGATCTGCTTCCTTATCTGAATCTGTTATCTTCAGGTCAGGTGAGCATAGCCTGGCATTGTTGATATGCTAGAGTGTGGGAGAGTTGGCTGTTATGGTGGCTAAAACCTTGTGTACATGGGTTTGATTTAACCTGTCGTCACCATGAATTGTCCTCAGCATGGAACAGTGGGAGTAGTAATGGTAGATGGCATAAAAAGGAGTCCAGGGGGAGGGTTCTAGTTCCAGAGCTGTGCTCATTATCTAAGCAAAGTTTCTTCTTTCCCTTCCCTAGTCTTCCTTCCTGTCCCTACATAGGAACTACCTCTTGTGAAATACCCAGGACTTAGTCTGTGGTGAATGATTAGCTGTTGTATGCCAGTTGTTCGTGGTAGGGTTATTAGCAAGACCTGAGTGATTTGTTGACATCCCATCAAAGCCAGTTGTGGCTCAGGATGGGGCTCCACATGCAGGGGATGATTGAACACCTAAAGAGGTGGTTAAGGCAGAAGAACAATTATATAACAAGCTAATTTTTAGGGATCAGTTGCTAATGTATTTAAATGGCCTATTCAATCTTACAATTCTATACTTTGGTTTTACTAACATGCCCCCTATTACCAAGAGGATATGTAAGTTTCGTAGGGTTGCTAGATAAAATATAGGACCCCTAGTTATTTGTGCATTTCAGATACACAACAAATAATTTTTAAATATAAGTATGCTCAAAATATTGCATGAGGCATACATACACTGGCAAATTATTCATTGTTTATCTGAAATTCAGATTCAACTCAGCTTCTTTTATCGTTATTTGTTAAATCCACTCTAAACTTTGGGTGACTTATTTTACTAAGAAGTGGCAGAAACAGGGCTTGATGGTAGTTTTGATGGTGTAAAAAGTGTGTTCTGTTAACCCTGTGCACTGTTGCCCATGTTTCCCAGTTGTGTGGATTTGTCCAGTGTGACAGAGGCCATGAAAAGGCTGAGACTCGGTATGTGAATGGTCAGAGTTCAGAGCGGTTATAGGATTTATGCTAGCAGGATTACCCTGAATCTAATGAACTGCTGACTGACTCATTCAGGATTGTCTGTGGGTCTTTGGAGGTTGTATCTGTTGCTCAGGTTGACAAGTTGAACCTTATCATTTAGGTTTCTATTCCCTTGTTTTGTCATCTGTCCTCCCCAACCTTCTCCTTTTAACAACTTTATTGAGGTATAATTCATATACCATAAAATTCACCTACTTTAAGTGTACAATTCAGTGACTTTTAGTAAAATTGGAGTTGTGCAACTATAACCACAGCCTCAGAGGCTAGAATAAAATACCTTAAATCACCCTGCTAATAGTGTGGTAATAAAAAAGGAAGATGGAAAAAGTCACATAATTGCCTTACTAGTCCTTAAAAGCCAATTTTGTTGTAATCCATTGGACTAGGGACTGAGAAGGATCATAGTTAGCAGAGAGAGCTGAGACATCAGATCTGATCTTCTACAGGCACCCACAGCCACTTAGGAAGTTGGAGTCCTGGAGAGGAGAACACAGAACGTGGACAACTAGCTGTCAAATTGCAGTAAAAAGTTGGTTCAGGAAAAGTGGAAGCAACCCAGATATCTACAAATTGGTGAGTGAATAAACAAACGTGGTATGTTCACACAATGGTATATTATTCAGCAATAAAAGGGAGCAAGCTACTGACGTATGCTGTTCATGGAAAAACCTCAAAAGCATTATTCGAAGTGAAAAAGCCAGGCACAAGAGGCCACATAGTGCATAATTTTGTTTATTTGAAATGTCCAAAAAAGGTAACTATAGAGACAGAAAATAGATTCATGGTCGCTTAGGGCTGGGGGGTGGGAGGGGTGAATAAATATAAATGGGTGTGAAGGATCTTACTAAGGGGATGGAAGTGTTCCAAAACTGGGTTGTGGTGATGGTTGTTGATATCTCTGTTAACCCATTACGGCAGAATCTCTTAAGAAAATCGTAGATCAAAAGCTTGGCTGTTTAAATACAGATAGAATCTGATTACAATAAAATGCATCTAATTGTTTTGTGGCAGCAAAATCTCATAGCAACCTTTCAACTGTGGAGTCATTAAGTGACTCTTGTAAGTCTTGTTTGTTACAGTGATTTTCATTAAAGTGATTTTAAAGAGAGCTGGACTTGGAGAAGGCAGTAAATACCTTGGTGTGGGCAGCATAACTGTGAGTCTGGGTTCAGCCACTGACTGGGTTTGTTGCTACATAGGTCATTTAACTGCACTTAACCTCAGTTTTCTCCTTAGTAAAGCAATACTTGTAGGCTTTTTGTGAAGAATAAATAATTTATGTATATGAAAGCATACTATGAACTGTAAAACTTATTCAAGAGTGACTTATCTTAATATGGCAAAAATTCTGTAATTAAAACTTCCTGATTTATTAAAAGAACTAAATTGAATAAAAATATGAGCTGTTTTAAAGATAAACTTTCATGTTTTAAAACATCTTTCTAAGATTCTTTTTTGTTTTGCTCAGGAAAGTTTAGTTACTTGATTTAAGGGTTTGGCCATATTCAAATACCTGTGGTTGTGTTAAGTCTTGCTGCTTTCTTAAAGGAAATACAAAACAAAGAAAATCAAACATGTGCGCACAATAAAGCACTTAAAACTATTTGTTTTCTGAGATGGATGTTTTCAGAACATGATTACACTGACATCTGGCAAATCTTAATTTCCATGTTGAAGGAAATTGCCTTAAAGACAAGGCTATAAATGATGACAGATTTCAAGGACATTCGGTGCAAAGCAAGGGATGACGATTTGTGTAATACGGCATTCATAGAAATAATTTGTATTCATGTAATGACTGACTTTTATATTTTGAGGCATTTATAGATTAATTTTCTTTGATTGACAGACAGAGGTGGAGAGATTATATAATTTACTTTTTGATTAAACAGATGAAGCATAGTAAAATTTAGCATTTTACTCAACAGCCAGTTGGGCACTTCCAGGCACCTTTTAGACTCCCACACTGAAGACTATTTTCTAGTTGATTGAATCGTGCCTTCTCTTACCATGAGAGTACTCCAAGTGCTTTTTAAAACATGAGTTTTAAAAATTCGGGAACTAATTTTATATATGGGCCACAAAACCTGGAATTGTGCTAAATGTAAGCCCCAAACTGAGCCACCCAGAGGAGGTCATTTTGGGAAGTATGCATCTTGTATAACTTGCATAACTGGCTGGAGATAACCATGGACAAAATGTTGCATAGATATTAAAAGATGGAAAACAAAGTAGATATGTTCTAGAAGAAATTCCAATCTTTATCTAATAGATTTTTCAAAACCAGAAAGAGTTACATAGAGGGAGCAATAGTTGAAGAGAAAACTGAAGGACATTCTCAGATAGAAGACTTCCAAATTTGAGCAGGATCCAAAAAATATATCTAGACTCATTTGAATAACATTTTAGGACATCATAGGTGAAAAGAGAAGCATAGAAGCTACAGGGGTGGGTGTGGAGGGGAGATATTATCTACAAAGGAAGAAGCAATTGACGATAAATGACAACAAATGTTTGAATCCCAGTGGAATTTGGATAAAAATCAAGGATGGTTAAAGTTTCTTGTCTTGTGGTGGAGGAAGGAATAGGTAATGGTTAACTTAATCTTTGGTAACAAAACATAAATTTAAATATGTATGTTAACAATTTAAAGGTAATCCCTAAAAGCAAATAAATAGACTATGGCTTTTAATTGGTAATGGGGAGAAAAACTGGAGGTAGGCAAATGGAAATAAAAGACAAGCCTGTTAAAGAGAAAAGAAATGAAGTGGCAGAATTAAGTTCAAATGTAGTAATTACAAAATTGCAAGTGGACTACAATCTTCTGTTAAAAGTCTCAGACTGGAATATAAAATCCAATTACAGTCATGCACTGCATAATGACATTTCAGTTAATGACTGACCAAATATACATTGTTGTACACATAAGATTTTAATACCATATTTTACTTTACTTTTCTGTTTAGACACACAAATACCATTGTATTCCAGTTGCCTACAGTGTTTAGTACAGGAACATGCTGTATAGGTTTGTAGCCTAGGAGCAACAGGTTCTACCATATAGCCTAGGTATGTGTAAACATATCTACATTTATGATGTTTGTACAAGAACAAAATTGCCTAACCACTCATGTCTAAGAACATATCTCATTGATAAATGATGCATGACCATATATACAGTTTACAAGAGAACATCTACAATGTAACAAATACATAATAACTAATCTTGGCCCAAAAGTAGGAAGCTTGAGTTAGAAAGTCAATAAAACATCAAAACAGTGATTTAAAATACATCCCCCTCTCCTCAAAATAACTTGAACGCCCAAGAATTTTATGACTAAATTTTACCAAAATTTAAAGGAACAGACATACCCTTCTATAAAATTTGCCATAGAATATATCTAGAGTAGAATTTATAAAGCTTATTTTATATGGGTATAACTAATGCCAGATAAGGCCAATTGAAAATTATAGGTAAATCTCACTTAAGGACATTGATAAGAAAACTAAAATAAAAAAATTGGAAAAATAGCAAAGCTGTAAAAATAAGTGACAGTTTATACCAGCAATACAAGATGTTCAAATACTAATACTATCAGTGGAATTCACTACATTAGCAAATCAAAAGAAAACAGGTATATACATTTATTCTAATCAATGGTAAAAGGAGAGATACAATTTCAAAACCCATTAGTGATAAAATCTCATAGTGAACAGAAATAAATATTCAGCAAAGATGATAATTCATGCTGACAAGAAGTATTGCCATTGAGGCTGGATCTGAGACATGATGAAGATGCCTCTACTTCTCCTACTATTTAATATTGTACTGGAGGTCCTCATAATATGATACAACAGGGAAAATAAATAAGAAGTATAAGGACTTGAACAGCAAAGAAGGCAAAATTTCATTATTTTCAAACCATTTACAGAAAATTCAAGAGGATAAACTTATACTACAAAACTAGTAAGAGAGTTCAGATTTCTTGAGATAGGATTAGTATAAAAATTAATATTGTACCCATACGTCAGTAGCAACCAATTAAATAGGTGAGAAGTAAGATCCTATTCAGTATAGCAACAACAATACAAACCTGGTAAAACTACACACTCAATCAAATATATACAACAGCTTTAAGGAAAAAATATAAAACTGTGTTAAAAGACAAAAAAGATTTAAGTAAATGCAGATACAAGCTACATTATTCAGCTGGAACACTTTCTCCAAATGAATCTATGAATTTATTGTAATACCAAAAATCCCACTGAGATTTTTAATGGAACTGGCCAGATTCTGAAATCCTTATAGAATAGTAAATGGGCAGAAAAGACATGTTTGTAAAAGGAACTTACCAAACATTAAGACACATTATTAAGTGGCTATAGTAATTAGCATAGCATGCTGTTGGTGCAGGAAGAGACAGATAGATCAGGATCCGAATGGAGAACATGGAAACAAATGGAAAATTGTTCTGGGAGGAAAATGACATTAAAAATCAATGAAGAAATGATGAGCCATTCAATAAATAATGTTAGGAAAATGACTTTGACATTAAAAATAGACTGCTTTCGGCCGGGCGCGGTGGCTCAAGCCTGTAATCCCAGCACTTTGGGAGGCCGAGACGGGCGGATCACGAGGTCAGGAGATCGAGACCATCCTGGCTAACACGGTGAAACCCCGTCTCTACTAAAAAATACAAAAAACTAGCCGGGCGAGGTGGCGGGCGCTTGTAGTCCCAGCCACTTGGGAGGCTGAGGCAGGAGAATGGCGTAAACCCGGGAGGCGGAGCTTGCAGTGAGCTGAGATCCGGCCACTGCACTCCACCCTGGGCGACAGAGCAAGACTCCGTCTCAAAAAAAAAAAAAAAAAAATAGACTGCTTTCTCACACTGTTCACAAAAAATAATTACAGATAAATTAAATGTTTTTTTTTTTAAAAAAAAACCTTTAAAATATAAGAAATTGTAGTGTAATATCTTTTTTTTTTTTTTTAATTGAAATAGAGCCTCACTGTGTTGCCCAGGCTGGAGTATAGTGGTGCCATCTCGGCTCACTGCAGGCTCCGCCTCCTGGGTTCAAGTGATTCTTGTGCCTCAGCCTCCCAAGTAGCTGGGATTGCAGTTGTACACCACCATGCCTGGCTAATTGTATTTTTAGTAGAGACAAGGTTTTGCCATGTTGCCCAGGATGGTCTCGAACTCCTGGCCTCAAGTGATCCGCCTGCTTCAGTCTCCTAAAGTGCTGGAATTACAGGCGTGAGCCACCACACCTGGCTGTAGTATAATATCTTTATGACCATGATGAATGGGAGACCTTAAAAATACAAATCACGAAAAGCACAATATGTAAAAAGAAAACAATATATTTGACTACGTCAATGTAGAGACTTTTGCAAGTCAAAGGACACTACTATATACAAAATTTAAGGAAAAGCAACAGATGGAGAGAAACATTTTTACCATATGTGACAAATAATTAGTATCCAAAATGCACAAAGAGCCCCTATACTTCAATAAGAAGAGAAAAAATATGGAACAGAAAAATGGGCAAAGATTGCCCAGGCAATTCAGAAAAGACATCCAAATATTTAATACATTATGTGAAAAGAAGTTAATCCCGACTATTAAGCAGCAAAATGTCATTTCTTCATTCATCGGGATGACCAAACTTTTAAAGTCTGAAAATACTGAGAATATGAGGAAAGAGGTCCTCTGATGTACACTGCTGGTGAGCGTGTAAAACAATTGGAAAGGCTTTGGGTGGCAAAAGTTACAAGTGTAGAATACCTGAACCTTAATGACCTAGAAATTCCACCTTGAACTACATGCCTTACATGCTCACACTGGTGTACAAGGATGGAATAAATGCTCCTTTCAGGCCTATTTGTGCTAATAAAATATTGGAAACAAATGTCTGTTAAAAGAAGAATAGGCCAGGCATGGTGGCTCATGCTTGTAATCCCAGCACTTTGGGAGGCTGAGGCAGGCAGATCACTTGAGGCCAGGAGTTTGAGACCAGCCAACATGATGAAACCCCCCTCTCTATTAAAAATGTAAAAATTAGCCAGGTGTGGTGGCAGGCACCTGTAATCCCAGCTACTCGGGAGGCTGAGGCAGGAGCATAGCTTGAATCTGGGAGGCGGAGGTTGCAGTGAGCCAAGATCACACCACTGCTTTCCAGCCTGGGTGACAGAGAGAGACTCCATCTCAAAAAAAAAAAAAAAAAAGAATAAATAAATAAAATGTGGTCTGTTTACAAAATGGCATAACAAACTGCAGTTAAAGGGAAAAGAAGTAGATATCTTTGTGCAATCAATGTGGTTAGATGCATACTAGCTCTTGGTAACAGTTGCTCTGTGGAAGGGAAGATGATGGATATAAATGGGGTTGGAGGCCCAAGGGAATTGTTTTTTAACCTGCATGTGTGTGTTTTTTAAAACAAGGATATAATGCATATAATTTTGGCACAGTGAAAATACATATGCATAGGAAAAAAGAGAATGCAAAATTAAAACTAGATTGAATTTACAAACTGCTTTTCCTTACATTGTGTCATTTGAGCTCTACACTGCCTTGAAAAATAGGCACTAGTTGTTTTTATGTTCCAAATGATAAAATGGAATTTCAGGGTGCACATGACATGGCTAGGGATTTGTGGTTCAGAGAAGATTCCAGGCTTTCTCTTTTTTCCCTCTAGGGCTTATTTTCCTGAAGTTGAGTCAATTGTTGCCAGTAGTGGAATTGGGGGGTGGGGGGTGGGGTTCCTTTATACTCTCAGCTGTTTTCCATGATGACCATTGGGTATGTGGGTAGGGCTGTGCTTACAGATGGGAATCAAGTTGAGAGACCCACGTAAGGACCAGATTTCCAACACCCTTTTCTCATCCACCCAGTTATAGCGAACAAAACAGTTGGTGACAAACAGTGGTTGATAAAAGAAACATGCCTGGTTTCCCTTTACACCTTATTTTGTCAGACTTCAAAAATGTCAGAATAAATGTGGTAATAATAACTAACATTGGTGAGAGTTGGCAGAGCATACTGGTAGTATTATTTTTAAGAAGCAAGTGCAAGTGCTTAGAGGAAAGAGCAGGGAAAGGAGAGAAGCTGACGCTTGTATTTGTAGATGGCAAAAGAAGCTTAGGAAAAGAGAAGCTAGAGTTTCTGGTTCCCATGAGCAACTTTTTAAGTTATATATTTCTCACCTTTGAGCCTGATTTTCCTCAGTAGGAGGTGTAAGTTTCTATCAATAAAGGAAATAGTTCTAGAAAGATTCTGCACTTATCAAAGTGTATAGTATTGCAGGCAAAATTATAGCTATGAAAGAATTTTAAGAAATTTTATAATGCATTTAAAATAAAAATAATTTTGACTAATACATTTTCTATAACTATACATTGTTTTAAAGAAGAACTTTGGACTTTTTTGAATTGAAAGAAAAAGCAGAATCTAGTGGATTTAGAGTGGTAAAATTTCAATGGACTATATATATATATCTATATATATATCTACATATGTTATATTCTCACTTCTTTGTAAATAAGGCATATATTTTCTCTCAAGAGGTTTCCACTATTAACCTATAAAAATTTTTAGACCCAAGAAAGCATTTTAGAGAAAAAGTAAATATTGGTGTATGAGCTTCTTATTATAAGTGTCCTAATGAAAGATTTTTCATCCATAACATTTGGCAAGGAAAAGTGGCCAGAAAATCAGTTTGAAATGAAAGAATAATTTGCCAGCTCTGAGTTGTATTAAATATAATTTTATTTCAATCTAAATGACCACTTATGACACATGGAAAAAATGATATATAATCTGTATCATGAGCCAAGACTTGTCAATGAATAATACATGGCACCTTATAAATTTTAAAAATTATATTTAATAAAAATGTAACAATTTATTTTACAGTGCAGATAATGTATTAGTATCCCACACAAAGTGATTAAAAATATGCCATCTCATGAATAAAGTAATGAAAAGTGAGAGAAAAATTGTAAGACATAACCTGGTATAATAATTTGTTCAACAACCTCAAAAATATTCAAATTTTTCATTTATTTGTTTAAATTATTCACAAACAAGGGATATTGAAGTACATAATGCATGTGAAGTATCTGAGAGGGGAAGTTAGTTTTTGCTAACTCATCTGTTAAGATATATTAATTAATTCAATTAACTTTTGTTTTGAGTAGCAATTCTGTTCCTGGGGGGAAACTGGAGGGCAAAAGTGAACAAGATAGAGTCCCGTGAGGAGCTGAAAACCTAGCAGGGAAAATTTTTTTTTTTTTTTTTTTTTTTTTGAGGCGGAGTCTCGCTCTGTCGCCCGGACTGGAGTGCAGTGGCGGGATCTCAGCTCACTGCAAGCTCCGCCTCCTGGGTTTACGCCATTCTCCTGCCTCAGCCTCCCGAGTAGCTGGGACTACAGGCGCCCGCCACCTCGCCCGGCTAGTTTTTGTATTTTTAGTAGAGACGGGGTTTCACCGTCTTAGCCAGGCTGGTCTCGATCTCCTGACCTTGTGATCTGCCTGCCTCGGCCTCCCAAAGTGCTGGGATTACAGGCTTGAGCCACCGCGCCCGGCCGGGAAGAATTTTTATAGATACAAGTGATCATAATTCATTGTGATAAACACAAATCCTATGGATTCCCCATTTGAAAGCAAAATAAGCAAAGGTCAACTTTGAAGCATCCATTGTACTTCAAGTCCTACTTTCCTTAGATTGGCTTTGCAGACCCTTCTCTAAAATCTATCTCTTCTGAGCTTCTTCTCCAACACCCCACCCTCTCTCCCATGGCTCCTCCCTTTGCTCTGGAGGGAAACACTGTATCTGCCAAGGCTGTTTGCTGTATAGGTCCAGGACTAGGATGAGGCAAGTGAAGTGCCCAAGACTCAACATTTTAAAAGTGCTTGCTCTAAGGTGCTGATGATTCTGGGCCAGTTGAACTGGCACAACCTGGGAGCATGTGCCTCTTTATTTATTTTTTTAGAGGCAGGGTCTCACTCTGTCCTCTAGACTGGAGTGCAGTGGTGTGATCATAGCTCACTGCAGCCTCGAATTCCTGGGCTCAAGCAATCTTCCTGCCTTAGCCTCCCAAGTAGCTAGGACTATAGGTGTGCACCACCATGACTCTTTTTTTTACATTTTTTTTTCAACTTTTATTTTAAGTTCAGGGGTACATGTGTAGGATGTGCAGGTTTGTTACACAGATAAGTGTGTGCCATGGTGGTTTGCTGCATAGATCATCCCATCACCTAGGTATTAAGCCCAGTGTCCATTAACTATTATTCCTGATGCTCTCCCTCCTCCCACACTCCCTTCCAACAGGCCACAGTGTGTGTTCTTCCCCACCGTGGGTCCATGTCTTTTCACCATTCAGCTCCCACTTATAAGTGAGAACATGTGGTGTTTGGTTTTCTCTTCCTGCGTTAGTTTGCTGAGGATAATGGCTTCCAACTCCATCCACGTCCTTGCAAAGGACATGATTTCATTCCTTTTTATGGCTGCGTAGTATTCAATGGTGTATATGTACCACATTTTCTTTATCCAGTCTTTCATTGATGGGCATTTAGGTTGGTTCCATGTCTTTGCTATTGTGAATAGTACTGCAATGAACATATTTGTGCATGTATCTTTATAATAGAATGATTTATATTACTTTGGGTATATACCCAGTAATGGAATTGCTGGGTCAAATGGTATTTCTGCCTCTGGGTCTTTGAGGAATTGCAACACTGTCTTCCACAATGATTGAACTACTTTATGCTCCCACCAAGAGTGTAAAAGCTTTCCTTTTTCTCTGCAACGTTGCCAGCATCTGTTATTTTTTGACTTTTAATAATAGCCATTCTGACTGGCATGAGATGGTATCTCATTGTGGTTTAGATCTACATTTCTCTAATGATTAGTGATGTTGAGCTTCTTTTTTTTTTTTTCATGTTTGTTGGCTGCATGTATGTTTTCTTTTGAGAAGTGTCTGTTCCTGTCCTTTGCTCACTTTTTAATAGGGTTGTTTGTTTTTTTCTTGTAAATTTAAGTTTCTTGTAGACTCTGGATATTAGACTTTTGTCAGATGGATAGATAACAAAGATTTTCTCTGATTCTGTAGGTTGTCTGTTCACTCTGATGATAATTTCTTTTGCTGTGCAGAAGCTATTTAGTTTAATTAGATCCCATTTGTCAATTTTTGCTTTTGTTGCAGTTGCTTTTGGTGTTTTCATCATGAAATCTTTGCCCATGTCTATGTCCTGAATGATACTGTCTAGATTTTCTTCTAGGGTTTTTACAGTTTGGGGTTTTACATTTAAGTCTTTAATTCATCTTGAGTTATTTTTTGTATATTGTGTAAGGAAGGGATCCAGTTTCAATTTTATGCATATGGCTAGCCAGTTCTCACAGCACCATTTATTAAATAGGGAATCCTTTCCCCCTTTCTTGTTTTTGTCAGGGTTTGTCAAAGATCAGATTGTTGTAGGTGTGTGGTCTTATTTCTGAGTTCTCTACTCTGTTCCATTGGTCTATGTGTCTGTTTTCATGCCAGTATCATACTGTTTTGCTTATTGTAGCCTTGTAATATAGTTTGAAGTTGGGTAGCATGATGCCTCCAGCTTTGTTCTTTTTGCTTAGGATTGTCTTGGCTATTCAGGCTCTTTTTGGCTCCATATAAATTCTAAATTGCTTTTTTCTAATTCTGTGAAGAATGTCAATGGTAGTTTAATGGGAATAGTATTGAATCTATCAATTACTTTGGGCAGTATGGCGATTTTCACGATACTGATTCTTCCTCTCCATGAGCATGGAATGTTTCTCCATTTGTTTGTGTCCTCTCTGATTTCTTTGAGCAGAGGTTTGTAGCTCTACATGAAGAGGTCCTTCACTTCCCTAGTTAGCTGTATCCCTAGGTACTTTATTTTCTTTGTAGCAATTGTGCATGGGAGTTCATTCATGATTTGACTCCCTGCTTGTCTGTTGTTGGTATATAGGAATGCTAGTGATTTTTGCACATTGATTTTGTATTCTGAGACTTTGCTAAAAGTTGCTTATCAGCTTAAGAAGCTTTTGGGCTGAGATGGGGTTTTCTAGATATAGTATCATGTCTTCTGCAAACAAAGATAATTTGACTTCCTCTCTTCCTATTTGAATACCTTTGTTTCTTTATCTTGCCTGATTGCCCTGGCCAGAACTTCCAATACTATGTTGAATAGTATTGAGTTGAATAGTATTGAATAGTTGTGAGAGAGGGTATCCTTGTCTTGTGCTGGTTTTCAAGGGAAATGCTTCCAGCTTTTGCCCATTCAGTATGATATTGGCTGTGAGTTTGTTATATATGGCTCTTGTTATTTTGAGATGTGTTCCTTCAATACCTAGTTTATTGAGAGCTTTTAACATGAAGGGATGCTGAATTTTATTGATGGTCTTGTCTGTATCTATTGGGATAATCATGTGGTTTTTGTCTTTGGTTCTGTTTATGTGATGAATTACATTTATTGGTTGGTATATGTTGAACCAACCTTGCATCCCAGAGATGAAGCCAATTTGATCATTGTGGGTAAGATTTTTGATGTGCTGCTGGATTCAGTCTGCCAGTATTTTGCATCAATGCTCATCAAGGATATTGGCCTAAAGCTTTCTTTTTTTGTTATATCTCTGCCAGGTTTTTTGTATCAGGATGATGCTGACTTCATGGAATGAGTTAGGGAGGAGTCTCTTCTTTTCAATTTTTTGTAATAGTTTCAGTAGAAATGGTACTAGCTCTTCTTAGTACTTCTGGTAGAACTCAGTTGTGAATTTGTCTGGTCCTGGGCTTTTCTTGGTTATAGGCTATTTATTACTGCCTCAATTTCAGAGCTCATTATTGGTCTGTTCAGGGATTCAGTTTCTTCCTGATTCAGTCTTGGGAGGCTGTATGTGTCCAGGAATTTATCCATTTATTCTAGATTTTCTAGTTTGTGTGTATAGAAGTGTTTATAGTATTCTCAGATGGTTGTTTGTATACCTGTGGGGTCAGTGGTGATATCCTCTTTATCATTTCTGATTGTGTTTATTTGATTCTTCTCTCTTTCTCCTTTATTACTCTAGCTTGCAGTCTTTCTTTTTAATTAAATTTTTCAAAAAACCAGCTCCTGGATTCGTTCATTTTTTTAAAAGAGTTTTTCATGTCTCTATCGCCTTCAATTCCACTCTGATCTTGGTTATTTCTTGTCTTCTTCTAGTTTTGTTTGCTCTTAGTTCTCTAGTTCTTTTAGTTGTGATGCTAGAGTGTCAATTTGAGATCTTTTTAGCTTTTTGATGTGGGCATTTAGTGTTATAAATTTCTCTCTTAACACTGCTTTAGCTGCATCCCAGAGATTCTGGTACATTGTCTCTTTGTTCTCATTAGTTTGAAAGAACTTCTTGATGTCCTCCTTAATTTCATTATTTGCCCAAGAGTCATTCAAAAGCAGGTTGTTCAATTTCCATGTAGCTGCGTGGTTTTGAGTGAATTTCTTAATCTTGAGCTCTAATTTGATTGCACTGTGGTCTGAGAGACTGTATTTTATGATTTCAGTTCTTTTGCATTTGTTAAGGAGTGTTTTACTTTCAATTACGTGATCAATTTTAGAGTAAGTTCCATGTGGTGATGAGAAGAATGCATATTCTGTTGTTTTGGGGTGGAGAGTTCTGTAGATATCTATCAGGTCCACCTGATCCAGAGCTGAGTTCAGGTCCTGAATGTCTGTTAATTTTCTGTCTTGATGATCTGTCTAATATTGTCAGTGGGGTGTTAAAGTGTCCCACTATTATCATGTGGGAATCTAAGTCTCTGTAGGTTTTTTTTTTTTTGAGGTAGAGTTTTTTGCTCTTGTCACCCAGGCTGGAGTGCAGTGGCACGATCTTGGCTCACTACAACCACTGCTTCCTGGGTTCAAGTGATCCTCCTGCCTCAGCCTCCTGAGTAGCTGGGCCTACAGGTGCCCGCCACCATGCCCAGCTAATTTTTGTAGTTTTAGTAGAGATGGGGTTTCACCGTGTTGGCCAGGATGGTCTCAATCTCCTGACCTCGTGATCCACCCACCTCGGCCTCCCAAAGTGTTGGGATTACAGGCATGAGCCACCATGCCCGGCCTGTCTCTGTAGGTTTCTAAGAACTTGCTTTATGAATCTGACTGCTCCTGTATTGAGTGTATATATATTTAGGATAGTTAGCTCTTCTTGTTGAATTGAACCCGTTACTATTGTGTAATGCCCTTTGTCTTTTTTGATCCTTGTTGGTTTTAAGTCTGTTTTGTCAGAAACTAGGATTGCAACTCCTGCTTTTTTCTGTTTTCTATTTGCTTGGTAAATTTTCATCCATCCCTTTATTTTGAGCCTGTGTATGTCTTTGCACATGAAATGGGACTTTTGAAGACAGCATGTCAATGGGTCTTGGCTCATTATCTAGCTTGCCATTCTATGTCCTTTAATTGGGGGTGTTTAGCCCATTTACATTTAAGGTTTGTATTGTTATGTATGAATTTGATCCTGTCATCATGATGCTAGCTAGTTATTTTGCAGACTTGTTTATGTGGTTGCTTCATAGTGTCACTGGTCTGTGTACTTCATTGTGCTTTTTTAGTGGCTTGTAAGTTTTTCCTTTCCATATTTAGTGCTTCTTTCAGGAGCTCTTGCAAAGCAGGCCTGGTAGTGACAAATTCCCTCCATTTGCTTGTCTGAAAAGTATCTTATTTCTCCTTCACTTATGAAGCTTAGTTTGGCCAGATATGAAATTCTGAGTTTGAGAAATGTCTATTCAGATCCTTTGCCCATTTTTTAATAGAGCTATTTTGTTTTCTTGTTATTGAGTAGTTTGAGTTTCTTGTATATTTTGGATATTAAACCCCCTTATCTGAGATATGATTTGCAAGTATTTTCTCTGAATCTGTACATTGTCCCTTTGCTTTGTTTCATTTGTTGTTCAGAAACTTTTCAGTTTGATATAATCCCATTTGTCTATTTTTGCTTTAGTTGCCTGTGCCTTCTGGGTCATATCCAAGAAATGATTGCCCAGACAATTGTTATGGAACTTTTCCTCTATGTTTTCTTCTAGTAGTTTTACAGTTTCAGGTCTTATATTTAAGTCTTTAATTCATTTAGAGTTGATTCTCATTGAAGGGGTGAGATAAAACTCCATTTTTGTTCTTCCTCATGTGAATATGCAGTTTTCCTAACACCATTTATTGAGGAGACTCTTCTTTCCCCATTGTGTGTTCTTGGAACCTTTGTTGAAAATCAGTTGACCATAAATGTGTAGGTTTATGTCTGGGCTTTTCTGTCTTATTCCATTGGTCAATGTGTCTATTTTTATGCCAGTATTATGCTCTTCTGATTATTATGTCTTTGTAATATATTTTGCCATCCAGCAGTGTGATGCCTCAAACTTTGTTCTTTTTGCTCAAGATGCTTTGGCTATTTGGGTTCTTTTGTGGTTTCATGTAAATTGGAATTTTTTCTATTTCTGTGAAGAATGACATTGAAATTTTGGTAGGAATTGCATTGAATCTATACAATGCTTTGTATAATATAGACATTTTACAATATTAATTCTTTCAATCCGTGAACATAGACTGTCTTTCCATTTATTTGTGTCATCTTCAATTTTTTTCATCACATAGCAACGTTATTCGTAATAGCCCCAATAGTTGATAGATGTGTTGTTTTTTACCAACACATCCATCAACAGGTGAATGAATAAGAAAAATTATGGTATATCCATACAATAGAATATTATTCAGCAATAAAAAGGAATGAACTATTGATATGTTCATGACTAAGCTGCCAGAAAGGAGCCAAAAATACTGTATCTTTCCATCCATACATCCATCTATCTACTATATGATTCCATTTATATAAAAAAGCTAGGAAATGCAAACTAGTCTATAGTGATAGGAAGCAGATCAGTGGGTTACAAAGGGACTTGGGGAAATTTTTAGAGGTGATGGAAATGTTCATTCTCTTTATTGTGTTGATGCTTTCATAAGTGTATACACATGTCCAAATTTATAAAATTGTACTCTTTAAATGTGTGCAGGCTATTGTATATCAAGCATACCTCAATCAAGCTGGGTTTCAAGACTGATTCCTTAAGTTCAGAACTGGAGGAAAAGATGTTTGACATGCCCCTGTGTTCAGAGGAGAGTTAGCTTACCTACTACCTGATGACTTCTTCAACATTGTGAGCTTTTATAACTTGTATTTGGAATGAACTTCTACAGAGTTGAAAGATTAGTTTATATGAACAAGAAAGCAGCAATATGGGACCCATAAAGGGCTCTTAGTGATTCATACCTGGTGTGAATGAGCACGGTAAGATTGGTTTTCTCCTTATGTGTAATTTAGATCACTGCCTGAAAAAACCAGGCCCTGTGATAAGGGTAGGAGTATAGATCACTTTGGCAACATGGAGCATTCGGGGCAGAGAGGAAGTCTGAGTTGGAGCTTAGCATAGAAAAAAGATGCTGTTATTTTAGAAAGTAATAGAGAGGAAGATGGAGATGTGTTAAAGACAGCTTATCAAAATAAATGCTACATGACAAATATTATAGGTACCAGATAAATATTTGTTATATGAATGAACAAATGGATGGATATTGCATTAGGGCTTATCTAGGGCAAAGGAAAGATGAGGGGATGCTTTTCTCTTTACATCTCTAGGAAAGTAGATTGGTTGGATTTTCTATAGGACATATATTCTAACTTCCAGACAACTGACTACTTGAAAATTACTTGGATGCCAGCCTATTTATAAACTAGAAACTATGTCCTATTTATAATAATCAATACATTTTTATTGCATTGTGCTATATTTCAAGACTGGTACCACTCAGAGCCATGGGGAGCCATCCATAAGAAATGTTCACTCTTGTTAAGGGTTATGAGACAGTCACTCAATCAATGTTGAGAACACAAAAGCTAAGCTAGGTTCCTGTTGGATTGACTCTCAACTGGGTTTCAGAAAAGGAAAGAGTTCACTGTGAGTTTAACTGCATGAAGGAAGTTGTATATGAGCTGGGTGTTGAAGAATGGATTGTAGTTGGATTAGCAAATGGGAAGAGAGAGGGCATTCCAAGAGCAAAGACATGAAGAGAGCAGTCTGGCCTGAGTTGAGGGTGCATGTTTGCAAAGGGTGGATAGGCAGATGGGATCCAAGTTAATAAGACCATGGAAAGCCATGCAGAAGAGTTTAGATTTTATCTAATAGACAATTGAGAGTCTATATAGGATGCATTTTATCTTCAAGTAACCCAAAAGTGACTTTAACAAATAAGGCTTTATTTTACTCACATGGTAAGATGTCTGGTAATGCCACCAGTGAACCAGTCCTGAGGATATTGGCTTGTCATATTATAGTCATAAAATGGTATCACTTCTACATTCATATTGGAAAGAAGGGGAAATGGTGTTGCCAGCCAGCTCTATTCTCACACCTGACACTTTCTAAAGGGAACAAAAATTTTTCTGAATGCCTCTGTCAGACTTCTGACTTTGTTTCATTGGACAGGACTGGGCCATATGCTTATCCCTATAGGCAAAGGAGGATGGGAAAGGAAGTATTGGGCTTTCCAGACTCTCTAATTGAGGTGTCAAGGGAGAAGGGGGTTAGTGATCACTGTTGGCTTGTTTAATAAACATGTGCTACAGAGCCATTGCAGTGTGGCTTTTGAGCAGGAATATGGCATGTTGAAAGCATATGTCCTACCCCAAATTATTATTTTTTAATCTTAACTAGAGAAAAGGAGAGTTGGGAATGACATAAATGATTATTCAGCAAATCTTCACTTCCTTCTTTCTGCCACTGTGGGCATATATTTCTCCACCTCATTGATGTTGGGCTTGGCCACATGATTTTCTTGGAGCAATGGAACATGGATAGAAATGACAGTGCACCAATTCTGAACCTAGGCCTTAAGAACCCTCTCACATTTCTGGTTCTCTTTATTGTGCTTTTGCCATTGTCTTGAAAACAACATGCCTTCCTGGTAGCCCACTGATCCCAGAATAAGAAATATGTGGATCTGAGTCACCCTAGCTGACCCACACACCTGCAACATGAAGCAGAACAACCCTAGCTGATCTGTAGACTCACAAGAGTGAAGTTAAATGGTTATTGTTCTGTTCTACTGAGATTTTGTGGTCACTTGTTACAGAGCAGTAATGAGGGATACAAGGGTACTCACAGTAAAGTAATTACACTAAGGCATTCTGTTGTTATTAAAAACTCAAAATACTAATGTGAGGCATTTGTGCTGTGCTTGCACATAAATGGCAGCAATTGATATAGTTTTTCCTGGGAGGAAAGTAGAATAAATATCTTTATCTACATTTTAGAGACTAGAAAAATTATTTGGCCAGTATTTGGGAGATCACTGCTCTTTTTGGCTTAAAGCCCATTATTTTTTCCCCTATACCAATTACTCTGGTAACAGGGCTACAAAAGTGTCCGTTTCAGCTCATAATGTATTTTCAGGTCCTAGCACTGTACCTGGAACATTGTAGGCATTTAATTAACATATTGAATGGATTAATGAATGAATGAATGATTAAGTACTCAAGAAATCTATTTGTAGTTAGAGGGTAGAAGCTTTCCTAACTTTTTCAGGTATAAAATGAGTAAGCACTTCCCTGTGTCGTATCTTTCCCAGTTTTACTCTGCAAATCAAAATCCATTTCCTGAGGAATAAATCTCAGTAAGCTGGTTCCCATCCATGCTGCTGTAATTTGGATACATTTGTCCCACAAACCTCATGTTGAAATTTGATCCCTGATGTTGGAGGTGGGGCCTAATGGGAAGTGTTTGAGTCATGGGGGTGGATCCCTCATGAATGGCTTAATGCCATCCTCATGGTAATGAATGAGTTCATGATCTATTAGTTCCCACAAGAACTGGTTGCTTAAATCAGTTTGGCACCTCCCTCCCTTTGTCTTGCTTCCTTTCTCGCCATGTGATTCCTGCATACACGGGCTCCCCTTTACCTTCTGCCATGAGTGGAAGCAGCCTGAAGCCCTCCACAGAACCAGACTCTGGTGCCATGCTTCTTATTTAGCCTGCAGAACTCTAAGTGAAATAAACCTCTTTTTTTGTAATAAATTACCCATCCTCAGGTATTCTTTTATAGCAACACAGAGTAAGACACATGCCCTTATCACAGTTTTGGGGAAGCAAAGAGGTTACATTAGTCAGAATGTTAAAGGAAGATATAGAGGAAGTCTAGTAAGACTAATAAGACTCAATGCTAATAAGCATAGAGAGAGTGCCATATGTGCTTGGTGTTCTATCCTTGTACATGTTACTGTAGCATCCAGGGAGACAGGAACAATGGAATTTTTAGTAGTTGGGCCCTGGAGGTCTTCTGAATCACGTACATGGGCCTGCTTATATAACAGACAATAGTGGGACAATAGAGGCAATGAAGACAAAGTTGGGGCAGAAAAAAGGAAGTTATAAACAAGCAAAGAAATAGTACTCTTCTCTTAAGTAGAGCCTCAAAAGAAAGAGGGCAAACACCATGAGAAACGTAATTTTTATTTCCATCATTTTAAAATAAATCAGCAAAATTTGTGTGTGTGTGTGTGTGTGTTTTTTTTTTTTTTGAGACAGAGTCTTGCTCTGTTGCCCAGGCTGGAGTGCAGTGGCGCGATCTCGGCTCACTGCAAGCTCCGCCTCCCGGGTTCACGCCATTCTCCTGGCTCAGCCTCCTGAGTAGCTGGGACTACAGATGCCCGCCACCGTGCCGGCTAATTTTTTTTGTATTTTTAGTAGAAACGGGGTTTCACTGTGGTCCCGATCTCCTGACCTTGTGATCCACCCACCTCGGCCTCCCAAAGTGCTGGGATTACAGGCATGAGCCACTGCGCCCGGCCTAAATCAGCAAAATTTGATGTGTAACTATCAGCCTAGTGTACTGAAAGCCCCACTAGGTATGGGCAAGGAGGATAAAACACATTTTGTTGGTATGTACACCTGGGCTAACACTGTAATGTGATACAGGAGGAAGGTCTTTTTGGGGCCTCTGAATGCAGAGTTAAAGGGGCCTCAGTAGCTTCCTGTTACTCTAGGGTCAAGGCTAAACTTCTTGGCATGGTTCTCAAGGTCTTTCAAAGTCTGATCCTATATTTTGAAAAATAATTACTGGGTATTTCTCGTACACAACACACCAATATTTTAACAACAATCATTTAAATATTGGGGGGAGTTTGGCTAATGCAAATTTGATGTAAGAAAACTTCCCATATTGTTGCTATATATATAGTATGTCATATCTTGGAGGCAGAGATGATATAAAGTTCCTTTTGTCTTTAAAAAAGAAAATTTCCCATATTGTAGATAGAATTAATTTGTCCAACTCTTCACTCCCTCCTTGTAATAGAATTATACGTCTATACACTTACTGCGTGCTATGTCCCACTAGAGGAGATAGGGTTTATTTCCCTACTCCATTGATATAAGGTTTGGCCATGTGTCTTGCTTTGGACAGTGGAATATTAGTTATGGATGAACAGCAGGTTTAAATGTGCTCAGGTGGTTTGGCTTCATCCCTTGCAATTCTGCTATCCACCATGAGAAGTACATTGCTCAAGTAGCTTCTGATCTCAGAATGTTGAAGTTATGCATTACACGTATGAACGTGAAGCCTGGAGTCCAGCCTGTCACAGCCAAACCCAGTCAAGATGAGCTGAAATGCAGCCTACCCACAAACCCATGGGCAAGAAAAATAAAGTTTGTTATTGTAAGCTGCTGAAATTGAGGATTTTTTCCCCAGCATTATTACTGCAAGAGTTGTCTAGTACACCCTAGTTATTTGCACTGCCATTTGGTCATGGTGTTCTAGAATTGTAAACTATGGGAATTTTTGCCTAAGTTTTGCTTTGTTTTATTTCCTCTTTCTCCCAGAAATAATGTTTGGGGCAGAAATATAATACTTTTATAATTTTAAAGCACTTTCCAGTGCATTTTCACATAGATTACTGCATTTAATCTTTACAACTACTCCATGAAGTGGAATTTATTAATGTCCCCATTTGATGGATGATGTGAACACTGAAAATCTGAAACATGTCTCAGTTAATTTAGAAAGTTTATTTTGCCAAGGTTGAAGATGTGTGCCCTTGACACAACTTCAGGAGGTTATGTGTCCTGACAACATGTGTCCAAAAGTGGTCAGGTCACAGTTTGGTTTTATACATTCTAGGGAGACATGAGACATCAGTCAACATATACAAGATGAATATTGGTTCAGTCTGTAAAGGCAAGAAAACTCGAAGCAAAACAGGTAGGGGGCTTCCAGGTCATAGGTAGATAAGAGACAAATGGTTCCTTTCTTTTGAGTTTCTGATTAACCTCTCCAAAGGAGGCAAGTGGATGTGCATTTATCTCAGTGAGCAGAGGGGTGACTTTGAATAGAATGGGAGGCAGGTGGACCCTATGCAGTTCCCAGCTTGACTTTTCCCTTTAGCTTAGTGATTTGGGGGATCCACAACTTCTTTTCCTTTCACATTTCCCCCCTTCTGTTTTCAAAAATCTTTTGGAGAAGCATTTTAGAAGAAAATGAGTCTCTGGTATTAGGTTTCATCTGATCTTTCATGATTGGGATGGTTTATTCCTAGATAGGTAAGTCCCAAGTTATTAGGGAAGCTCATTTTTAGCAGGTTGTAAAGTCTCATGTCCTGTGAAGAGAAAATAGGGGGAAGAAGGGAGAAAAACAACAACAACAAAAGAATAATCCTGGAAAATTGATATAGGCCACATTACTCTGGAGTCCATACATCAGTAAGCAGGTATGAAAGTGGCTTATGGCCGGGCCCCGTGGCTCATGCCTGTAATCCCAGCACTTTGGGAGGCTGAGGCAGGTGGATCACAAGGTCAGGAGTTCGAGACCAGCCAGGACAATATGGTGAAACCTCGTCTGTACTAAAAATACAAAAATTAGCTGGGTGTGGTGTCAGGCACCTGTAGGGAGGCTGAGGCAGGGGAATCGCTTGAAACCGGAAGTCAGAGGTTGCAGTGAGCCGAGATTGCGCCACTGCACTCCAGCCTGGGCAACACAGCGAGATTCCATCTCAAAAAAAAAAAAAAAAAAGAAAAGAAAAGAAAGAAAGTGGCTTATGTATGTAAATAGGTTGCTGTTATCTGCTTCTGAAGTTTAAGTTGTCTAGCTTTAGTTCACAGGGCTTTACAAAAGCACAGCTTAGTTTTCAGTGATTTCAAATTAGGAAAAAATGGGAAAAAGGATAAGAAATAAGAAAAAAAAAGGAAAATATTATTTTAGAGACTTGTAGCCAGGAAAAATTAGAATTCAGCTCAAACTGTAGAAAATAATAAAAATTGAAAAACATTAGGCAAGACTGAAATCTTAACAACAGGTGTACTGTCGTTTTGAAACATAATTTTTCTCTCCCCAGTTTTCCATTTTAACTAAAGACAAATCATGGTAGGACTGGTTTGCTTTATTATACTTGGCCTAATAATTTGGATACAGTGCAGTAAGAATAACTATTTTTTACACAGGCTTTTAAATTGGTTTCATTGGAACTATGTTTCATAGGAGGAATCTCAGATAAAACTTTTTTAAAGTCAAGCCCAGCCATAAGTTTGTGCCATCAAATACCTATGAGTTGGGTGATCCTCTCCTCTTGAGGTTCCAAGATAAACTTGGGGCTCCTGGGCCTGTCAGAAAGTGACATTCTTTACTTATCACTGGTCAGGAACCCTGTACAGGGGCTGGGTAAACAAAGGTATGAGGCCAGTTTTAACCACAGGGCTTTTATTGGCTCCATAAGTCAAGTTTGATTCCTTAAAGGAAAGCACATCATTCCAGTCAAAGTCTTGGTAAAATAACCAGTTTCTCCAATTGTGTTCTGTTACAAATGAAATTCTTATTGCACTTATGCAAATAACTGTTTTGTTATAAGTTAAGAATACCCACAAATAACAGTTTCCAAATTCTGGAGAAATCAGGTAGAGAGAAACAAATATGTTTCAAATTTTGTTCATAGGAGTATATTTTACTCAATTGCTAAAAGCTGTAAATAGCTTAAAAGAAAAGTTTTCTTGACTCTGAAAAACAAAACAAAGGATCAGCAACGTTTTAAGCAAAAAGTTAAAAAAGATTACTTTAGTCTTCTGTCAGTTTGGTTTACACAGTTACTTCCTGTTCTGCTTGATATTCATGAACATTTCAGCTCTCCATGAGAGTCCTGAAAGTTTTTTCCTCTATTCTAATGTTACAATCTCCAAAGTGATCAGAAACCTGCATTTAAGAACACCTGTTAGAGTTCTATAGCTGATTATAAAACCACCTTCTAAGGAGGACCAAAACAAGACAATTGTCTGTGGATGACAAAAGGTTTTAGGACAGCCATAGTTAAAGACGACACAATTGATGAGGAAATGTGTTACCTCTGTGGCACACAATAATTTAACATAATAATTATAATTATTACTGACAATGTACATTAAGTCATATCAGAATTATAGGAGTCTCCCATGATTTTGGAACACATACCAATAACATATTTATACAAATACAGCCCAAAGAAAACCAAACCCCATTTCACATTTGACAATGCTTCCTGTATAATTTTTATACCAAATAAGCCAAATTATGTCATTTTTAGACTTTTGGGAACCTAATATCTTAAAGGATTAATTAGGTCAGAAAAAGACAATTTATAATTTGATTTTGGAAAGTTTGTCAAATCTCAAAGGTTTAAAACACTTGATATCACAAAATAGGATCACAGGTCATTCACTGTAAAATAAGTCATTCATTTAACCCAAGTGATAACTCAAAGATTTCAGAAAAGGTGAAAACCTTCATTCTTTGAGAGAGGAGATTTAATTTTCCAAAAACAATAAGCTCTAATAAAAACAGCATGAAACCAATTAAATTTGTTTTTGAAAATTTTATAAACAACCTATAAAATTTTAATCTTGACCGTAAGATATAACTTCCATAAGGCTTTTATAAACTTTCTAGCCTTTATTAAGCAGTTGGTTAATGCTTCAAGAAAAATCTTGTTACTCTGACGCAGGGGCTTATATGCTGGTCTTGCATCACTGTGCCTTTGACATTCATGATTAATTTATAGAGAAACTGGACCTATTTTATCTTTAAAAAATTGGCTCTCACAATCTCATGCACCCACCCCTTCTGCGACAGTTCCTGCGCCTTGAAAAGTTGAGTAGCTTTAATTTCTGGTCCTGTGTCTTAGAAATATAGTTTATTCTGACTGGCATCTTTTATGGGGCCTGAAAATGCAGCTTTAATTGCTGTCAGTGTTTAAGATTTGGCAGGACTTGATGTCCTTTTTAGAACTCAGGAATTAAAGCCCTGTAACTGAATGTCACAAGGACTTTAAAAGTACATACAGAAAGATACATGGATGTAATAACCCTAGTTAAATTTTTAAAATATCAGTTATTTCTAAGCAAACCAAAACTTAATAATAATGACATATGAATTGTTTTGATAAAATGTAAAATCTGTTAGGCCAGTTACCAAAAGGCAAGAGAAAAGACCTTCTGCATTGCACAGAATATTATGTTGGAAGAAAACATTTCCTTTAGACCTTTAAGAAAACATTGCTAGCATTGGGCCACTGCAACAGAACTCCAGGAAAAAAAAAACTCATATAAGCTGAAAATAAGTTTAAGGAGAGCATTACTATTTTGTGCCCTTTAAAAGGGGAGAGAAAACCGAAAATGGAGAGATGCAATAAAAGTTGAACTTTGGGTTAAAAAATTAAAATCTTTTGTAATATATTAAGAGTCTGGAAACCATCATTCTCAGCAAACTATTGCAGGAACAGAAAACCAAATATCGCATGTTCTCACTCATAGGTGGGAATTGAACAATGAGATCACTTGGACACAGGAAGGGGAGCATCACACACCGCATCCTATTGTGGGGAGGGGGAGGGATAGCATTAGGAGAGATACCTAATGTAAATGATGAGTTAATGGGTGCAGCACACCAACATGGCACATGTATATATATGTAACAAACTTGCACGTTGTGCACATGTACCCTAGAACTTAAAGTATAAAAAAAAATGTCAATGTGGCCGGGTGCAGTGGCTCACGCCTGTAATCCCAGCACTTTGGGAGGCTGAGGTGGGTGGATCACGAGGTCGGGAGATCGAGACCATCCTGGCCAACTTGGTGAAACCCCATCTCTACTAAAATACAAAAAATTAGCGAGGCGCGGTGGCAGGCACCTGTAATCCCAGCCACTTGGGAGGCTGAGGCAGAGGTTGCAGTGAGCCGAGATCACGCCACTGCACTCCAGCCTGGTGACAGAGCAAGATTCTGTCTCAAAAAAAAAAAAAAAAAAAAAAAAAGAGTCAATCAATCCCTTCAGAAAATTTCATTGTTCTAACCAATTATTGAGTGTATGTGTTTTTTTTAACATCAAACACAATCTCTAGAAAGACCATTATCATTTCTCTTTCATTATAGACAATTATATAAGTTTTTAAAAATATATGAATCCTTTTATTGTGACTTACATAGACCATTCATGTGGTTTGTCCTGAACATCCCTCTTTCTTAAACAACCAGTCATTTTATTCTAGGTCTAAATTTACCATACAAGATTCTTTCTCATATAAAATTATTTCCCTTTAAGTTTTCTTACCAAAAAAACCTCTTTATTTCTATAACTTTCTTTACATTTCTCTTATTTCCTGGTTCCTTTTACCTCGTTTTATACATAACCTTTAAATAAGCTTTCAATTAAACAAAAATTGTTCACCCTTTTACAAAGGACACTTTTTAAAGAAAGAATGTTTTTCTACAATATATTTTTATTTGAAAATACCCAAATAATGAAATATCTATTATTTAATATAACTTTATATTCTAAATTATGACAAGTTCATCTATGAGTATTTATCGCATTACATTTACTGAATTATTTTATTTTAATTGTTTAGATTATTTATGAAAACTGCAATAGTCATGATTTAAACTTATGAAACTGCCATTGCAAAATTATAACTGAGACAATGAAAAAGATTTGATGTAACTGACTCCATCTTGCTTTTTTTTTTTTTTTTTTTTTTTTTTTTGAGGCGGAGTCTCGCTCTGTCCCCCAGGCTGAAGTGCAGTGGCCGGATCTCAGCTCACTGCAAGCTCCGCCTCCCGGGTTTACGCCATTCTCCTGCCTCAGCCTCCCGAGTAGCTGGGACTACAGGCGCCCGCCACCTCGCCCGGCTAGTTTTTGTATTTTTAGTAGAGATGGGGTTTCACCGTGTTAGCCAGGATGGTCTCGATCTCCTGACCTCGTGATCCGCCCATCTCGGCCTCCCAAAGTGCTGGGATTACAGGCTTGAGCCACCGCGCCCGGCCTCCATCTTGCTTTTTACCTCTAAGATGTCCTTGTTCATTCCTTGGCATAGGCCAAACTAACTTTGGGAGGAACTTAGTTTATAGTTTAGCTTTGAAACAAAGGCAATAACAAGCCTTACTGCCTGTGGACTAGACCAACTAAAGCCACAAGATTAAAGTTATGGTAATCTTACTAAATTTAAGATGTAGCTATTTTTATTAAACCAATATCAATGTCTTATGTATTAAAGATTACACAAGCAAAGATCATTCTGTTTTGGGCTGGGTTTATAGTTTTGTTTTTTGTTTTGTTTTGTTTTTGAGACAGAGTTTCGCTCTTGTTGCCCAGGCTGGAGTACAATGGCACGACCTCGGCTCACTGCAACCTCTGCCTCCCAGGTTCAAGCAATTCTCCTGCGTCAGCCTCCCGAGTAGCTGGGATTACAGGCATGTGCCACCACGCCCAGCTAATTTTGTATTTTGAGGAGAGACAGGGTTTCTCCATGTTGGTCAGGCCGGTGTCGAACTCCCAACCTCAGGTGATCCGCCCTCCTTAGGTTTATAGTTTTGTGACCCCTATGCCAAATTTTGACACCTTGTAGCACTTGTCAGGGATAAGTATGAAATTGCTTGATTAATAAATGCAAACAAAAATGTCCGCTGGCAAATTCTTAAGACATTTCTAATATTATTTTACTAAATATTTTAAAAGCCAGCTTATTTATTAAAGACTTTACTTAAGTCACGTGAACTTGAAAAGCATTTGACTAGTCTTTTTTTTAGAATCTGGTTTACGCACTTTTTTAAAAAAGTCAATTAATTAGAGCTCTTTTATATATTTTTAGTAGTGAAACATTGTGTACACAACACAGAAATATATAGACGTATTAGGCATGCTGATAGAAGTACATCTTATAGATTCATAAAGATGTCCTTTTTTTCCTATCTTACCCAAGGCAGTTGTCAGCTAAATAGCCTTAAATTTGCATATTAGAAGAAACCACTCTTAGATGAAAATTCAGATAGCAAAATTTACATCTCAAGGTACAGAGAGAAGAAAAAGTCTGGTGGTGCTAGAGGTTGATTAAAGATAGATGCCAAATCAAACATAAAATTACAGAAATTTATTATAGGATTGTATAAGGAGACCAATTTTATTTAGATAGGGACTACCTATTTTTTTTTTTTTTTAACTGGATCTCTAAGCTCTGGGCAGAGCTCACCCTGAATCCTGGGTCTCCAAAAAGGGAGAATTATGAGACTAGACCATGAGATGCTTTTACAGTGCGCTTCAAAAATTTTTTAAACAAAGACATTTCTAAGTGTCTAAACTACACTCTTCCTTAAAAACAGTAGCCTCTGTCGCATTAACTATTTTAATTAAAAAATCAGGCCAGGCACAGTGGCTCACACCTGTAATCCTAGCACTTTGGGAGGCTGAGGCGGGCGGATCATGAGGTCAGGAGATGGAGACCATCCTGGCTAACATGGTGAAACCCCGTCTCTACTGAAAAATACAAAAAAGTATGTATTTTTTACATGTATTTTTTAGATGGTGGCGGGCGCCTGTAGTCCCAGCTACTTGGGAGGCTGAGGCAGGAGATTGGCGTGAACCTGGGAGGCGGAGCTTGCAGTGAGCCGAGATTGCGCCACTGCACTCCAGCCTGGGTGACAAAGCGAGACTCCGTCTCAAAAATACATAAATAAGTAAATAAATAAATCATTAAAAATCAGGTGAAAACAGAATTCAGTCAACTGAGAAGAAAAAAAACCTTTGCTCAAGAAAAAAAAAAAAGACAAGGTTCTAGGGGAGAAAAACAACAAAAACATGAAAGCCTTTTAAATGCAAGCATGCACACATGCACACATACACACACACATCTTGGATATTAGCCTTTTAATTAAGCTGACTTTTAACCTTTGAGCTCCTTTTTAAAAAATCCTTTTAAATTTCATTACCATATTTTAGCTCGGAGAAATTTCTGCTATTTCAGAAGTACCAAGTATCAAACCAGAAAGGCCTTGATTTTGATTTAGGAACCAAACCCAGGCTGTCGTGGTAAAAAAAAATAAAAACATAAAAAAAGCAAGGACCTTAGCTATCAAACTGCAGCCATTGCTCTTTCAGTTTGGCCTAGCTAGCAAAAAGGTGGCCTTGTTATGTAAATAAAGCCTTTTAAGTAGTCAAAATAAAAAATCCATGTTTTTTTCCTTTTGCTGGTTGTTTTTCTTCCCCCACCACACCACTTTATTTGTGTGTGTGAATTTCGCCCCTTTAAAAGGCCTTGTTCCCCATAACTCAGAACTTTCCTTGGGATCTGATCAAGTCGAATAGAGTTGGTCAAACCCAGTGGAAAAAAGACCAAAACAACAACAAAAACGGAAATAAACAACAACAAAAAAACCAGTCAAGCAAAACAAATGATCGCACAACTTATATGATTACTGAGCACGCTAATGGTAAAGAGGAATTAAGTCCAGCTGGTTGTTAGTCTTAACTTTAGCCCAGACAAACCTCAATTTAAGGGAGGAGACCACCCCTCATATTGTCTTATGCCCAATTTCTGCCTCCAAAGAAAGAAGTAAAAACTAAAAGGCAGAAATGAAATCCACAGGCAGACGGCCGGGCGCCGCACCCTGGGCCTGGTAGTTAAAGATCGACCCCTGACCTAATTGGTTCTGTTATCTGTAGATTACAGACATTGTATACAAATGCACTGTGAAAATCCCTATCTTGCTTTGTTCTGATCTAATTACTGGTGCACACAGCCCCCAGTCACCTACCCCCTGCTTGCTCAGTCAATCACGACCCTCTCACGTGCACCCCCTTAGAGCTGTGAGCCCTTAAAAGGGACAGAAGTTGCTTACTCGCCAAGCTGGGCTCTTGAGACTGAAGTCTTGCCCATTCCCTCCCCCAATAAACCCCTTCCTTTTTTAACCTGAGGAGTTCTGTCTGTCCCTTGTCCTGCTACATTTCTTGGTTCCCTGACCGGAGGCGAGGTGAATGGTGGATGGTCCAGACAGCGTCTTAGGCGGCTTAAGCCTGCCCTTTGGCACATCCCTGCGGGGGACTCAGACCAGCCCAAGAGACGCGGATCCTGAGAGCGCTACCCGGTAGGCATTTGCCCCATGGGACGCTTCGCCAGAGCAGTGTGTGGCAGGCCCCCATGGAGGATCAACGCAGTGGCTGAACACCGGGAAGGAACAGGCACTTGGAGTCTGGACATCTAAAACTTGGTAAGACTAGTCTTTAAAACTTGCCCACTCCGTTTGAGTGGAAGTGTGGCCTGCTCACCCACAGCATGCCTTTATTGGCACTTTGGTTTGGTTTGAATTGCTTGACAGGACCAGTCTTGGGAACTTGCCCACTCCGTTTGAGTGGAAGCCTGGCCTGATCACCCACGGTGTGCCTTTATCGGCACTTTGGTTTTGGTTTTGACTTGGTTTGAATTGCTTTGACAGGATTGGTCTTAGGAACTTGCCTACTCCATTTGAGTGGAAGCGTGGCCTGATCACCCACGGTGTGCCTGTGGTGTGCCTGTACCTGCACTTTGGTTTTTGTTTTTGGCTTGACTTGGATTGCTTGGTACTTTGGTTTTGGTTTTGACCTGGCTTGGATTTCTGGATACTCTGATTTTGGTTTTGATTTGGTTTGGTGTAAACTACAAAAGTGTGTGTGTGCCCTTTTTTACCCGTTCTTTGTTTTGTGGTGTGCGTGTGGTGTGGGCGTGGTGTTTTGTCTAGAGGAAACATGGGTGAGGCACAAAGGAAGCCCACCGCACTAGGAACTATGTTGAAAATTTTCAAAAAAAGGATTCAAAGGAGACTATGGAGTACTATGACACCAGGAAAACTTAAAACTTTGTGTAAGATAGACTGGCCAGCATTAGAGGTAGGTTGGCCATTAGAAGGAAGCGTGGACAGCTCCCTTGTTTCAAAGGTATGGCACAAGGTAACCTGTAAGCCAGGGAACCCAGACCAGCTTGTTTTAGATCCCCCGCCCCAACACACAGTGGTTGAGAGAACAGCAGCATAAGCGGCTGACAGAGGCAAGGAAAGACCAGCAGAAAGAGAGAAAGGAAAGAGGCAGAGAGAGAGAAAGAGACAGAGGCAAAAGGAAAGTCAAAGAGAGAGAGAGACAAAGTCAAAAAGAGAAAGAAAAAAAGAGATATACAAGTAGTTAAGAAAGAAAAACGTATACCCTGTTCCTTTAAAAGCCATCATACCAATTCTAATGTGGACAAAACAAGGTCTTATTAATAGCAAAGAATAATTAAAATCCCAAACTTACAAGGTTTTCAACAAAAGTAACAGTGTGACATATATTATAGTAACTTCTAATCTTGTGGCCTTAGACAGTCTAGTCCACAGACATAAAAAATAAAAAGGTTCGCTTTGGAAAAGAATGGTTGTCATCTTTGGAAAAAAAGAAAAAAAAAAGAAAAAAAGGGAGGGGCGGAATTTATATAAAAAGAGTGTTATATGGTAAATTCTTGTCCTGAAATAAAATAGCTGGTTGTTTAAAGAAAGAAATGTTTGTAGTAAGAAAGTTAAGGCATGTCAAAAAATTGCCTGTAAAAGTCGTGGAAAAAAAAAGTTATAAAAACTGTGTGTTAAAAGAAGAATTTTGGCCCGGCGCGGTGGCTCAAGCCTGTAATCCCAGCACTTTGGGAGGCCAAGATGGGCGGATCACGAGGTCAGGAGATCGAGACCATCCTGGCTAACACGGTGAAACCCCGTCTCTACTAAAAAAAATACAAAAAACTAGCCGAGCGAGGTGGGGGGCGCCTGTAGTCCCAGCTACTCGGAGGCTGAGGCAGGAGAATGGCATAAACCCGGGAGGCGGAGCTTGCAGTGAGCTGAGAACCGGCCACTGCACTCCAGCCCGGGCGACAGCGCAAGACTCCGTCTCAAAAAAAAAAAAAAAAAAGAAGAAGAAGAATTTTATGCAAAAAATGTTGTATAATTTAAAAGTAATTAGGCCTCCTGAATGTAAAACTATTGGGAAAAAAAAAAAAAAAAAACAGTTTATGTGCAAGGTGTATAAGAAAAGCAAAATATACCTTTGGTAAAAGGATTATAAGGCAGTATAAGAATGTACGTTTGTACCTACATTAAAAAGTTAAAAATGATTGTTTTGAAGATTTAAGCAAGTTTTAAAATGTTCATTGTAGAGAACATTCTGTGTGTAAACATATTAGCTAAAGTTAAAGTAGTATCATCCAGTTTTTCTGTGAACTGGGCATTAAAGTAAAAGCATAACAGGTTTTTCTTAAAGCACCAACCTGATCTTTAGCGAAAATTGTAAAAGGTTAAAAAGAGTCTATAAAATCTTACCTTATGATCAAACATTAAAAATTAATAAATATGTCTACAAGGTTTTTTAAAAATTAGGTTTAACATTAATAACACACTAATATAAAGATAAAATTTAGCTTATCTGGTATAAAAATCATACAAGGAGCATTGTTAAATGTAAAATGGTATTTGGCTTTCTTTGGTTTAAAAACTAATAAAAATAGGTGCTAAAGGAAATTTCTCGGTAAAAAGGCACTAAGGACTATAAAGTCCACTGCCAAGGTCCCCACATTTAAAACAAAAGGTCAATTTGTAAAAAATTATATACTTGGTTAATCTTCCACTTTCCTTTCTCGCAAACAAAACAAAACAAACAAATAAACAAAAAACCCAGAAGTCTTTTAGCACATGGACCACCCCTAGAATTTCCAGTAAACCAGCACCAGCCTGAAGATCATGTTCTCATCAAAAGGTGGAAAGAAGAAAAACTTGAGCCAACCTGGGAAGGACCCTACCTTGTGCTGCTAACCACCAAGACTAGTGTTCATACAGCAAGAAAAGGAGGGACTCATCATGTCTGAGTCAAGAAAGCGCCACCCCCTCCAGAGTTGTGGGCCATAGTGGGGAAAACCCTACCAAACTAAAGCTGGGAAAAATGTAACTCTTTTCATCTGTTCTATTACTCTTTCTTCTGTCCTCGTTCTATTGCTGACCATCTAGTTATTGATATAACCAAGTCAATTTTGCCTCCAACTATTGCATTTAATGCTTGCCTTGTTATACCCTGTGAGGACTTGCCAAGTCAAAGGCAGCTTTCTACTTCAGAAAAGTACTTGTGTCCCTCCTGACTCTCCTCAGACTAGGCATTAGTAAACTAGGACCATTTAATCCGGGGAGATTTCGATAAAGACCCCAGTGCCAACCAGGAGTGTTGCCCCCTGATGTAGAGCATTCATGCCATAGTTGGTCCAACGTTCCGTGGACCACTAAAGAGAAAGGATGGACTGTCCCAACTGGTTTTGTAATTTCCCTAAAACCATGCATTCATTTTACTAGAGGATCATAGAAGTTAAAGACTTAAAACAAACTTTAGCAATTAAGACAGGATACCAAGATGCAAATGCCTGGTTAAAACGGATCAAATATTCCATCTGTACATTAAACAAAAGCAATTGTTATGCTTGTGCACATGGCAGGCCAGAGGCCCAGATTGTCCCCCTTCCACTAAGGTGGTCCTCCAGTTGACCAGGTGTAGGCTGCATGATAGCAGTTTTCCAGGATTCTACAGCCTGGTGTTATAAGTCATGCCAGGCTCTCTCTGCTATATCCCAAAGTCCCTGCGGGTCAGCCCCCGAGGGCCATCCAGCTTCCATCTCCCAACACTAAGTTCACTTCGTGTCTCTCATGGCAGGGAGGAAACTTAGCATTCCTTGGAGACCTGAGAGGATGCAGTGAGCTTAAAAATTCTCAAGAGCTTATTAATCAGTCAGCCCTTGTTCATCCCTGAGTGGATATGTGGTGGTATTGTGGTAGACCTTTACTGGGCACTCTGCTGAATAACTGGAGTGGCACTTGTACTTTAGTCCAATTGGCTATCCCTTTCACCCTGGCATTTCATCAACCAGAAGGAAAAAAAATGATAAGACATCATAAAGCGAGAGAAGCCCCTTATGGGTCTTTCGACTCTCATGTCTATTTAGGCACAATTGGAGTCCCACGAGGAATACCAGATCAATTTAAAGCTTGAAATCAAATAGCTGCAGGATTTGAGTCAATATTTTAGTAGGTGACAGTTAATACAAATGTAGATTAGATAAACTACATCTATTACAACCAACAGCAATGAGCTTTTCATGAGTTAAAAGAAAAACTCATGTCAGCCCCAGCCCTGAGGCTACTTGACTTGACAAAACTCTTTACACTCTATGAGTCAGAAAGAGAAAAAATGGCAGTTGGAGTTTTAACCCAGACTGTGGGACCTGGCCAAGGCCAGTGGCCTATCTCTCAAAACAACTAGACAGAGTTTCCAAAGGCTGGCTCCCAGGTCTAAGGGCCCTAGCAGCAATGGCCCTATTAGCACAAGAAGCAGATAAACTAACCCTTAGGCAAAACCTGAATATAAAGGCCCCCCCCATGCTGTGGTAACTTTAATAAATACCAAAGGACATCATTGGTTAATAAATGCTAGATAAACCAAGTACCAAAGGTTGCTATGTGAAAATCCTCACATAACCACTGAAGCTTGCAAAACCCTAAACCCCACCACCTTGTTCCACCAGTTGAACATAACTGTGTAGAGGTGTTGGACTTGGTTTATTCTAGCAGGCCCAACCTCCGAGACCATCCTTAAACATTAGTAGACTGTAAGCGGTACGTGAACGGGAGCAGCTTTGCCAAGCCCTGCAAAGTGACTCTGAAGAAGTCGACAAGCCCTGCTCCAGTCACACCCAGAAGCTGACTGGTCCACGCACAGCTGAAGCATGAGGAAACTCATCGCGGGACTTATTTTCTTTAAAATTTGGACTTGTACAGTAAGGACTTCAACTGACTTTCTTGAGGCTGAGGGCTGTTTCCAGTGTATACATCAAGTCACTGAGATAGGACAAAAGGTTGCTAAGGTCCTATTATTTTACAGTTATTATAAGTATACTAGAACTCTAAGAAGAACTTGTTTGTATAATGTTATTCTATACAAGGTACGTAGCCCAGGAAATGACTAACCTGATGTGTGTTATGACCCATCTGAGCCTCCCATGACCACAGTTCTTAAAATAAGATTAAGAACTAAGGACTGGGAGCTCATAAATGATATGAGTAAAGTGTTAGCCAAAACAGAAAAAGAAAAAAAAGAAGGGTGCCCAAACAAGTCACCTTAAAATATGATGCCTGTGCTGTCATTAATAGTAATGTTAGGAATAAGGTGTGGTTCTCTTAATTAGAAAAGAGGCTATATGGCAGAAAATAAGTACATCTGTCATAAATTAGGACTGTGTGGAAATAAAAGTAAATACTGGTCTTGTGTCATTTAGGCCACTTGGATAAAAGAAAAAAAAATGATGAAAAGGATCCAGTCCACCTTCAGAAAGGAAAATATGGCCCTTCCTGTACTAAGGGACAGTGTAACCCCTTAGAGCTAGTAATAACCAATCCCCTTGATCCTTGCTGGAAAGAAGAGGAGTGTGTGACCTTAGGAATTGATGGGACTAGACTGGATCCTCAAGTAAATATCTTGGTTCGAGGAGAAGTTTACAAACGCTCTCCTGAACCAGTGTTTCAAACTTTCTGTGATGAACTAATTGTACCAGTACCAGAAATTCCAGGAAAAACAAGAAATTTGTTTTTGCAATTAGCCGAGCATGTAGCCCAGTCTTTCAATGTCGCTTCATGTTATGTATGTGGAGGAACTGTAATGGGAGATCAATGGCCATGGGAAGCCCGAGAATTAGTGCCTACAGACCCAGTTCCCGGTGAATTCCCAGCTCAAAAGAATCACCCTGATAATTTCTGGGTCCTAAAAGCCTCAATTATTGGACAATATTGCATAGCTAGAGAAGGAAAAGAATTCACTCACCCTGTAGGACGACTTAGTTATCTGGGACAGAAACTGTATAATGGTACCACAAAAACAATCACTTGGTGGAGTTCAAATCAAATAGAGAGGAATCCATTTAGCAAATTCCCAAAGTTGCAAACCGTGTGGACCCACCAGGACTGGACAGCCCCCATGGATTGTATTGGATATGTGGGCATAGAGCTTATGCCAAATTACCTGACCAGTGGGCAGGTAGTTGTGTTATTGGCACTATTAAACCATCTTTCTTCCTACTGCCCATAAAAACGGGTGAACTCCTGGGCTTCCCTGTCTATGCTTTCCGTGAAAAGAGAAGCATAGCTATAAGAAATTGAAAAAAAAAAAAAAAGATAAATGGCCCCCTGAGAGAATCATAACAATATTATAGGCCTGCTACTTAGGCACAAGATGGCTCGTGGGGACACCGGACCCCCATTTACATGATCAACTGAATCATACCGTTACAAGCTGTCTTAGAAATAATCACTAATAAAACCGGCAGAGCCTTGACTATTCTGGCCTGGCAAGAAACTCTGATGAGAAATGCTATCTATCAAAATAGATTAGCTCTCAACTACTTGCTAGCAGCTGAAGGAGAGATCTGCAGGGAATTTAACCTCACTAATTGCTGCCTACACATAGATAATCAAGGGCAAGTAGTTTAAGACATGGTTAGAGATATGACAAAACTGGCACATGTGCCCATGCAAGTGTGGCATGGATTTGATCCTGGGACCATGTTCGGAAAATGGTTCACAGCACTAGGAGGATTTAAAACTCTTATAATAGGAGTTATAATAATAATAGGAACTTGCCTACTGCTCCCTTGTTTGATACCTGTACTTCTTCAAATGATAAAAAGCTTCATTGCTACCTTAGTTCACCAAAATGCCTCAGCACAAATGTACTATATAAATCACTATTGATCTGTCTTGCAAGAAGATATCGGTAGTAAACATAAAAGTGAGAACTCCCACTAATAAAATGAGTGAGAGTCTCAAAAGGGGGGAATAAGGGAGGGGACCACCCCTCATATTGTCTTATGCCCAATTTCTGCCTCCAAAGAAAGAAGAAGTAAAAACTAAAAGGCAGAAATGAAATCCACAGGCAGATAGCCCGGTGCTGCCTTCTGGGCCTGGTAGTTAAAGATTGACCGCTGACCTAATTGGTTCTGTTATTTATAGATTACAGACATTGTATAGAAATGCACTGTGAAAATCCCTATCTTGTTTTGTTCCAATCTAATTACCGGTGCACACAGCCCCCAGTCACGTACCCCCTGCTTGCTCAGTCAATCACTACCCTCTCACATGCACCCCCTTAGAGTTGTGAGCCCTTAAAAGGGACAGAAGTTGCTTACTCGGGGAGCTTGGCCCTTGAGACTGAAGTCTTGCCCATGTCCCCGGCCGAATAAACCAAACCCCTCCTTCTTTAACTCGGTATCTGAGGAGTGTTGTCTGCTGCTACTCCTGCTACAAATTCAGTTACTTACCTAGGGATGGGTCTTAGGCTGTAGACTGCTCTCTACCAACCCAGAAGCAGGAAAAACAAAAAAACAAAAAAACAGAAAAACAAACCTCATCTTCACTATTGAAAGTGAGCTCAAACTCCATAAAAGAGTTACCTGTCTTCCAGAGTCATGGAAACAGGAAGTCTTGCCCTCCTTGTTGGAAGCAAGTACCACTCAAAAAAAAGAGGAGTTGTACAGCAAAATAAACTTTATATCTTGACCAAATTTTTGGAGATGAGGGATTCTCTGGAGGGAGTGCTCTTAGACCTCAGCAAGTTGTCCTATTGGTTTGAGCCATAACGTTAGCTCATGTCAGTACCAAGCACTGATAGGTCAAAGGTCAGGGGTATCTCCACTCAGAATCCGTCCATGGTTACCGAAATGTGAAACCAGAAAATCTGAGACAGGTCTCAGTTAATTTAGAATGTTTATTTTGCCAAGGTTGAGGACGCTCGCCTGTGACACAACCTCAGGAGGTCCTGGTGACCTGTGTCCAAGGTGATGAGAGCACAGTTTGTTTTTATACATTCTAGGGAAACATGAGACATCAATCAACATATGCAAGATAAATATTGGTTCAGTCTGTAAAGGCTGAACCAATATTCCACCATTTTATTCCACCATTTTAAAACGAATCAGCAAAATTTGATAGTATAGATCCATGTTTGCCTAAATATAATAATAAAATTCATATGCGGGCCTTTTCATGCTAAAAATTCTCAGTGGACACATTTACTAAGAATCCGCTACAGGCCTAATATTTTATTAAATCAAATACCAAACAATATGGAAGCAGAAAATAGAGTTTAAAGTATTAGGTGTATTATAAGATGAAATGAAATATTTTTCCCATTTAATTTTTAACCCCCAAATACCTTATTTTTTAAACTACGATTGTATACATAGACTCTGATAGAAGACTTACATTTAGAAATTATCTTGAATGCTAATTTAATGTCAAATACTTTTGGACGTGAGCTGACCTCAGCTTATGTGTAATTTGTCTTAGAAGTTATATGATTTTGTTTGTTTCTCATCTCTTTTTTATGTTGTTTCTCTTTGGCTCAAAGCAGGAAGGAGAAGCAGTGTTTTGTCTGAAAGAAAAGTTTCGGATTAGAAAACTTGGCATTGAGTGCTGTGTCAAGCACAGTTTACATGCTTCAGCAAGTTGCTTAGCTGCTCTGAACTCAGTGTCCCCATACATCAAATGGGAACATTGATAAATCTCACTTCATACAGTAGTTGTGAAGATCAAATGCAGTAATCTATATGAAAACATACTGTAAAGTGCTTTAAAAGTATAAAAGTATTATATTTCTGGCCCAAACAACCTTTCTGGGAGAAAGAGGAAACAAAATGAAACACAAGATTGAACTGGTGCCTTGTCTTAAAGGGCTGTATGTATCTGTAATTAAGTTTTCTCCAGTCATCCAAAATCTGTTTTCTTTTGTTTTGTCTTCTCATTTTGGTTTAATATTTTATCCTTCCCTGTCTTGACACTTGAATCCAAGGAGAGGATGAGCTTGCTCCTTTTTTTTTCTCTTATGGTTGGTATCATTATCTCCTCAAATGGTAGTGAAGCTACTTAATAAATCTGTCATTTATTAGTTTTACCGAACTCCAGATTCAGCAGTCTTTTAGCTAGTTCCATAGCATCAACAGAATATAGTCTTTTAATAGTCAAATCAAACAGAAAAGGGTTTAATCACAGGTGTGTTAGGCCATTCTTGCATTGCTATAAGGAAATACCTGAGGTTGGGTAATTTATAAAGAAAAGATGTTTAATTCGTTCATGGTTCTTTAGATACTATAAGAAGCATGGTGCTAGCATCTGCTTCTAGTGAGGGTTTTAGGGAGCCTACAGTCATGGCAGAAGGCAAGGAGGAGCCAGCATGTCACATGGCAAGAGTGGGGGCAAGAGAGAGAGAAGAGGAAGTGCCACACTCTTTTAAACAACCAGATCTTGTGTGAACTTATAGAGAGAATGCACTCAGTACCATGGGGATGGTGCTAAGCCATCTATGAGGGATTCAACCCTGTATTAGTCCATTCTCATGCTGCTAGAAGGACATACCCAAGACTGGGTAATTTATAAAGGAAAGAGGTTTGATGGATTCACAGTTCCACATGCTCAGGAGGCCTCAAAATCATGGCAGAAAGCAAAGGAGCAACAAAGGCATGTCTTACATGGCAACAGGCAAGAGAGCGTGTGCAGGGCAACTCTCCTTTATAAAACCATCAAATCTCCTGAGACTTATTCACTATCACGAGAACAGCGCAGGAAAACCCACCCCGCATGATTCAATTACCTCTCAGCAGGTCCCTCCCACAACACGTAGGGGATTATAGGAGCTACAGTTAAAGATGAGATTTGGATGTGGAACAGCCAAACCATATCAATCCCCACGATCCAATCACTTCCCAGTAGGCCTCACCTCCAACATTGGGGATTAGATTTCAGCATGAGATTTGGAGGGGACAGGCAACCAAACTATATCAACAGGTAATGTGTTTTAATGGTAAAACAATGGCTTTTGAAGTCTATCAGTCCTACAGTTCAGTCTTGGCTGCTTCACTCACAACCTTCTCTTAAACCTTTCTGAGCCTCATTCTCCTCACTTGTAAAATAGTGATAATTCCTACTTCATGGGGTTATTCAAAGGATTAAATGAGGTTCATAAATTGACTACTCTTCCTTTTGAACTTTGAAGCAGAAAAATCTTATAAACAGTGTAAATTATGGTCTCCAGACTGCAAAGCATGGCCTTTTAATTTTTTGTTGGCTTATATCTGTTTACAATTCAGAGTAAATTTTGGAAATACTTTTGAAATTGTTTCATTGGCTTCTTTTCAGTAGTCATCTTTGAATTTACTCTCTACAAAGTGAAGAAACAGAAGTCAGGTGATAATGACACAATGCACTTCCTTGGCTCTGTAATGGAACCAGCCCATAAATCCAAGGGACTCATTTAAGAAAATGCAGTCTATTTGAGTCCCCTCTCCTTAATCAGTGGCAAGTTTTCTTGGCCTTTCTTCTCAAGGACAAAAAGTAAAATTTATTCATGTGGGGAAAACAAAATACTGGGATTAAAAGTCTTTCTGATTAGATATCTCAGTATAACATAACATTCTTAAAGTGACAATTTTAGTGGAAAAAAACATATTTTGTTTTCTTTACTAACATACACTTCAAATTAAAACAGTATCTTATTTTTAGAGAGAAAAACCTAAATTCAAAATACATTTCATTGTGCAAGTAGATATGGAAAGTCTGCCAAATCTATTGGTATAAATCTCAGAGATTTCACATGCATTGAAGGAACTATAACCAAGCCTTTGCCCCACTTTTAAACAAATAAGACAGCCTGCCTAGTGCAGTTTCTGGAATCTAATAAGATGTTCCACAAATATTCCAGGCCCATGTAATGGTAGCAATTTTTCATGCTAAGGCATTCAGACTTTTGTATAAATTCACATACATCTATTACACGTATAGCACATGTATTCCTAAACTTTAGAATTTGAGATTTTAGAGTCTATTAATGGAGGCTCAAGGATAATAAGGGTTGGTTGGACTTCTGAGACAAGACCCACTTAAAATATCATTGTGAAGTAAACTTTCCATTGTCTGACTGATTTTGTTGTGGACTCTCTAAGAAGGATCCCAGCTTCTTTTCCTCCGTGATGCCTCCCCAGCTCCACTCCTCAGGTATATTTGGTCAGTCCTTCCCAAGGCTACCACGGCACTCCTACACTCTCCACTGTGGCACATTAGTGCTGTATTGTAAGGACTTATATATATCTCTCATATCTCTTATATCTCTCTCTTGCTGTTTCTCTTTGTGCATCAATGTTTCCACAGTGCTTAACACATAGCAGGCACATAGTAGGCATCCAATATTTGAATTCAGTTTGTGGGATGGATGGATGGATGAACAAATCTCAAGGGGTTTGAAGCATCATTGCTTTTCACTGGATTCCTCTGATTTCCTCATCTCCTCTGAACTATCTTCCTGGCGTCTGGAAACCATTAAAAATGGGAAAGAAGAAAAAGATTCAAGGAATGAGAGTCAGCTGTCTTCTTACCCCTCACACATTAGAAAAGGCCTTGTAAACCCAACAGTTATCTTACCCTTGCTCTACCATCCACCCAAAGAAGGTGTGAGACAGAGTGGGGTTCCAGTTGCTGAGGAGACAGACTGGCAATTTTTGCCATGCCATGGGTACCACACATGAGTTGGATAACAATCAGAATACAAAATAGAAATCCTTCAGATTCTGCCAAGGTGTTTCTTTTTCTCCTTTCAAGTTATTGTCAATCAAAAAATGCCTCCCCAAGGTCATAATAAAATAATTCAGAGATTGTACATGCTACTGTTCCCTTTAATTGACTGAAGTCAATTAAAAATCATTTTTTTGTTATTTCAATATGTTACTACTCTGTTTACTCAGCCGCATACCTAACAGGGTCTTTGATTAAACATACGATTTGAAATTCAGAGAATATTGTCTCATTCACTTAGTACACAGGTATCCCTTTGCCAGTGACCCTCTAAAAATTCCCCCTGAGCACTTCTCATTGGAAAGAAAATATAACTCAGCTTTACAGGCAAAGAAACCTTTCTACTCTAATTGCTTGTATTGTCCACTTTCCAGTCATGTTTTTCTTTGTGTAGTACAGTTTACAGAAGGTGAATGCAGTGCTCTTCCACATATGTGTTCAAGGTTTTTTGTTGTTGTTGTTTAAATGACAATTCATTTGTTATTTTTATGGTAAGCTAGGGAGTGTGGTGTTGATAGCAGCTGTTACCCTCTGTTCTTGCAGTTGGCAGCACAGATTCATCAGGAATCACCTACCCTGTTGACCCTCAGGCCCACAACTGGAGAAAACTGCTTTTATTGTTACAGCCCTTCAGCTGCAATTAATAGGGCACCTGAGAATTTGCAAACTTTTTAGTCCATTAGTTGGTGCAGTGTTAGTGACTATGGACAGAGTCTGCTGTGTCCTTGTAATTACCTAAATTTAATTTATCCTAAAATAGGATTGGCTGGTTTTTTTCCAAGTTTTCTGTGGTTGTAGAATCTCAATGACCTTACCTTGGGGAATATCCTGTGTTTTACTTTGTTGGTTAATAACACCTATCATGTCCAAAAATTTGCATTGACTGTATTTATTTTAAGATTTTTCTACATTCTATTTTCCTATGGAGTTTTGATACTTATTTACAAGATTACATGGTAGAAATCATTAATATAATGGGGATAGAATGAGGTCCTTGATTATCAGGGTATATACTTATATTGGTTATGTATCGCCACAGTAATGCTGCATCGCAAATCTCCTAGGTGGCTTACAACAATGTGCATTTATTTAGCTGATCTGGGCAGGGCTCACTCCTGTGTCTGCAGTCAGCTGCTAGTTGACCTAGGCAACTTTCTTGATACTGGCTGGGCTCAGGTATCTCTGGGTATGCTAGCTGTCAGCTGATCTGAGATGGCGTTGGCTGGGAAGATAGAAGCACCTCAGCTCAGCTCAGAATGTGTCTTTCATTCTCCAGGAATGTTCACATAGCAGTGGTAAAGGGCAGGAGCAAGCAAGGCTACTCTCACAAGCCACTTGTTAAGCATCTGGTTGCATCACATTTGCTAATATCCCATTGGCCAAAGCAAGTTCCTGACTTGAGACCAAAGTTGGAGTGGGTGGTCATTTCGAAGTTGTAGAGCGCATGGAAATAGGGAGGAGTGAAGAACTGGAGCCAGTTCCTGCAATTAGTCAATTGCAGAATCTTCCATTCTAAGCCTGTACGAAGTCTGTTTCTGCTTTCCATGGATTGTGCATATTTTCCCCTTTTCCTTCTTCCTCACAGATGTAAATAAATTGTTCTCTTCTTTTTTGATCCTGGGCTCATTTTCCTTCTTTTCTTCACTCATTTTCCTTCTATGTTTTCCTTTTCTAGCTTCCTTTCTCTTCAGTCTTTACCTCCTGTTTCTGTTTCTCTTCCTTCTGTCACCCCTCCTTCCTACAGAGAACCTAAAAACAAGCCTGTAATTCTCATGTACATGGATAATTGTTTGAAAGGAGTATTTTGGGGGGCCCTGGAGATCTTATTACTGATTAACTCCTTAGAAAAGGAAATGCTGAAACCACTATTTCTCCAGAAACTTAACAATGTATGTGGGTGGTTCTGGTGTGAGCAGGAAGAGTCCGACTTAAGTTGTTCTGGAAGATAACAACAACAACAAAACTCCATGAAGCAAACACAGAAGCCAAAGCTAAATAGATTTCCCAACATTTAAAAAAAAAGTTTTCTGCCAAATTTACCAACTGGGAATTTGAACTGGGCTTTTCTTGTTAATTAAGGGTTTAGAATAGACGTAGATGCAGGTGGTATTTTGGTTGGTGGTATGTGGTGATAATCATTGTTGCCATAGCTACCCGAAAAGTGTTCAACAGAATATCACTTCATGTTGGAACTTCAAATAAAGGCTGTAAAAGTTCTATGTGCCACATATAGATTTTATTTAAAGGAAAAAAGTCTTCTATATTCAGGCTAGAATCTGTTTCTTAATCTGTCCCTGAAAATATGGCTCAGTGTTCAAAACAGGTCAATTCAGGGGTAAGTAAATTTCTTTAATAGGTTTACACTGAGTTCAGATAGCTCCTACCACAGACTTGGCTTACATTATACTAATTGGATAATAACTTAGCAAATTGAGATATATTAAGGTGATTTATTATGGTAAACATTTATGAGGTTTTTGGCTTCTGACTGGTTTCAGGGGAAAGAGTCCTGTCATTATGTCAAGCTCTTACAATGTGCCTATCCTTGATTCAGAAACAAAATGCATCTGTAAAATCCTCACATACGATAACGTACTTCAAGAAGGTTCAAAGGCACTCTCACAGATTCAGTTTTTATTAATCTGCCTTGGGACAGCCTGGGCTAAGTTCCACGTGGTTAATTCAATGTGAAATGGCAATTTTGCTTCTCAAAACGTATTATGTGCTAAATTTAAGATAGTGGGGAGCTTGATATTATTCTCCAGCCTTGTGACTGAAACCTACTTCTCTGCAATTTAGATTTCTTTTCTACCTACATGTCTGTTTCAATTGATCATTTCCTTATCAATTAGACCCTCTGATCCTAAATATCCTCATCTGTAAAAGTGAGGCTGTAATAGCCACTTCCCAAAGTGGTGAGGATTGGAGGTCAGTGGAAATGAAGGCAATTAATAAGTTCTTCAGTGCCATACAAATATAATGCCTTATAACCAATACAGATGTTATGTTAGGCCCTAGGGAAACTCAGATTTCTCCTAAGGAACTTCGGTCAATGGTATGAATCCTTGGTGAGGACAGAATTCTTGGACAATTAAAGATAGTGATATCTGATTTGTTTTCCATTTCCATAGCACAGATTTCAAGGTCTTCATGGGCAGATGTAGTCTCTAACAAGACTTAATTTTTAGGGCCAGGCGTGATGGCTCATGCCTGTAATCCCAGCACTTTGGGAGGCCGAGGCGGGCAGATCACAAGGTCAGGAGTTCGAGACCAGCCTGACCAACATGGTGAAACCCCATCTCTACCAAAAATACAAAAATTAGCTGGGCATGGTGGTGGGCGCCTGTAATCCCAGCTACTCAGGAGGCTGCAACAGGAGAATCGCTTGAACCCGGGAGGCGGAGGTTGCAGTGAGCTGAGATCGTGCCATTGCACTCCAGCCAGGGTCACAGAGCAAGACTGTATCCCCCCGCAAAAAAAGACTTAATTTTTATATTTTCTTAGCTCAAAACCCTAGGGATAGGAAGATTTGAAGATGTTTGATGAAGAATCTGAGTCTGCACCATGAGAGAAGTTTTAAAATGGAGGCTGAAAAGTGATTCCATGATCCCTTTGAAATGATTACACCCTATCAGTTCACTTACTTTCTCATAGTAGCTTTGAATAGGGGCTACATGGCATGTGTCTGTTTACCTTGAAATTACAGTAAGTTTAAAGTAATTTTGATTGAAGAGATTTGTAGAATTTTTGAGATTTCTTGAGAGCCAAAGTAATCACCAAAACAGGAGTTAAGATACTTTGGAGACTGCAGCAAGACTTGATGTTGGGTTAGTGACCAATGGGATTCTGGGTGTGTACTAATGAATGATTCGGGTGTTTGTGCTGTTGCTTCCCAGTCCCTGTTCAAGTGGAGCAAACCGTGCTGGTCCAACTGATGCACACAGATGGTTATGTTCCTCCCTGGAGAGAAGGTTTTCAGCTCCTAGGTGACTGGGAGAAAAATCTCTTTAGTCTTTGACATGACTTTTTTTACAATTACATTATTATTATTATTTTTAAGTTAAAAACTTAACTCCTTGTTTATGCAACATCGGATTCATGAGAGGATTAGGTGATGGATGCCTTTCTGTTTTGATGTTCAGGTGACCTAGCTCGAGAGATTTTGAAAGGTATCCACATTCCGTATGTATACTTTATATAAATGTTCAAGGTAGACAGTATAGAGCGGCCCTGTTCACTACTGTAGCCACTAGGCACATGTGGCTATTTAGATTTAAAACTACTTAAGATAAAAAATTCACTTCCTCAGTCATTATAGCTGTATTTTAAGTGCTCAGTAGCCATACGTGGCCAGTAGCTACCACTGAGGTGAACAGTGCAGAATCAAAACATGTTTGTCATTACAGAAAGTTCTATTACATAGTGCTTGTATCAAAAAAAAAAAGATGGGAATATTTTCCTCTGTTATTCAAGATGTGAGTTATCCTAGGAAAAATATTAAGAGGCTTTAGTATTTTATATCCTTAGAGACAAATATAAAATATCCCATTTACCTGCTTCAAAATTAAGAATATGAGTCATAAAACTTAACTGAATAGTTACAACAAATTGTAAGTGCAAATATAGTTTCCTATTATAGTGTACAGAGGGAGAGAGATTGGGGACAATAAGAGAGGGACAGAGGTAAGCACAGGCATCTAGATACCCATTTACATATGCACACAGAAACAGATGGGGAAGGAGAACGATGCATAAACATGGAGGTCCTGAGACAGAAAGGAATAAAGAAAGGGGGAGGCTGAGGGGTGGGGAGAGAAGCAGGAATCAGAGGAAAAGACCAGAAGGATTTCATCAGCTATAAGTGAGAATTTGCTGAAGGTCACAGATCAGAGCTCAGTGTTGCTGAGAGTTAGGATCTTTGTCTTCTGCCGTATGACATACTGTTCCCAGCATTTGAAATGCTCTGAAGTGGACTCCTTGGAGCAGATACTTTCAACCTGGTTCATCAAGTCCTAGAGTGACAGCTCTCAGGGAGTAGTTCCCAGACACAGCAGCATCAGCATCATCAGAACCTGTTAGAGGTGCAAATTCTCAGGCCCAACTCACCCAGACTAATGGAATCAGAAACTCTGGGGGCCTATGCTTTAAGAAGCCCTCCAGGGTGTTTTTCATGCACTCTGAAGCATGAAAGCTACTGTTGCAGAGTTACAATGGGAGGGTCTATAAATTTGAAATGCAGTTTTTGTGTGTGTGTGTGTGTGTGTGTGTGTGTATGTGTATGTGTGTGTGTGTGTGTGTTTTGGGAGAGGATGCCTAACTTTCATCAAGTTCTCAAAAAAAAAAACTGGGCACCGTGGCTCATGTTTGTAATCCTAGCACTTTGGGAGGCCAAGGCAGGTGGATCACGAAGTCAGGAGTTTGAGACCAGCCTAGCCAACATGGTGAAACCTCGTCTCTACTAAAAATACAAAAATTAGCCGGGCGTGGTGGTGGGCACCTATAATCCTAGCTACTCGGGAGGCTGAGGCAGGAGAATGGCTTGAACCCGGGAGACAGAGGTTGCAGTGAACCGAGATCGTGCCACTGCACTCCAGCCTGGGTGACAGAGCAAGACTCCGTCTCAAACAAACAAACAAACAAACAAAAAAGCCTGACCCTGCCAACTGCCTGCCAATTTAAAAATGCTCTCCTGTATTCTACACTATGATAAGCAGACACCTGGGTTAAAGTAAAAGGTCTTCCTTTGTGTTTTGCATTTTAACTGCAGTGCCCAGCCATGGTTGCCTGAGAGGCTAGATAAAGAGAACTGGCTCAGGTTGGGGGCTGACCTTCTACCCTTCCATTTTAGGAATTTGACCTGATTTCCATTCTCTGAAAATCATTTTCAGATCTCGGTGATAAAGTGGTTATGTCCAGAGTCAAGGTGTACAGGTGCCTGACTTAGGTATTAGAATAGGGCAGACTTTAGGGAAGGAAAAATCTTCTTTTGCTTTCATATTATACCTTGAGGAGACATGGAGGCATTTGAAGGATCTAACTGAGAAATCTGGTCTTCCCCACCTGGCATATTATAGTAATTTCCTTGGGTGGATGGGGATTTTCTAGGTGTAATTAGTTAACATATATTAAGTAAGGCCATTTATTAAGCACTGCACCCTGTGGGACCTTAATACACTGTAATTGATGATGACAGCAGAGGCAGGATCTTTTTCAGTTGGTGCAGTCTCTGAGTAGGCTGTTCTTCTATTGACTCCATGGTGGTCTGAAACTTATGGGAGTTGTTATGCTTGGGGATATAATGCCTAATAGTGATTCCTCAGAGTTTTCAATTTGCAGAGCGATTGGGTACACTCTGGTGGTTCAAGCAGCTGTTGTAATGGTGACTTATCCAGCTCAACATTAATCCCAGCCCTGTAGGACTCCAGATCTTCAAAGGAGTACTTAATCAGTATATATGGTATTAGCACTGGTTAAATATAGGGACTGGGTTCTCTATGTGTCCAAGTATAGAGATATATTACCAAGCAAAAGAAATGATTCCATTTTCTTTTTTTCAACTCATCTAATATTATAATAGCTAACACACACTGAACCATTTTAGTAGATGATATTTATTGATTGTTCACTGTGTGCCAAGCATTGTGCTCAGTATTGTACAAACATTATCTTATTAAATGTCACACCAATCCCCTCAATTAAGTGTACCGTTATTCTCAGTTTACTGATGAAGATATTGAGTTTAGAGAAGTTCTAGTAACTTTAACACTGTCACATGGTATATTTGTGAATGTAGACCAATAGCTGTAACAAACAGCTGCAATATGTCTGTGGTTTTAAAATTTCTACCTTGAACACGTTCAATCCCATGTAGGTTAGCAGGGATGGGGAGAATGGGGGAAATAGAGTTTTGTTCCGTGCAGTTATTCAAGGTTGCTTCTTTCCCTCTTGTGCCTTCACCCTCCTCTGAGTCCTCAGATTCCTTTATTCATAGGTAGTGGATAGGGAAATAACATGAAGAATTACACATGGCAGATTTTGATGGGCCAGGCCTGGAAATGGCATGCATCACTTCTATTCCAGAACTCAGTCACAGGAATATGGTCCTACAATGGAGGCTGAGGAATGTAGTCCAGATGTGGTGCTCAGGAACAAGAGGAGAACAAGAAGACTGTTGAGCACCAGCAGCTTGTTAGCAACAGAGCTGGGATCCAAACTCACGTTGATCTAACTCCAAAGCCTTGTTCACTGTGGAAGCAAAACTGACATTTTACCCTGCCTCTCTTATGAGTAAGGGTATTGATACGGTTTGGCTCTGTGTCCCCACCCAAATCTCATCTCAAATTGCAATCCCCGTGTGTCAAGGGAGGGAGGTGATTGGATTATGGGGGAGGTTTCCCCCATGCTGTTCTCGTGATAGTGAGTGAATTCTCATGAGATCTGATGGTTTTATAAATGGTAGTTTCTTCTTCCCACATGATTCCTCTTCCCACATGATTGTAAGTTTCCTGAGGCCTCCCCAGCCATGGGGAACTGTGTCACTTAAACCTCTTTCCTTTATAAATTACTCAGTCTCAGGAAGTTCTTTATAGCAGTGTGAAAATGGACTAATACAGGTATAGATCATGTTTTACAGTTAGGGGGAAAAACCACTTTGTACTCTATAATTAATCAAAAATAATGAGGCCACCCCATCTAGTTCTCTAGTTTTGATCTTACATTGGATGGCACCTTGCACATTTCCTATATGCCTGGACTCATCTGGCTATAGCAGCTTTAGCTCTGACTTTGGCAATGCTGATGTCTGAAAAAATGGTACAACCTTTGCAGATGTGATAATCATGTTAGCAAGTTGCTGTTTTTCTACCATGAGCAGACTAATGGCAGTCTTACTTTTTTTCCCATTTAACACGCACACGTTTTTAAAATCATTCCTTTTGAAGTCTGACTATCTTGTATTTTGTTGCAAGGAAACTTATTTTCTAAATGCTTTTGTCTTTGAGTGTTTTTTTGACATCACATCAGTTCTCACTTGCACATTTCTTTATTTTCTTGATAATTTTTTTCAAGTATTTAACTTCATACATGTCGTGTTTCTAAAAAATTCAGCACAAAATAAATTATTTTTAAGTTGGATTCATTTTTAATGCAGTGGAGGAGCTCGCTGTTTAAAGAAAAACTCCTCTTCATATTTTCCTTGGCTGACAAGTGAATAGTTCCTACATAATTTGTGTGTCATTATGAATAGCAGAAATTTAACATTCAAATGCCTTCATATGTCATGCAGGTACCAAATATGCGAAGTGGCTAGTATAAAGCAATGGGGAATGGTAGGGGCTATGGGTAACTGAAAAGTTCATGACCCATTTAAAGGCATACAAAGTCAAAATTATTAAAATTAATTTTATAGAGAGGAACATATAGGCTAAATTGAGCAGATACACTTGAATGTAAAGTAGCATGATATTATTTTCAACTATTTTCTAAAGCCAAAATATATATTTTATAAGAGATCTTAATCTATTATAGAATGATCAAATTAATGCTATAGAATTTAGAGTTTAATATCCCCCCTCCCCCTTTTTTTTGAGACAGAGTTTCACTTTTATTGCCCAGGCTGGAGTGCCTTGGCGCTATCTCGGCTCACTGCAACCTCTGCCTCTCAGGTTCAAGCAATTTTCCTGCTTCAGCCTCCTGAGTAGCTGGGATTACAGACATGTGCCACTACGCCCGGCTAATTTTGTATTTTTAGTAGAGATGAGGTTTCTCCATGTTGGTTAGGCTGATCTCGAACTCCTGACCTCAGGTGATCCACCTGCCTTGGCCTCCCAAAGTGCTGGGATTACAGGTGTGAGCCACCACGCCCAGCCATGAGTTTGATATCCTTTTTATAACTATTACAGGCATATCTCATTTTATTGTACTCCACTTTATTGCACTTTGCAGATATTGCATTTATTTTATTTTTATTTTTATTTTTTTACAAATTGAAGGTTTGTGGCAAACCTACATCAAGCAACTCTGTTGGCACCATTTTTCCAATAGCTTATGCTCACTTTGTGTCCCTGTGTCACATTTTGGTAATTCTCAGAATATTTCCGACTTTTTCATAATTATTATCTCTTTTAGGGTGATCTGTTATCCGTGACCTTTTATGTCACTATTGTTAATTGTTTTAGGGCACCATGAACAGTGCCCGTATAAGACAGCAAACTTAATCAATAAATGTTGTGTTCACTCTGACTCATCTACCAACAGGCCATTCTCCTGTCTCTCTTCCTTTCCTCATGTCTCCCTGAGAGACAACAATATTGAAATTAGACCTATCAATAACCCTACAATGGCCTTTAAGTGTTCAAGTGAAAGAGTCACACCTCTCTCACTTTAAATACAAAGTTAGAGATGATTAAGCTTAGTAAAGAAGGCATGTTGAAAGCCGAGGTAGGCCAAAAACTAGGTCTCTTGCACCAGTTAGCCAGGTTATGAATGCAAAGGAAAAATTATTGAAAGAAATTAAAAGACTTACTTCTGTGAACACACAAATAATAAAAAAGGGAAACAGCATTACTGCTAATATGAAGAAAGTTTGAGTGGTCTGGATAGAAGATCAAACCAGCCACTATATTCCCTTAAGCTAAAGCCTAATCCAGAGCAAGGTCCCTAACTGTCTTCAATTATGAAGGCCAAGAGAGGTGAGGAAACTGCAGAAGAAAAGTTTGAAGCTAGCAGAGGTTGGTTTCTGAGGTTTAAGGAAAGAGGTCATCTCCATAACATGAAAGTACAAGATGTAGAAGCTGCTGTAGAGGATCTAGCTAATTGATGAAGGTGGCTACGCTAAACGACACATTATCAATGTAGACAAAACAGCCTTCTATTAGAAGATGCCATCTAGGACTTTCATAATTAAAGAAGAGAAGTCAATGTCTGGCCTCAAAGGTCCAAAGGACAGCCTGACTGTCTTATTAAGGGCTAGTGCAGCTAATGCCTTTATAGTTGAAGCCAATGGTCATTGATGATTCTGAAAGTCCTGGGAGCCTTAAGAATTATGCTAAGTCTGCTCTTCCTGTGCTCTATACATTGAACAACAAAACCTGAGTGACAGCACATCTATTTACAACATGGTTTGCTGAATATCTTAAGCTCACTCTTGAGACCTACTGCTCACAATAAAAGGATTCCATTCAAAATATTACTGCTTATTGACAATGTACCAAGTCACCCAAGAGCTCTGATGGAGATATATGAGGAGATTAATGCCGTTTTCGTGCCTGCTAATATAGCATCTGTTCTGCAGCCTGTGGATCAAAGAGTCACTTTGAGTTTCAAGCCTTATTATTTAAGAGATACATCTTGTAGGGCTATACCTGCCATCGTTAACTATTCTTCCAATGGATTTGGGCAAAGTAAATTGAAAACCTTCTGGAAAGGATTCATCATTCTAGATGTTATTAAGAATATTTGTGACTCACGGAAGGCGGTAAAAATATCAACACTAATAGGAGTTTGGAAGAAATTGATTCCAACCCTTATGGATGACTTTGAGGGGTTCAAGACTTCAGTGGAGGAAGTCACTGCAGATGTGATGGAAGTAGCAAGAGAACTAGAATTAGACCTGGAGCCTGAAGATGTGGCTGAATTGCTGCAGTCTTATGATCAAACTTGAACTGATGAGGAATTGTTTCTTATGGATGAGGAAAGAAAGTGGTTCTTGACATGGGATATACACCTGTTAAAGATGCTGTGAACTTTGTTGAAATGATAATAAAGGATTTATAAGATTATATAAAGTTAGTTGGTAAGGCAGCAGCAGGATTTGAGAGGATTGAGTACAATTTTGAAAGAAGTTTTACTGTGTGTAAATTGCTGTTCAACAGCATCACATACTACAGAGAAATCCTTCATGAAGGGAAAAGTCAATTGATGTGGCAAACTTCACTGTTGTCTTATTTCAAGAAATTGCCACAGCCACCTCAACATTCAGCAACCACCAACCTGATCAGTAAGCAGCCATGAACATCGAGGCAAGACCCTCCACCAGCAAAGATTATGAATTGCTGAAGGCTCAGATAATTGTTAGCATTTTAAGCAAAGTATTTTTAAATTCAGGTATGTAGTTTTTTTTTAGACATAAGGCTATTTCACACATAATAGACTACAGAATAGTGTAAACAAAACTTTTATATGCACTGGGAAACCGAAAAATTCATGTGACTTGCTTGGTTATGATACTCATTTTATTGTGGTGGTCTGGAACCAAACCTGCAATATATCTGAAGTATGCCTGTATGTAGCTTATGGTGATTATCTGTATTTAAGTCTTTAAAATTCTATTAATAGTGACTCCCTTTTCTAACATTGAACTTTTTTGAAGGAAATGCATAAAGCATTTAAAACCTGGGGCCAGGAACAAGACCCATCACATTAATTCTTACTTTTTCTCAGGAACAGATCCATTCTTGTAATACTTCTCTGCAAGTAGAGTTAGTTTTTCCTGTGGTGGAGCATAGTTGAACCATATGTAATTGCCAATGTTCAAACACTTTTTAAAACTTATAAAACCAGCAATTTCCTGTAGTTCTTGTAGCAAAGACACCAATATTCAAAGAAAACTTTTAAAATATGCATTCTTCTCTCTGCCCAGAGTTACTGGCTTAAAATTCATTAGCCCCAATTTAAGAAAGCGAAATGGGCTGCTTTTAGCAAATCGATCTACAAATTGGGGAATAAAGGACATATTGCAATTCTTACCTTCTACTATGAAATTTTGTTAGTTGCAGGAACATCATGATCATAGTCAAGAACCAGGACACTTAGGCCTGTGTACATGGCAAATGTCATTTTCTCTAGCTCAAAGATTGAGGACAGCTAGCCTCACTTGACCTTTAATTGGGAAAGTTGGCAATATACCTTAATGATACTGCCACAGGGTTATGAAAATTTGCCTCCTAAGGGCAAAACATTCTTTGAGACTTAGTGGGCACACTATCTCTTAGGTAAGACCACTACCATATCAATAAATTCCTAATTAGTGGAGAGATGGAGATAATGGTGCCATATACCGTAATCACAGTTGTGGACCACATACAGTGCAGAGAATGGAAAATGCAGTGAAAAAGATTCAGGGGCTGACAAGCTCTGTTACACTCTTTGAGATTCAGTGGATAGGAAGAACACAAATATTGCCAATTGGAGTAAATTGATGGCTTTAACAGTATTCACCATAAAACATGTGTGATTCTGGTCCTTAGCAACCCCACTTGAGCCACTCTTGGCTGCTGTCACTGAGCTTTGTTGAAAATAAATAAATTTGCACAGGTAGTGAAACACAGTGTGCTGCTCTAGAAAAAATTGAGTAGGATACACATGTACATACACCTTGACTTTGGAGTTCTAAGGGGTTAACAATCAAGTCTATTTGAGCTTGTGGAAGTAGGGAGACCAAACCAGTAACTCCAGAGTTCTGAATTGAATGTATCCTGGAAGCTCAGATTTTGAGAAACAGCTGTTAGCATGGTACTGGCCATGGGTATCTATGAGAAGGAATACTGAAAGTATGCCATAACCTTTTAGTTGTATATTTCTAGTCTGAAGGCAATATTGCCTGTTAGGCAATGCAGGACTTGCCTTCACACAAGGTTGACCAGGCCCCAGTGGCTTCCATGGCCAAGAAGAAATGGCACACACAAGAATTGGCTACATCAGTCACCACGGAAGTTTCTGTCCTCCAGAAAAGTGCCAGGTTGTATGTAAATGGAAGTGCATGGAAGTCTTCCAAATCTCATACCCCTCAGAATAACCTTGGCTGTAGAAGAGGAAGAGCAGGCATAGTTTACTTATGGGGAAGCCAAGTGTCTTCATAGTGCATGCTATTGGAAGACAGTGGACACTCACCCAGTAATTTGATGCCTTCTCACATATGGGAAGACAAGGAAATCAGCTCAGTGGACAGAGATAAGTATTATACATTGATTCTGTGGAGAAGCTAGTTAAGAGGAAAATCAAACACCATGATGTATAGGTATTTGGGCTATCACAGTGGGTTTGATAGAATGGCTGGAACCTGTAAAACTCAGGGATGAAATAGGAGAAACTCCTCTTTGGGCAAGAGCTATGGCGAAGCCATAAATAGCTAACTAGCATGCTGAATTTATAATACAGCAAGTTACTACACTCCAAACTAAGGCCAACCCTTTGGTTCACAGATGCTCATGTGTTCTTTCTTGCCTGACAGGTTATGAACAATCAGGATAAAGAGGATGTATCATGATGTTGCTTTGGGTTCAGGATCACATGGTTCTAATATTGAAAAATAAATAGGTGCATGATTGGAAGGTGTCCTACAGGCCAACAGTCATGACCCAATGTAAAGCATCAGTATGATCATCTGTTGACTTGAGGGATAGGGAAATAATCCCAGGTCTATGTGGTTACCAGTAGGGTCTAACCACAGTAGGCATCTCATGCAGATGAAAAAATCCAGCTCATATGCAACTGTAGAAGCTGTGAAGTCCATTATCAACCATGCTCTATTCCCTTTGTATTCCCTTTGTCCAAAAGCAATCTCTGCATTTCTCTGCCCTACTCTGTGCCTCAGAGAGGCTGACCTCTTTGAACTGTACCACCCAGACTCCCTTGCTGTCTGACTTCTACCAAAGAGAGCCCCCGTAGGAGGTTGGAGGGTGGGAGAAGAAAGTGGTTTGGCCTGCCTCACTTGCTTATTTGAAATCTGTGGAGAGTGCACTTGTAGGCTAGGCCTTATACTTAGTGAAATAGTTCATTTGTTTAGAGACGTGAAGACAGCATTGCTCTGAATGCTTTTTCCTAACGGCATCCATGACACACTGTGATACTAACACAGTAACACTTTTAAATGAAATGCATTTAGAAACCCTGTGGCTTTTCCTATCTACAATGGCACATATATTGTATCTCTCAGGGTTTTAATATTTGCCTGGGTATAGTTAACAAGTGTCAAGACTGGTGGTGCATGGCTTACAACTGAGACAATCTTAACATTTATTCATTAATTCAACCAAGATTTATGAAGGTCTTTCTATGGGCAAGACAGTGCACTAGGCATGGTGGGAAAAACAGAGATGAATAAGACAAGTGCTGCCCTTGCAGAAACAATAATCCATTAATGTAAAGGTGGGCGATTAGGAATGGGAAGAGGAAACAGTCCACAGACATTATAATACAGTGCTCATATATGTCCTATGATTAGAATAAAATGATAAAATTCAGAAAGAAAGTTTAAAGGATAATGGGATTTAAAAGGAGAGTGAAATAACCACCTAAGAGGGAGCAGGAAGAAAAGATAATTAGGAAGTTGTAGTTTATCTAGGCTTTAGAAGGAATTGGTGTGGGGGAGAGAATGTTCAAGATACTGGGAAATATGTGAAGGGCAGTTACTAAAACAGAGTACATTTAGGAAGGGCAAAGGGAGGCATTGTGTCTGCTATGAGCAAAAGATAATTTCAATTAGATCTTGAAATTCAAATGAAATCCAGAAATGTGTCCAAACATGCAGTTACCTCAACCACAATAAAATGCCTAGGCGATGGCTTGGAGAAAAAGGGGCCAAGATGTTAACAGAAGTTATTTTTTATGTGGAAGGATTTTGAGTGAATTTTTTATATATTGTTTTTATTTTCTGATCTGATTTGAACTTCAGCTTGGTACAGTTAAGTAGAATAGTGCTAATAGGGACATTTAGCGAGAAGTTTAAATTTAACTTTAATAAATTGTGTGACTTTTACTTTTTTACTGTTAAAATGAGAAAAGTATCATTGTTGACATTGTATTTTGAAGAAAAAGGAGTTATCTGTATTAGTCTGCTTGGACTGCAATAACAAAATACCAAAGACTGAAATTTATTTCCTTATAGTTCTAGAGGTTAGAAGTCTGAGATCAGGATGCCAGCATGGTTGGGTTCTGGTGAGGACTGTCTTCCTGGCTTGCAGACAACCACCTTCTTGCCGTGTTCTTACATGGAGCGAGAGAATGAAAGCTATCTCTCTGCTGTCTCTTATTAAAAAGGCACTAATCCGCTCATGAGGGTCCCACACTCATAACTTCACCCAAACCTACTTATTTCTCTAAGGCCCCATCTCCAAATACCATCACACTGGGGACATATAACTTTTGTGGGAACAAAATTCAATCCATGGCATTATCTAAGGTGGCATTGTGCTAAGCCCATATTGAGTCTCCTATTGAACTGCTCATATGAGTTTCTAAAACACTGGATTCTAATGACTTTTGGATGGCATTTTGGATACCTCTTGTGAACCTCCTCCTTCCTCGTAGCCCACTTTTTCTTCAGTCATTGCTGTGGCAACCAGTTTTTGGCACATGTCACCTAATAGCATGTGGCCCTGGCTGCCTGGAGCTTGCCACTTGGCACTTGGCTGCATTGCTCAAATATGTACAACTAGGAAATGTGAGGGAAATAATCCCTGGGGAAGACTTTAACAAGTAGGGGATGGGAGCCAGTGAGTAAATGCTCCTCTCTTCCATTTTCCAGGCAGACAATTCTGAAGTGTGTTCTGGATAGGTCCTCAGTGGATTCTAGTGGGATTAAGACTCAGTTGCCTACTATGGTGACCAGCTTGATAATACACCCTTGTATTGGCTCTTTTTCATTTCTTGTTTTACTCTTCTACATCTCCCTTTCCTGTTGCCAGGGAGCACATCCCCAAATGAACTACTTGTCTCAGATTGCTTTCTGGAGGGCCTTTTGGGGAGATGCCCAGGCTAAGACAAATATGCTGTGGTCCCCACCTACCATATTTCAAGCATGACTAATTTACTTTATAACCAAGATTTTTTTGACTGTCTACTCTGAAAGAAACTTGTATTTTTTCTTCAGATGGTTATTCGCATTTTCATTTTGTTGTTGTTGTTGGCTTATTTTACTTTAAGTTCTGGGATACCTATGCAGAATGTGCAGGTTTGTTACATAGGTACACATGTGCCATGGCATGGTGGTTTGCTGCACCTATTAACCCACCATCTAGGTTTTAAGCCCCACATGCATTAGGTATTTGTCCTAATGCTCTCCCTCCTCTTGCCCCCCACCCCCTGACAGGCCCCAGTGTGTGATGTTCCCCTCCCTATGTCCATGTGTTCTGATTGTTCAACTCTCACTTATGAGTGAGAACATGTGGTGTTTGGTTTTCCGTTCCTGTGTTAGTTTGCTGAGGATGATGGTTTCCAGCTTCATCCATGTCCCTGCAAAGGACATGAACTCATTCTTTTTTATGGCTGCATAGTATTCCATGGTGTATATGTGCCACATTTTCTTTATCCAGTCTATCATTGATGGGCATTTGGGTTGGTTCCAAGTCTTTGGTATTGTAAATAGTGCTGCAATAAACATACATGTGTGCATGTGTCTTTATAGTAGAATCATTTATATTCCTTTGGGTATATACCCAGTAATGAGATTGCTGGGTCAAATGATATTTCTAGTTCTAGATCCTTGAGGAATTGCCACACTGTCTTCCACAATGGTTGAACTAACACTCCCACCAACAGTGTAAAAGTTTTCCTATTTCTCTACATCCTCTCCAGCATCTGTTGTTTCCTGACTTTTTAATGATCACCATTCTAATTGGTGTGAGATGGTATCTCATTGTGGTTTTGGTTTACATTTCTCTAACGACCAGTGATGATGACAGCTTTTTCTCCATATGTTTGTTGGCCCCTTAAATGTCTTCTTTTGAGAAGTGTCCGTTCAAAACCTTTACCCACTTTTTGATGGGGTTGTTTGATTTTTTATTGTAAATTTGTTTAAGTTCCTTGTAGATTCTGGATATTAGCCCTTTGTCAGATGGGTAGATTGCAAAAATTTTCTCCCATTCTATAGGTTGCCTGTGTAACCAGGATTTTTGATTTTGAAATCTACTCTTCTACTAACCCAAGGTTGTTTGCTAGGGATATTAGGAATGACAAAGGAAGCCAAAGTCAAAGCAAATGATATGTATTATTAGCACCTGAAAAAAAACTCTTAGTTTAGAGATCAGTGAGTCTCAAGTTTGTCTGCACCCTGGAATCCATTGAGGAGCTTCCAAAATTTTTGATGCTAGTATCCTCAGGAGATTGTGACTTAATTGGTCTGGGGTATGACTTGAGCACTGAAAATTTACAATGTTCCCTAGGTGATTCTATGTTCAGACAAATTTGGGAGCTGATCTAGTTTAGGGATTAGCAAACTTTGCCTTGTGGGCCAAATCTGGCCCATTACGTGCCTGTTTTTGTACAGTCTGCAAACACAGAATGGGTTTTACAATTTTAAATGGCTAAAAAATTACCTAAAAAAGAATACTATTGTGTGACAGTTCTCCATAATCAGTGGCCTTACAAGATTGTAGTTCCTGGGGAAAAGGGACACTGTTGGCTGCATGATACGGTTACCACATTTGATAGTACATGAGAACATCAGGTCAGACATTTAGTTTTTTTTTTTTTTTTTTTTTTGTTTGTTTGTTTGTTTGTTTGTTTGTTTTTTTGAGACGGAGTCTCGCTCTGTCGCCCAGGCTGGAGTGCAGTGGCCGGATCTCAGCTCACTGCAAGCTCCGCCTCCCGGGTTTACGCCATTCTCCTGCCTCAGCCTCCCGAGTAGCTGGGACTACAGGCGGCCGCCACCTCGCCCGGCTAGTTTTTTGTAGTTTTTAGTAGAGACGGGGTTTCACCGTGTTAGCCAGGATGGTCTCGATCTCCTGACCTCGTGATCCGCCCGTCTCGGCCTCCCAAAGTGCTGGGATTACAGGCTTGAGCCACCGCGCCCGGCCTCCAGACATTTAGTTTTAATTAAAGATTAGTGAAAACAAGCTACCCACGTTTGCCTGCTCTGCATACATGCTTTTCCTTAGCAAAAGCAAAACCATAAATGAATATGGTAAGAAAAATAACTTTTGCAGAGCTTTTGCAAAGGTAAAGAAGAGAGAGGAATTTTCCAGCATGTTTCTTTTTAGGTAGTCTTAAATGTACATGTGTAGTTTTAGTTTCAGCACAGTCACAGTGCATAATTCTTCATGACAAAAGCTTTAACGTGGATTGCTGTAGCTTTTCCCCGTGGTAGTGGAGGTGGGAATGGGAGTAGATGGGTAGTCTTTAGAAAGCTAAATCGATGGTAGTTTATACTAATTGTGTGAATGAATTACAAGAACAGGCACACCATGTGTTTGGCCTTGAGCTGTATGAAGTCACCAACCTGGATGACAATGGCTAACAACAGTGTTATCATAATCAAATAAACTCAAGTCTACTCAATCAGTACTGTGAAGTGAATTACATTATTGTTTGAAAGCCACTGGAAACCACTGCACACTAGTAGACTGGTTCAGAGCCTTCTTTCTTTACGCCATGGCACCCTTCTTCTCTATTTATATTACTGCTTATGAGAAATCTGGAAATAAAGATGTAATCCATTCACAATCAATGATAATTATCTTTTGTTATTAATCCATGCTTGTAGGGCTAATTGGATGTAATATGTGCTTCTTATAATATTCAGATGCAAACACTGAAATGCAAAGAAGCTTAAGGATTTGGTCACAGAAGCAATGTCAAAGGAAAGAGCCAAAATAGAAATCTTCCCATTGTACAACTGAGTGCGCAGCACTCCTTCTCTTGGATATTTTATTATTTTAACTCCAAAGTTTTCAGAGTCCTTATGACTGAATACAGCATATTGAATCCAAATTGAGTAATTAGGGGCAATAAAATGAGCACATGACAGGACATTTGTCTACAAATAAGTGACTGGCAATGGTTGATACAATGAAAGTGGTAGTTTCAAGTGTGGTGTTTAAAAACATGATTAAATGTGGTCTCTAAATCTCATGTACAAATTATTACTGACTTTGATACCACAGCCTGCTTGAGAATGCTGCCTTGATTTTAGAGAAGGGTTTTTGGCTATATATATAAGCAAGCTTTAAAGTTTAAATTTCCTTTTCTAAAAAGGATGAATGTGTAAAAGTGGTTTAAAAAAAAAAAAAAAAAAAAAAAAAAAGAAAAATACTCCATCCCTCTTGAGATATGAAATAGTTGCCCCAGTTCACCTATAACATTCTGAAAGATAGGGAGAAGGGACTGCAATAAGGAAATAGTCCTCTCCTTGTTAAAACAGACTCCAGGACTCCAAGGTTTAGCTCTGGAATGTGAGTCTCTCTGATGAGGGTGCAGTGAGGGAGAGGGGATGGCTAACTTGATGGCCTGGTATGTTCACCTGAATTTCCCCTTCCTCTTGGTTCTTTGGCTTGGCTTCCTGTTCTCGTGATCACATTAATGCTACATATGTATAATGCTTCCCTCTTAAACTGTTTGGCCCAAGCAGCAATTGGTTGGAATTTACTAATAAACTTTTTGCTAGAGAGCAGCAGGGACATACTACAAGATCCAAGGAATGTTAGGTGTCTGGCTTACAGAGCCCTTCTGTGGCCACAGCCAACCTTGTTTCATAGGCTGTCAGATCCCATCCTATCCCACATTGGGCCCAGGGACCTAACCTCTTTTCTCCCTTAATCCCTTGGCCCCTTGTTCTTTTTTTTTTTTTTTCTTTGAATTTTTTCTTTTATTGTTAAAAATATTGATGTTCAGTTAAGAGACAATATATGCCTGTACTATGACAAAAAAGTGTTTCAGTGAAAAGAAAGTTTCCCTCCCACTGTTTTATTTATTTATTTATTATACTTTAAGTTCTAGGGTACATGTGCATAACGCGCAGGTTTGTTACATATGTATACTTGTGCCATGTTGGTGTGCTGCACCCATCAACTCGTCAGCACCCATCAATTCATCATTTATATCATGTATAACTCCCAATGCAATCCCTCCCCCCTCCCTCCTCCCCATGATAGGCCCCATGTGTGATGTTCCCCTTCCCGAGTCCAAGTGATCTCATTGTTCAGTTCCCACCTATGAGTGAGAACATGCGGTGTTTGGTTTTCTGTTCTTGTGATAGGTTGCTAAGAATGATGGTTTCCAGCTGCATCCATGTCCCTACAAAGGACGCAAACTCATCCTTTTTTATGGCTGCATAGTATTCCATGGTGTATATGTGCCACATTTTCTGAATCCAGTCTGTCACAGATGGACATTTGGGTTGATTCCAAGTCTTTGCTATTGTGAATAGTGCCGCAATAAACATACGTGTGCATGTGTCTTTGTAGTAGAATAATTTATAATCCTTTGGGTATATACCCAGTAGTGGGATGGCTGGGTCATATGGTACATGTAGTTCTAGATCCTTGAGGAATCGCCATACTGTTTTCCATAATGGTTGAACTAGTTTACAATCCCACCAACAGTGTAAAAGTGTTCCTATTTCTCCACATCCTCTCCAACACTTGTTGTTTCCTGACTTTTTAATGATTGCCGTTCTAACTGGTGTGAGATGGTATCTCATTGTGGTTTTGATTTGCATTTCTCTGATGGTGAGTGATGATGAGCATTTTTTCATGTGTCTGTTGGCTGTATGAATGTCTTCTTTTGAGAAATGTCTGTTCATATCCTTTGCCCACTTTTTGATGGGGTTGTTTGTTTTTTTCTTGTATATTTGTTTGAGTTCTTTGTAGATTCTGGATATTAGCCCTTTGTCAGATGAGTAGATTGCAAACATTGTCTCCCATTCTGTAGGTTGCCTCTTCACTCTGATGGTAGTTTCTTTTGCTGTGCAGAAGCTCTTTAGTTTAATGAGATCCCATTTGTCAATTTTGGCTTTTGCTGCCATTGCTTTTGGTGTTTTAGACATGAAGTCCTTGCCCATGCCTATGTCCTGAATGGTACTACCTAGATTTTCTTCTAGGGTTTTTATGGTATTAGGTCTAACATTTAAGTCTCTAATCCATCTTGAATTAATCTTCATATAAGGGGTAAGGAAAGGATCCAGTTTCAGCTTTCTACTTATGGCTAGCCAGTTTTGCCAGCACCATTTATTAAATAGGGAATCCTTTCCCCATTTCTTGTTTCTCTCAGGTTTGTCAAAGATCAGATGGCTGTAGATGTGTGGTATTATTTCTGAGGACTCTGTTCTGTTCCATTGGTCTATATCTCTGTTTTGGTACCAGTACCATGCTGTTTTGGTTACTGTAGCCTTGTAGTATAGTTTGAAGTCAGGTAGCGTGACGCCTCCAGCTTTGTCCTTTTGACTTAGGATTGTCTTGGCAATGCGGGCTCTTTTTTGGTTCCATATGAACTTTAAAGCCGTTTTTTCCAATTCTGTGAAGAAACTCATTGGTAGCTTGATGGGGATGGCATTGAATCTATAAATAACCTTGGGCAGTATGGCCATTTTCACGATATTGATTCTTCCTATCCATTCCCTTTGAAATGAGCATGGTATGTTCATTTCAAACATACCATGAAATGAGCATGGTATGTTCTTCCATTTGTTTGTGTCCTCTTTGATTTCACTGAGCAGTGGTTTGTAGTTCTCCTTGAAGAGGTCCTTGACATCCCTTGTAAGTTGGATTCCTAGGTATTTTATTCTCTTTGAAGCAATTGTGAATGGAAGTTCATTCATGATTTGGCTCTCTGTCTGTTACTGGTGTATAAGAATGCTTGTGATTTTTGCACATTAATTTTGTATCCTGAGACTTTGCTGAAGTTGCTTATGAGCTTAAGGAGATTTTGGGCTGAGACAATGGGGTTTTCTAAATATACAATCATGTCATCTGCAAACAGGGACAGTTTGACTTCTTCTTTTCCTAACTGAATACCCTTGCTTTCTTTCTCTTGCCTGATTGCCCTAGCCAGAACTTCCAACACTATGTTGAATAGGAGTGGTGAGAGAGGGCATCCCTGTCTTGTGCCCGTTTTCAAAGGGAATTTTTCCAGTTTTTGCCCATTCAGTATGATATTAGCTGTGGGTTTGTCATAAATAGCTCTTATTATTTTGAGGTACGTTCCATCAATACCGAATTTCTTGAGCGTTTTTAGCATGAAGGGCTGTTGAATTTTGTCAAAAGCCTTTCCTGCATCTATTGAGATAATCATGTGGTTCTTGTCTTTGGTTCTGTTAATATGCTGGATTACGTTTATTGATTTGCGAATGTTGAACCAGCCTTGCATCCCAGGGATGAAGCCCACTTGATCATGGTGGATAAGCTTTTTGATGTGCTGCTGAATCCGGTTTGCCAGTATTTTATTGAGGATTTTTGCATCGATGTTCATCAGGGATATTGGTCTAAAATTCTCTTTTTTTGTTGTGTCTCTGCCAGGCTTTGGTATCAGGATGATGTTGGCCTCATAAAATGAGTTAGGGAGGATTCCTCTTTTTCTAGTGATTGGAATAGTTTCAGAAGGAATGGTACCAATTCCTCCTTGTACCTCTGGTAGAATTCAGCTGTGAATCCATCTGGTCCTGGACTTTTTTTGGTGGGTAGGCTATTAATTACTGCCTCAATTTCAGAGCCTGCTATTGGTCTATTCAGGGATTCAACTTCTTCCTGGTTTAGTCTTGGGAGAGTGTAAGTGTCCAGGAAATTATCCATTTCTTCTAGATTTTCTAGTTGATTTGCATAGAGGTGTTTATAGTATTCTCTGATGGTAGTTTGTATTTCTGTGGGGTCGGTGGTGATATCCCCTTTATCATTTTTTATTGCGTCTATTTGATTCCTCTCTCTTTTCTTCTTTATTAGTCTTGCTAGTGGTCTGTCAATTTTGTTGATCTTTTCAAAAAACCAACTCCTGGATTCATTGATTTTTTGGAGGGTTTTTTGTGTCTCTATCTCCTTCAGTTCTGCTCTTAGTTATTTCTTGCCTTCTGCTAGCTTTTGAATGTGTTTGCTCTTGCCTCTCTAGTTCTTTTAATTGTGATGTTAGAGTGTCAATTTTAGATCTTTCCTGCTTTCTCTTGTGGGCATTTAGTGCTATAAATTTCCCTCTACACACTGCTTGAAATGTGTCCCAGAGATTCTGGTATGTTGTATCTTTGTTCTCATTGGTTTCAAAGAACATCTTTATTTCTGCCTTCATTTCATTATGTACCCAGTAGTCATTCAGGAGCAGGTTGTTCAGTTTCCATGTAGTTGAGCAGTTTTGATTGAGTTTCTTAGTCCTGAGTTCTAGTTTGATTGCACTGTGGTCTGAGAGACAGTTTTTTATAATTTCTGTTCTTTGACATTTGCTGAGGAGTGCTTTACTTCCAATTATGTGGTCAAATTTGGAATAAGTGCGATGTGGTGCTGAGAAGAATGTATATTCTGTTGATTTGGGGTGGAGAGTTCTATAGATGTCTATTAGGTCCGCTTGGTGCAGAGATGAGTTCAATTCCTGGATATCCTTGTTAACTTTCTGTCTCGTTGATCTGTCTAATGTTGACAGTGGAGTGTTGAAGTCTCCCATTATTATTGTATGGGAGTCTAAGTCTCTTTGTACGTCTCTAAGGACTTGCTTGATGAATCTGGGTGCTCCTGTATTGGGTGCATATATATTTAGGAGAGTTAGCTCTTCCTGTTGAATTGATCCCTTTACCATTATGTAATGGCCTTCTTTGTCTCTTTTGATCTTTGATGGTTTAAAGTCTATTTTATCAGAGACTAGGGTTGCAACCCCTGCTTGTTTTTGTTGTCCATTTGCTTGGTAGATCTTCCTCCATCCCTTTATTTTGAGCCTATGTATGTCTCTGCATGTGAGATGGGTCTCCTGAATACAGCAGACTGATGGGTCTTGATTCTTTATCCAGTTTGCCAGTCTGTGTCTTTTAATTGGAGCATTTAGTCCATTTACATTTAAGGTTAATATTGTTATGTGTGAACTTGATCCTGCCATTATGATATTAACTGGTTGTTTTGCTCGTTAGTTGATGCAGTTTCTTCCTAGCCTCGATGGTCTTTACATTTTGGCATGTTTTTGCAATGGCTGGTACCGGTTGTTCCTTTCCATGTTTAGGGCTTCCTTCAGGGTCTCTTGTAAGGCAGGCCTGGTGGTGACAAAATCTCTAAGCATTTGCTTATCTGTAAAGGATTTTATTTCTCCTTCACTGATGAAACTTAGTTTGGCTGGATATGAAATTCTGGGTTGAAAATTCTTTTCTTTAAGAACGTTGAATATTGGCCCCCACTCTCTTCTGGCTTGTAGAGTTTCTGCCGAGAGATCTGCTGTTAGTCTGATGGGCTTCCCTTTGTGGGTAACCCGACCTTTCTTTCTGGCTGCCTTTAAATCTTTTTTCCTTCATTTCAACTTTTGTGAATCTGGCAATTATGTGTTTTAGAGTTGCTCTTCTCGAGGAGTATCTTTGTGGCGTTCTCTGTGTTTCCTGAATTTGAATGTTGGCCTGCCCTACTAGGTTGGGGAAGTTCTCCTGGATAATATCCTGAAGAGTGTTTTCCAGCTTGGTTCCATTTTCCCCCTCACTTTCAGGCACCCCAATCAGACGTAGATTTGGTCTTTTTACATAATCCCATACTTCTTGCAGGCTTTGTTCATTTCTTTTTCTTCTTTTTTCTTTTGGTTTCTCTTCTCGCTTCATTTCATTCATTTGATCCTCAGTCGCTGATACTCTTTATTCCATTTGGATCGAGTCGGTTACTGAAGCTTGTGCATTTGTCACGTATTTCTCGTGTCATGGTTTTCATCTCTGTCATTTCGTTAATGACCTTCTCTGCATTAATTAGTCTAGCTGTGAATTCTTCCACTCTTTTTTCAAGATTTTTAGTTTCTTTGCGCTGGGTACGTAATTCCTCCTTTAGCTCTGAAAAGTTTGATGGACTGAAGCCTTCTTCTCTCATCTCGTCAAAGTCATTCTCTGACCAGCTTCGATCCGTTGCTGGCGATGGGCTGCGCTCCTTTGCAGGGGGAGATGCGCTCTTATTTATTGAATTTCCAGCTTTTCTGCCCTGCTTTTTCCCTATCTTTGTGGTTTTATCTGCCTCTGGTCCTTGATGATAGTGACGTACTGATGGGGTTTTGGTATAGGTGTCCTTCCTGTTTGATAGTTTTCCTTCTGACAGTCAGGACCCTCAGCTGTAGGTCTGTTGGAGATTGCTTGAGGTCCATTCCAGACCCTGTTTGCCTGGGTATCAGCAGCAGAGGTTGCAGAAGATAGAATATTGCTGAACAGCGAGTGTACCTGTCTGATTCTTACTTTGGAAGCTTCCTCTCAGGGGTGTACTCCACCCTGTGAGGTGTGGGGTGTCAGACTGCCCCTAGTGGGGGATGTTTCCCAGTTAGGGTACTCAGGGGTCAGTGACCCACTTGAGCAGGCAGTCTGTCCGTTCTCAGATCTCAACCTCCATGTTGGGAGATCCACTGGTGTCTTCAAAGCTGTCAGACAGAGTTGTTTGCGTCTGCAGAGGTTCTGCTGCTTTTTTGTTCTTGTTTTTTAGCTCAGCCCTGTCCCCAGAGGTGGAGTCTACAGAGACAGGCAGGTTTCCTTGAGCTGCTGTGAGCTCCACCCAGTTGGAGCTTCCCAGCGGCTTTGTTTACCTACTTAAGCCTCAGCAATGGCGGGCGCCCCTCCCCCAGCCTTGCTGCTGCCTTGCGGTTAGATTGCAGACTGCTGTGTTAACAATGAGGGAGGCTCCGTGGGCGTGGGACCCTCCCGGCCAGGTGTGGGATATATTCTCCTGGTGTGCCCGTTTGCTTAAAGCGCAATATTGGGGTGGGAGTTACCTGATTTTCCAGGTGTTGTATGTCTCAGTTCCCCTGGCTAGGAAAACGGATCCCCTTCCCCCTTGTGCTTCCCAGGTGAGGCGATGCCTCGCCCTGCTTCAGCTCTGGCTGTTCGGGCTGCAGCAGCTGACCAGCACCGATTGTCCGGCACTCCCTAGGGAGATGACCCCAGTACCTCCGTTGAAAATGCAGAAATCACCGGTCTTCTGTGTCGCTCGCGCTGGTAGTTGGAGACTGGAGCTGTTCCTATTTGGCCATCTTGCTCTGCCCCTCCCCCCTTGTTCTTCTAACTCTGCACCGTGTTCCTTCCTTTGTTGAGGCTGAGTCCCGGATACCAACTATTAGGGGTGCTTTGGTACTTAACTCAGATCCTCCCTTCAGAGTTGAGGCCATCATTCCTCAGCTGGTGGGGCTATTGCTTGCCCTTAGTTCTCATTTTACATCCTCTCCAGGCATTGCGCTTGGCTGAAGGCGCTGCCACACCCAAGGTTATGTCCTTTCCCCAGGGGTAGCTTTCACCCATTGTTTTAAAGTAGATGTAGAGATACAAAGGTTTGGTCCCCTTTCCTTGACCCTGGATAATTCAGAAGGGCTGCTACAGTCCAGTGTGCCCCCACAGGATTGTCTGTGGCCTCAGTTATGACTGCATCGTGGCTCGACTTTTTTTTTTTTTTGAGAGGGAGTCTCGCTTTGTCACCCAGGCTGCAGTGTAATGGCGCGATCTCGGCTCACTGCAAGCTCCACCTCCTGGGTTTACGCCATTCTCCTGCCTCAGCCTCCCGAGTAGCTGGGACTACAGGCGCCCGCCATCTCGCCTGGCTAGTTTTTTGCATTTTTTAATAGAGACGGGGTTTCTCCGTGTAGGCCAGGATGGTCTCGATCTCCTGACCTCGTGATCCGTGGGTCGACTTTTCCCTTTGCCCAATCTGGCTGTCTTTACCTCCCCTGACTAGCGGTGTTCCTGAGAGCACTGTCCAATGAGATTACTGCACAAATCTCTGTCTCAAAGTCCGTTTCTAGGGAAACCTGACCTAAGACATAGACACACATGTATTTTCTTTAAATTGTGGATCGTACTCACCCTTCAGCTAGGAACTAGTTCACAATTTCCTTATTTTATAAGGAAAACTGAGATTTAGAGAGATTCCTAAGGTCATGGAGCTAGTAAACAGCAGCACGAGGTGTTTCAAACAAATTCCCATGTTCTTATTCACCCGGATATATTTCTTGCATACTTTTATCAAAAACGTGATTTTTTTCAAATAGAAAATAATTAAGTAGACACACATACCAGCCAGATTTGATGGATGTTATTTTGCCATCCCTGTTTCAAATCTTTTTTTTAAGAAATAAAACATTGCAGGTATAGTGAAAGACTTCTCCCTAATCTTTTCCCTTCCATTCTTTCCTTATTTTTTTAAAAAGGATCTATGAGTCAAATAATAAATATGTATGTATAAATAAATTAAAATGGTGTTCTTACCGATGAAGACTTTTTGCTGAGTTGGCTTAGTTGCCAGAAGGAAAAAATGTAGCCATATTTTAAACTTAAATAAATGTATCTCTCTTAATAAATTTTGTACATTCAGCATAACTCAAGAATGTTTTGCCAAATACTTCTCCTTATTCTCAAGTTTCACAACTACATGTAATTTGAGGGAAGTCAATTCCCATATGTTTCTAATTAATAGATACTTTACTACTCATCAGAATGTTGTTTTATGTAGGCAATTGACATCTGAAAAAGCTTTTTCAGCTTTTATCCTTAGGTTGAAGAGGCAGAACTTGTCAGCAAGAAATAAAATTGAACTAAATACTTTATTTGGATGGTGAACATAAATATTACTAAGTTCCAACTCATTCTGAACTTAGAAAAACATGGTCTTGTACTGCTTGCTTATGCATGTATTCTTGCTTTTCTCCTCATTTTTTTCCTCCTCATCATTTTTTCTTCCTGTATTAAGAACTTGAATGTGGGGTACACTTTAGGGTGTTAGTGGCTTTAGGCTAAGGTAGCCTGATGTTGCCTTTGACTGCAGTAATATGATTAGCACCAAAGACATCAAGAATACTAGGATGGAATCCCATTCCTGGGGAGAAAAGCAGATAGGGTTTCATAGTATCAAGCACAAAATAAATTAACATTTGTGTACACATCCCATATGACCATGTCAGAAACTGACAGAGAGTCAAGGGGCTATACAAATTAGACTGTGTTGGGATAGGATTGGCAGGAATGGTGTCTTTGAAGAACATCTATCCACCACTCCTGAAGAACTGATGCTATCCATCTTATCAAGGGCCGCGACTATTGGGCCAAAGACAGTAAGAGGATTCCGGAGAGTCCTGTGGAGGGGCTGCCACAAATTAGGGAGTAGATGAAATGCTTTCGTGATGTAGAATTTCAAACCATTACCTGCTGACACATCCCAAGCATCAGTAACACTACCCAAACCAGTCATTAAAGATTTGAATTTTAATGTGTGATTTAACAATAGCCAGGGCATGTGACTCAAGGGACAATATTTGATTGAGGTGTTGGTGGGATTGGGGTTTGGTGGTGGTGGTGGTGCTGGGAACAAATAGCCCTAGATTCAATCCCTTATTTAACAAATCCTTACGACATTTACTGTGGGCCAGGCAATTACCAGTCCCTGATCACATGGAGCTTAAAGTGATGAAACAATTAGAAGGCAGTGAGGTGAGGATAGGCTGCTATGGGAACCCATGGGAACAGGTACTTAATCTAACCTTGGGGATTAAGGGAACCTTGGGGATTAAGGGAAGTTTTCCTATAGGTGAGTCTCAAAGGATGAGGAGTGATCTAGGAGAAGGAGATACAAATACAGGCGAGAAAGGATATTCTAAGTAGATGGCAAAGCAAGGGTAAAGTCCTAGAGGTGAGAGAGAACATGGCCTATTTGGAAGATTTCAAGCAGAGCAGTTTCCTTTTGTACTTAGATAGATGAAACTTATTTTTAAAACTAAAATATAAATAAAGTAGCAGAGAAGGGATAAGATAAACACTAGATTTGCTTTTTTTTTTTTTTTTAATTTTAAGTTCCAGGGTACATGTGCAGGATGTGCAGGTTTGTTACATAGGTAAACATGTGCCATGGTGATTTGCTGCACAGATCAACCCATCACTTAGGTATTAAGCCCAGCATACATTAGCTGTTCTTCCTGATGCTCTCCCCCCTGCAGCCCCCCTGCCAACACGCCCCAGTGTGTGATGTTCCCCTCCCTGTGCCCACGTGTTTTCATTGTTCAGCTTCCACTTATGATCGATAACATGTGGCATTTAGTTTTCAGTTCCTGCATTAGTTTGCTGAGGATAATGGCTTCCAGCTCCATCCATGTTCCTGCAAAGGACATGATCTCATACCTTTTAATAGCTGCATGGTATTCCATAATATGTATGTACCACGTTTTCTTTATCCAGTCTATCATTGATGGGCATTTAGTTTGATTCCATGCCTTTGCTAATGTGAATACAGCTGCAGTGAACATACACGTGCATGTATCCTTATAATAGAATGATTTATATCCCTATGGGTATATGCCCAGTCATAAGATTGCTGGGCCAAATGGTATTTCTGCTTCTGGGTCTTTGAGGAATTGCCACACTGTCTTTCACAATGGTTGAACTAATTCGCACTCCCAGCAATCATCAACCACGTGAAAACATTCCTATCTCTCTGCAGCCTCACCAGCATCTGTTGTTTCTTGACTTTTTAATAATCACCATTATGACTGGTATGAGATACTCCAGGAGTTTTGAGCAGAAAATTTAATTTAGATTTATCAGTAATTTATAAAGCCACAGACAAAATTCCTTGCTACAATTATGCATACACTATGAAAGCACCCCCATAATAATAACAAGCGTACCCCCACAGAACGCCTACAGGTTATTACGGGCTGAGCATCCCTTATTTGAAATGCTTGGGATCGGAAGTATTTCAGATTTTGAATTTTTTTCAGCTTTTGAAATACTTGCATTACTCTTACCAGTTGAGCATCCAAAAATATAAAATTTGAAATGCTCCAATGAGTTCAAACTGTATTTTCCTGGTGGAACACTTCCTGCTTTTTAATACCTGACTTCACAGAACACATCTATTTTTCAAGCCAATATTTTTTCAGCCCATATGCTCTATGCTAAGATTTCTATTTCATCCCCCAAATCCTAGACAGTATTACTTAAAAAAAGGAAATGGAGGAAAAATCTTGATATGCATATTCCAAATTCATCTGGCATGGTGATGAGCCTTGGGTACACATTGGATTTATTTATTTTTGAGACAGAGACTTGCTCTGCTGCCCAGGCTGGAGTGCAGTGGCACCATCACAACTCACTGCAACCTCGAACTCCTGGGCTCGAACAATCCTTCCATCTCAGCCTCCTGAGTAGCTAGGACTACGGGCACGTGCGCCACCACACGCAGCTAATTTTTTTTAAAAAATTTTTTATAGACACAGGGTCTCACTATGTTGCTCAGGCTGGTCTTAAACTTCTGGCCTCAAGGGAACCTCTTACTTCGGCCTACCAAGGTGCTGGGATTATAGGCATGAGCCATACTGTGCCTGACTTGGAATCATTTAATAGTGATGTCTGGGATCCCATGCAGAAATTCTGAACCAAGTGGTCTGGGGTTTGGCCTGAGTATAGGGATTGTTAAGCGTTGACCAGGTGACCCTAATGTGCAGCCAATGTTGAGTACCAGAATATTGGTAGAACGTTAGACACATGTGTAGAAGTTTGGTTACGTGCACCAGAGTGTCAAGAAAAGAGATTCGCTTGCTTCATGTTATCTGTGCTAAGAGGGAGGTCAGTGTTAATGCAAATGAAGAAGCTCTGTTTTAACAAGTCTATGAATGGATGATCATAGAGCAAGGATCTGAACATTGTGCATCCGGCCATATCTCTCTGTGTGTATGCATTTTACTGTGTTTCAAGTATGTTTTAAGAAATTGGTTGGAGGGTTTCAGTTGTTACATGTTTTCCCATTGGAAATAGTAGGAAAGCCCTAGATGGATAATAGGAAACTCAGGAATGGATTTCTGATATTAAGCAGTAGATGCCTATATTCATTTAAGGTCAGAAAGATTTCATTTGATTTTGGGGCCTGTTCTATCATGTCAGTGGAGGTAGTTGAGATGTGGAGGGTACGCTTGAACTCCAGAGAAGTGGTGGGACTTGAGGAGGGTGCAGGTGCTCAGTGGAGAGCAAGGTCGCACACTATGCTCAGCCTATGCTGCGAACGTGTCAAGTGTTGGTTGCAGCAGGCCTCACCCATTTGTAAAATGAAGAAAGTGACCTAGAGCAGCTCTGGTTTTCAAAGTTCAAAGGACCCCTTGGGTCCATCTGGTGTGGGGTGTCGGAATGAGTATGGTTCTGTCTGCTCCCTCCCTTCCTCTTATTTGTAAGGTGATCCTAAGACACACTGTGAGGAAATGAAGTGAGATTGGGAAGGGAGAAAGCCAATAAAAAGTACATTAACCAGCAAGTTATGCTATGAGAAACATGGGATGAATTGTTCTGGGAAGCCTTTGAAAAACTCTATGAACCATGCCTCAGAATTGTCCTATTGAGGGGTGAGGAAGCTAGGGTATTTGCCCTCCATCCCCCACCTCACAGTGATTGAGGGTGGCTTCTGGAGCATGGGTCACCCAGCACTCTAAGCCTGCCCCAGGCATGGACCAAGACTGCTGCTGAGGCTGGAATATGCTGCCCATCAGAGAGTTGCAGGAAGCCACTGCATGTCAGAGAACTGTTGGAGGGACCTCCAGGGAGCCTGAAAGGATATGGGTGGGTATCATTAACATTTGCTTTGTTCTACTTCTTACTTCACCAGAAAGGTCTTCTTTACTTAATTTATAATTTGGTCTCCTATGTACATTTCTTTTTAAGCAAGTGTCCCAGGGGTTTAAAATTTTTTGAAAAACCACTCCCTCCCGAGAAGTTTTGAATTTGGCAAACTCTGACACGTTAAATTTGTTTTCTTAGGCCACCATTGATGGAAACATACCTATTTTTTCTAAAAGAAATTACTGTAGTTGGCTTGATTTTAGTATGTTTGAAAATAGTAACAATAATCATGTTAATTTCCAAGTGTTATATGCCTGGTATAATGCCCAGATTTTTTTCTGTCCCGGATTTTAAGTCAATAAATATAGTTACTGAGACTACTAGTTCAGGATTTGAGTCGTTTATTATACTAGATGATCATGGCATGACTGATTATGGTCAATTTATTGAATCAATGAATTATAAAACAGTACATGGAAGTGATTAACTGATATACACTATTAGGTTTTGTTTGATTTTCATGAAGCATGAGGATAAACAACTGGAAATCTGGTTCAGCAAAGTTGCAAAAAGTCTGTGCTTATAGATAAAGTTGAGAAGATTCATGATATGTAAATTGCTCAAGTGTTTTTCCAATTCCTTTTATTCCCTGCCCTTTTTTTTCCTTACCTCATTAAAAATTTAGCAAAGGTTTTGCAATTGACAGTAAATAATGGGTTTCAGTCAGATCATGATCTTCACTGAGAAGAGAAAGACTGAGAAAGAAATGCAGTGAAATTTTAATAGCTGTATTTCTCAGCTTTTCCATCTAATGCTTTCTAATTCACTTTCCAGCATCTTACTGGGACCTGACTTCTAGAATCTGAAACAGAATAGCAAAGGTGGATAATGTTCGAAATGACCAGCTCTGGTCAGAAAACCTGACACAAGTGTACTACCGTTTTCACATGAATGGTCATCATCACGTGGCTCAAAACCAGAACGTACACCTCAAGAGGGCCTACAAATGTGCAATATATTCATTTCATGCCCGTATTGCCAAATTGCCTTCTCTTTTCTGCCATTGTTCTCCAACATAAAGACCAAAAATAATAAGATAAAAGAGACAAATTAGAAGATTGAGTTTTTTTTTTCTGATACAAGGGAAAATATTTCATTACTATTGGCCAAATTTTTATAACTGTTTTTTAAAAAATATGATGCATAAAGATATTGAATCAAATACTTACAGGCAGAGATGTTCTGAAAACAATAAATTAGGATTGTTTGAGTAATTTTCTTTTCGCCAGTGGTTTATATGAATCATTAACCAGATGGTTGCAAAGCTTTCAGTTTTGTTAAAAAATAAAAAGAGATGATTAGATTAACAGATTCACTGTCTCTTAATCTGAGTTGTCTTTAAGGAGAAAGTAACTATAATATTAATCCTGTATCTAGAAGTATGTGATTGGTGTATTTATTAATATTTAGGAGACTAATCAAGTTTTATTTAAAGCATCATTATCATGATTTACTTCGAAATCTGTGGCTTCCTTTTATAGATTAGTGAGTGAAGGTGATTCTTACCGAGATCCTGCTGGCCTTTCCTTGCAGGTTAGTCATAGTGTCCATGTATTTATTTAGCGATGAAATTATCACGGTCCTGGAATGCCAACACAAGAACAAATTGAGGGAAGATATTTCTCTGGCTTCCCTTGATTACGATTTCTCTCATGGATCCCTTATACAAGCACTTTCTGTTGGGGACAGTTTAAATGTGAAAGGCAGTCTTAAAAAGAATTGCTGAAAGAAAACAAGAATAAAAGAATAACGTGATGAAACCAAATACTGAAGATATCTGCAAATCTCCTACTCATGTAGTAGTAAAGATGGTTTGTTTTGTTTTGAGTTGTGATTGTTTTAAATGGCCAGCTGGAGTCTTTTGCAAGTGCATTTGCAGGGCTGGAGCTCCAAGTGAGAGGTCCTGGGGGATGAGGTGACACTGAGTGTTACTAGTCTGAGAGCCATCCGTGGAGTGGTTTAGGGGACTAGACTTGGATTACGTTGAGGCAGGTCCACCTGAGTTCCCTGCTGCGTGGTTACTGCAGACTTACGGAGTTAACCTCTTGACCAGGTTTCACCAGAAGAATTTGCCTTCCACTGCCACTTTTTGCTTTTTCAGCACTCAGTGGAGCTGGTCAGTATTTATCAGACCTTTGATACCTATATGGCTATGCTAGTGGGGAACAGAGAACTGGGTACACAACCAGGATGCTTTCATAATCACAAAGCCCTGCGTGTATCTGTTCCTCCTGGATGGAAAATAGCTGTGGATTGAATGCAGTGGCTGAAAACTAAGTGTTGTGACCTTGATGGCTGCTGACAGATAGCATTGCCCAGTAAAATATAAGATGCCCAGTTAAATGTGAATTTCAGATAAATAACAAAGAATTGTTTCAAGTTTGCATGGGACATACCTATGCTGAGAAAGTATTTGTTGTTTATCTGAAAGTCAAATTTAACCGGGCATCTTGTCTTTTTATTTGCTAAATCTGGCAACCACATGCTGAGAGCTCTCCCGGAGCTTGTGGTCAGTAAAGAGAATCACTGTGAGCCTGAAGTGGCCAACAGCTGCCTGAGGTCCAGAGCTCAACAGAGCTCTACTTAAGCAGAAGGAGCAATGAGAATGATAGATACTACCACAATGGATGACTTTTCTGTGCCTACTTCTCCTTTCCTGGCTTTACTTAAGCCTCAGTGGAACCAAAACTTGACCATTAGGGTGGGGGTTTAGAACCACATTTAATTTTATCTGGAAAAATAAGGGAATGTGACATTCTTGCACATATGTGTCATGGAACAAATTCTCACTCAACTTTTTGATGGATAAAATAGGAAAAATAAGTATTACCCACTTTATAGCTTTGTTGCAAGAATTAAATGAGATAATGTAGTTGAAGCCCATTAATTAGTAAAATACCTGTCCCTTAATACCCATTAAGGGTTCAGATATGTCTATCATCATCATCATCATCATCATCATCATCATCATCACTAGAATCAGGGACAGCTAAAGAGAAATTTCAGAATATCCTTAGAGCTGTCCCTAGAATAACTACCTAAACATACAATAGCTGAGCCGTTCCATTCCATACCTTAGGTATTTTCTGACTCTCAATTCTTGGCCCTTTTAAGCTCTGCAAGGAATAATGCAACTTTGGCTCCACTATTAGACAAATGTAAGCCCCTGAAGTATTTCCTTTCAAGTATGGCTGTATCTGCCAAGAATCCAAAAGGAAAAAAAGTTTCTGTATAAGATTTTTCTAAATGGTATTTTCCTAAAACTCTGAAACAAAATCTTCCCTGCTGCCTATGGGAGGAGAAGTCAGATGAAAACCGTTGAGAGTTGAGTTATCGTTAAAATAATCAACCAAAGAGAGCTTGCTTTAAGATAGTGCCTCAAAAATTGATTTGAAATTGAATTTCAAATATAATATTCAGTGATAATCACATATAAATCTTAAGGAAATGAAAATATACTCTCAATATTGATTTGGGAAAAATGTTTAATTTCCTACCAAATTCTTCAGTCTCTCAATTGCTGAAAATCTTATACTTGATAAAATAAACAGGCAGTAAGTGTAAAGTTTTTTTTAACCTTTTCATTTAAAAATACTTCTACATGTACAGAAGAGTTGCAAAGAGAGTACAGCAGGCTCCCATATATCATTCACTCAGCTTCTGAAATTGTTTTTACCCTTTAGTTATTACTTTTTCTAGAATTATCCTGGGTGCCAATCACAGTAAATTAGGCACACCCATGCCAAAGAGACTTTTTTAGAATGAAACTTTCAAGAATGCCAACAGACATTTCCTATAAGCAGTGGGATTTAAACCTTTTCATCTTTTTTCTTTATAACAAACTAAGGTAAGAGCTGAAAGAAAAAGCAACCGTGTTTACTGTTGAACCAGATGAAAATCCAAGTGGTCCCCTTTGCCAGTGATGAACAAGGAAAAAACAGTCAATGTGTTGACAATCTAGGTTGAACCATTAAGCATTGAAAATCTGATTCTCTGCTTAATACACTTAAATAAATTTAATGAGAAGTGACTTTTTTAAAACAAAGCAGATTGGTAATTATCAACTGACAGGTTTTCAAAACAACTGATAACATTTGTTGAACTGCCTTTTAATTTTTACCCCATCCTGTGGGTAACCATAGAGTTTTGATCATAATCACCAACAATATTTCTCTAGCTTCAGTCCCTGCCCCCTGCAAATGGGAATCTAGCTCTCAGAATCAGCCCAAATAATTCTGAAAGAGTACAGGACGTGTCTGTTATGTGTACCAAGTGCACACAAAAGTGCAAACCGATTGACTTTACTGTTCTGTCGTCTGCCATTTTCTTCTTCCTCTCTTGTGTACAGTATTGCTGAAAATATCACAAGTTATTGATGATGAGGCTTACTGAAGACTCTGTAGATTCTGGCGCCCACAAAGTGGTCACCCTCCCCTGATTCTGGCTGGTGTCTTCCCCAAGAGTGCCCATGATAGTTGTGAAGGTGCTGTTATCTGTATTAAGGGCATTAGCCCCTTTTGCTGCTGAGACTAATATCATCAAAGCAGCTGACAGCCTGCCCTGCAGTTCCTTTAGTATTCCCTCTTTGGATAAATCAAATTTACTGCAGCATGGAGTGTGAACATAGGGGAGCAGGGCCATGGAGGATAATCTGAGTCGAAAATAGTACTCATGTCCCTCTACCTATTGTTTTGAACTCCTTAGTTCCACTTAAAACATACCCCTGGTTGTTTTTCCTTCTAAATTTTTCCTGTGTGCCCAAACTCAAGTTGAAACTTGGCTACAGTTCCAAAGAAGTAATTTAGTTGTCTAATCATTTCTTGTAGTTTCTCTGAAAAAAAAAAAAAAAAAAAAAAACATTTCCCTGGAGAGTGAGAGTCTCAAGCTGAAATGCCTATAAGGACCACTTACCTAACTTAAAGGTAGTGGCAATGGATTGGGTGGAACCAGCAGCAAATTGGAGAGAACACATCCTATTTAACAGGTTCAGTAATCGTTTTTCAGCTCCCACTCATGGCTGCCAAGCATGAATGTTGGGGCATTGTTGCCAGATTTTCTGATTTTTCAGAAGGAGCTAAAAAATCTAGACATTTATATTAAATCTGATTTTCAAATGTCGTGAACTAATTTAACATTTTTATTGAGCGCTGTGCAAATCAAACAACACATTTGTTTGCTGCACTGGGCCCACAGGCCTCCTGTTTGCTAGCTTTAGTGCCCTAAATATTTCATGTCAGCAAGAGAAAAGAGACCCAAGAATTAGCTCATATTTAGACAAATGATTAGGTCATCAGCACCATTAAATCCTTAAGCTCATCTGAATAAAAGAGAATTACAAAGACAAACCATAGTATTGGTTTTAATGAGCTTATGATTTTTGTTAGAAAATAGTAATAACAATTTTAAAGAATCTTAAGTGTCAGACACTTTATTTTTTGTGCTTTATTCTTCCACATTTGAATTTTTATTACAAAAGTGATAATGGTTGCTATAAGAATCTAAATATTACACAATTGTTATAAGTGAAACATTTCTTACTTGCTTGCTTTTTTTTAAACTCACTTACCACATTCTTCCTTATCTAACACTAAGCCCCATTGTACTCTCCAGATGTAACAAAGGTTAAGAATTTAGAATCTACCTCTTTCTCTGTTTCTTTCTTTACACACACACATGCACACACACACGCACACACACACACACGCACGCACACACACGCACGCACGCACACACGCGCACACACACTACTTGGCAGTGTTAGACAGAACCTGTCAAATCCTGATTCTGCTATTTATTGGCAGAGTGATTTTGAAGTGTCAGACACTTTAAATACAGAATTGTTAGTTCTTACAACAATCCCACCAAACTTTTATTTTATCTCCAATTTATAGAGAAGGATACTAAAACTCAAATAATCATTAGAATTTAAATAATTTGCCCAAGTTTTAACTACATACATCTAAGAAGTTGCAGAGCTGGAATTAGAACCAGAGACCATTCACTTTCTATTCTGTCATATTGCCCATAACACTAGAACTCAATCTAGTGCATGGTGAGGACAGGTTACATAGTAACTCCCTTGTAGGGAGGAACCTTTCTTTTCAGTGATAACAAGTTAGAAGAATTTAATATTAACTTGTAGCATGGAGATGTATGTGTGTCAAAAGAACTCTCCAAACTACAAACACCATGAGAATAATTCTTCATTCCCATTAAGGCCTTCATCTTCTTGGATCTTTCTCCTCCCCTACCACTCCTTCTCTTCCATCTCTTCCATTAGTCTTTCAGTTTTTTGGTACTGAGGATTATATTCTATTAATCATTTAATTACTTTGCAGGGCATCCTAGTATCATTTACTTATGCCAACATGTTACTCTTTCATTCTTCCTGGAAGAATTTAAATGTGACTTTGATATTTGGTCACAGTAGAATCTAAAGGGATCAACGGACTGTTGAGACACTTAAAGACTACTGTACATTTTATTTTACCATTAAGGTTACAAAGTAGAAACAATACATTTTTATTTCTCTTCAAATTATGTCAAAGAATCAGTATAAATAGGTGGTTCTTTGTTAAAAAATCTCACTTTAGTTCAAATGTTATAGCTTGAACTCTTAAAAAAGTTTGAATTACTTTAAGGTTCTTTATGACAAAAATCTAGGTGTCGGAGATTTTGAACGCACCTTTCTCCCTAAGTGTTGCTTTCAAGTGCACACGACCTTTTATTTCCATAGAGAAAGGGGGAAAGTATGAATTATGAACTCACTAAGAGGGCAAGGAAATAAGAAAGAAGGTAACCTCCTGGTTGCCTTCCAACGCTATGTTCCTCTGACACACATTTTCTCTTTCTAGATTTTGTGTTCATTCCTTTCCCTTTTGAGTTTCACCAATTTTGGGTTTGACAATGTTACTTTCTCACACTGTTTTTTAAAATAGTCCTTGCAGCACTTTATGTGGGCTTACTGTTGAACAAATCATAACATTTGTAGACCCTTCTATAAAGATGACTTGAGACAGTATACAGATTGTTTTTTTACAAAGATTAGAAAGCTCTCTCTGAGGGAGGGATAAAGATGATTAAAAACTGCAGGAGGCCAGCATCTTACAGAATTGTAGACTTTGTTCATTCTTAGACATACCAGAGCACCCTGCACTTTTCATAGTAGGCATTAATTACTTCATGTTGCAACTCTCCATGTTACTCAAAGTGGGGTCCATGGACCAGCAGCATTGGTATCTCACCTTGAAGCTTGTTGGAAATGCAGTTTCAGGCCTCACCCTAGACCTAGTGAATCAGAACCCACATTTTACCAAGATCTCCAGATGAGTTATGTACACATTAAAGCTTGAGAAGCTCTGGTCTTCCTACCTTGCCAGGATGTCTTTTTCAGTCTTGCATTTCCAACAGTGAGCATGGAGCGTGGTGGATAGTCAGAACCTTATAAATATTTGACTGTTGAGTTGGTTCTTAGTACTTGAAGATCTAGTCTAAAGCTCCCATTTAGAAAAGTCAGGAAGCCCAGGAGATATAGTTAACTAAATGTAGAACTTGATCTACTCAAGGGGTTCTCAACCTTTGCTGCACATTGGAAACATCTGAGAAGATTTAAAAATTTAATTTTAATTTTTAATTTTTGTGGATGCATAGTAGGTGTATATATTTATGGGGTACATGAAATATTTTGATATAGGCATACAATGCATAATAATCACATCAGGGTAAATGGGGTATCCGTCACACTAAGCATTTATCCTTTCTTTGTGTTATAAATAATCCAATGATACTACTGTAGTTATTTTAAAATGTACAATAAATTGTTGTTGACTGTTGTCACCCTGCTGTGCTATCAAATACTAGAACTTATTCATTCTATATAACTATATTTTTGTACCTATTAAACATCCCCACTTCCTGCCCCCCACCTCTCCCCCTGACTGCCAAATACTGATACAAGTACCTGGCTCTCAGTATTGATGTAATTAGTATAGGGTATGACCTGGACATTGAAATTTTGAAATCTCCCCAGGTGATTCTAATGCGCATCCAAGGTTGAGAACTGTTGCCATAGAAATAGTTTCACAAAAAGCTTTTCAAAGAATTGAATGACTAAGTCCCAGGACAAGGAAAATATTGAAGCCATTAATGCATATAAACTTGAGTCTCTAGAGTATCTTGGGCCAGAACATGATGTTACTGGGAGTGAGTTTGTGTGTCCCAACAATTTTGGAGTATTTGGTATTTTTAGTAAGCAAATATGTTCTCTGTATTTTCCTAAGCTAATCATACAGGGGAACAGTAGAAAGATACAGGTTTGGTAAAGAGAGGGATACTTATGAATCTTGGGAGAAACTATAACTTTAAAAGAACGTTAGTAACTTTCAACTTATTAGTTGAAAATCAATAAAAGTGTTTTTATATTTCATCCAACCGGGTTGGTTATTTTGTTCTGTTGGAAGAGGTATCATGACCTGATTTATCAATTTTAAAGCTATTACTCCCGAATAAAACAGTTCTAAATTTTACCCTTCATTTTGCTTCTCTCCTCTTTTGGGCAATAAAAATCCATCTGTTCTAGGATAGGAAACTATTCTGCTTTTGCTTATGAATATTTCTCTCCTCTTCCCTCCTTGGCTTATTCTCTTGAAGAGTATAGCCTTTCACTCTGATGGAGGCTTTCAGCAGGGAGAATTACATCATTTCAGATGATGTCAATGTAGCATGTGGCTAATTTGGTTGAACTGACATTATGAGCACATCAGAGATAATGTTTGATAAAGTTGAAGTACATTTCCTTATTGTCCTATTACAATTCTTAGCTCCTTAGGGGATTTTAAGCAAGCTTGAGATATGTACTCAGTGGCTAACGTTCCCACAAAGTATTTTGTGCTTCCCAAGCATCTCAAAGCTTATGAGAGTTGGAGATAACATTAAAGAAGCCACTGAAGAGTGAAGATGTGATGACAGTGGGAGATCGGGGTGTCAGAGCTGATTTCCTCATTGTTGTGTAGATGTGGAATTTGCTTAGAAATTCACTCTATAGTGATGTCATATCTACTGTGTAGATGATTTCCTCTATGTTTCTTTGAATACTGTATTAGAGGAAAAGAAAAGTGTCTATAACCAAGAGAACAAAATACAGTGTCAGGACATTCATTCCTATTGAGCCTTGCCATTCAGGGAACTTTTATGTCATTGATCTTCCATCCTCTAAGACATGATCCTCATCTGCATAGTTGAAGCTAGATATTTGGAACATCCATATTTTTGCTTGCAGGAATGAAGTAAGAAAATAAATCAATGGCAGATGATTTCCTTTGAAGCAAGTGAGAAGGAACTCATACATATCCCTTATGTTCACATTTCATTGGTGAACACTTATCACATAGCCACATTCATCTACAAGGAAGGCTGGGAAATGTGGGCTTTATTGTGGCAGTCATGTTTGTGTGTGTGTGTGTGTGTGTGAGAGAGAGAGAGAGAGAGAGAGAGAGAGAGAAGGGCAGTGTAGAACATGCCTCCAGGTTATACCTCTGAGATGCAGGGAGCAGAGGTGTTTATATATGAACTCCTGACAGTCATTTGTTGAGGGCTGTTCCTGGTGAAGAGCTAGTTCCTTGACATTTCTAACCCGCTGTCTGCATGGAGAGTGTGGGCTTTGGAGAGCAGAGAAACCCCTCAGGCAAAGAAATATAGATGTTGGCAGCTGGAAGTTGGCTTTTAGGAACTGATGAGGGTGGGATGGATATAGATGGGACACCAGCAAAATCTGTTATAGCATTTTCCCCAAGTTGTTGGCATCTCATTGATTTCACCGCTTCTACCTCTATCAACTACCAGCTATTCCTCTACCAATCTTAAATATTAGATACTGAAGAAACACATATATTCTGTCCTGAAACAACCTAGAGCCATAAAAACACTTGGTTCTAAAATGAAGGTGACCAATTAATTGTGTAACTGTAGTTACAATTTATAAAATTTGGATGTGGGTTCACCTGCTTTACATAACGTGCATGAAGATGGGTACAAAATAATTCTGGGTGAGTTGTTGTATACTGAAAGATGTAATTATGAGTTATTTAGAAGGAATTTTCAAAGGGTTTGGTGGTTAAAAACTACCTTAAATTTAATTTTAACATTTTTGTTATTACTTCTTTAAAGTATCTGATTGCCAACTCATTTAGCTTTATCTCATAAAAATGTAGTTGGTAAAGCTAAAGCTGTTTTAAGCTTAGAAATATATGTAAACAGTTTTTGGTAGGACCAATGGATCCTTAAATTATTTCTTTTTTTCTTTTTTCTTTTCTTTTTTTTTTTTTGAGACGGAGTCTCACTGCGTCGCCCAGGCTGCAGTGCAGTGGCTCACTGCAAGCTCCGCCTCCCGCGTTCACTCCATTCTCCTGCCTCAGCCTCCCGAATAGCTGGGACTACAGGCATCCGCCACCTCACCCGGGTAATTTTTTGTGTATTTAGTAGAGACGGGGTTTCACCGTGTTAGCCAGATGGTCTCAATCTCCTGATCTCGTGATCCGCCCGCCTCGGCCTCCCAAAGTGCTGGGATTACAGGCGTGAACCACAGTGCCCAGCCGGATCCTTAAAGTCTTTCTGAGAATCACAGGTAATAGCAATACTTAGTCAATTACATGATATGCATGGGCTAATTTGAAAACAAATGTGTTTGTGTGTAAGTTTGCGGGAGCATTGTTCTCTTTTTAATTGTTCCAATGTGAATGTAGCCATAAATAGTCATTGCGTGGAGGCAGAAGATGGGTTGAAATACCTTTTGCAAGCAGGAAATTGTTCCTGTTTGAACTCACATGCTAAAATGAGAAAAAAAAAAACATTAATCAATTATTAAATTATGAGGTCTACGTGAGGGTATTTTTTCCTTTTGTAGAATTGGAGGAAGTGAACATTCCTCCCATGATTCCTTATCTCTAAATAACTAAAATAAGTTAGGTTTATTTATTTTTCTCACTTTAGTTCAAATTAAGAGTTCTGCTAATAACCTAGTTAGGGGAAAAAAGCTATTTGAAAAGTGAATTTAATTCTACTTTCAAATAGATTGACATGCAAACCTAGCTTATTCATAGATTTCTAAAATATGTTCAGCAGAACCTTTAAATAGATCTCTTATAATATGAAGGAACTTCACCAGAGTGATGCTAAGCATAGTTTAGACTGAGGCAACTTTAATATCTATCCAGTTACAGCATTATTCTACCAGATTTTGAAAGACCCTTGTGGAAGGAGATGCTGGAACCTGGCTTGGGGCCCTTGACCAGTCTTTCAGCAGAGGTCCTGCTGCTAACATTTTGAGCTCAAAATTTTTACCCCACCTTTCCCCCTTTTTGTACCAGCCCTTCAGGGAAGAAGCAGTTATTGTGAGAAGGTTTGGGAACTGAAGATGACCAATTCCCAAATCTTGGAGAAAACTGGTGCTAAGACACCAGTTTTAGCACTGGTTGAACAAGGTTGAAACGCTAGATTCTGAATTTTCCCTCAGTCAATCTAATTTCTAGGCAAGTAATCTGGTCACCTGGTCCCTCTTGAAATTTGGTAGGTCCCGAATGACTATTTCTGAACCAGAGACCATCAAGATTTGCCTATTGCTTTATACCTTTTTATGGCTGAATATTCCAGTTTGTGTGTGTGTTTGTGTGTGTATACTCATAATGCCTGTTGCTTTCAGTTCAGCAGGGCTACAACTAGATTATTGGCAGAGCTCTTAATTTGAACTAACGTGGGAAAATAAGTAAACCTCCTAATTTCTTTTAGTTATTTATGTATTAAGGAATCATGGGAGGACATGATAGGAAGGATGTTCATTTCCTCCAATTCTACACACTCATTGGGATGTTATTCAGCCACAAAAGTGTGATTATATTTATATATTATAATATATAATATGATTTTATATCTATATATAAATATATATAAAAACGTTTTATTCATTCATTCATTGATGGACATTTGGGTCGTTTCCACATTTTGGTTACTGTGAATACGGTTGTTACGAACATTTGTGTACAAGTATTAGGTTGAATTCCTGTTTTCAGTTCTTTGGTGTGTATACCTTGGAGTGGAATTGTGGGGTTGTATGGTAATTCTGTGTTTAACTTTTTGAGGAACCAAGCCTGTTGCTTTCAACTCAGATAGCAGGGCTATAATAACCTTTGTTAATGACGCCTTGCCCAGTAGCACCATAAAGTGTTCATAATTATTGATCTCTCTTGGCAGTGAAGATAGTGAATGAAAGAAGCTTGAGCATACAGTGCAAACATTTGAACATTCGCTCTGGTTCTTACATCTGTGACATAGCAGTAAGAAAGAGGAAACAGCCTTGATTTTAAGACTTGTTCTAATGTGTACTAAAAATTACATTTGACTACTAAAAACATAGGCCTGAAATCACAGAGATTTTTTTTTTTTTTATTCCTGAACACACGGTTCTCAACCTCAGAATTATTGACATTTTGGGTGGGATGATTCTTCGTTGTAGAAGACTTTCCTGTGCAATATAGAATATTAACTCCATCCTTGACGCTTAAATACTAGGTGCCAGTAAACTTCCCTCTCCCCAAGTTGTGGCAATCAGAGATGTCTCCAGACATTGCCAAATACCCCGCTGGGGTCGGGTGTGGGGCAATGTAAAAGAAGTCCAAGGCTGCCTTGGTGGCTGCACAATACAACTAATATCTAGGTTCCCTCTATGTTTTGTGAGTCTATCATCCTTAATATGCAGCTGTTAATCTTGAGGTTGCGTCCTGGTGGGAAGAGGGCTGCTGCAGCTCCAGCCATGTTTCAGGCAGGAAAAAGAAGAAGCTGAGTTAGGCTCCTGTAAAGAAACTTACAAAAAGTCTTGCTGAAAGACCTGGGTCTGTATCTCATTGGCCACCTTTATCTGCAATGGAAACTTGGACAAATATTTTATTGCTGGGTCCGTTATCACACCCAACAAAATCATTATTTTGCTATTAAGGAAAGGGGGAAGAATGCATATTGCGTAGTCAACTATAAGTCTGAATCGCAAAATAGCAGATTTGTTTTTTATTGTTGAGACTATGGGAGAAGATTACATTCTAATGAGGGGTGGTGCCTTCTTCCCTGAGGGCAATGGATGTTCACAGTGTTTGCTCCTTGGGAAGAGGTTTGTCCTAAGACAGGAAAGGAAGTAGGTTATTACCCTGGTATAGAAAAGGCCTTAAATTGGCTTAGACTCTGAAATATAAAGAGAACCAGCTGGCCGGGTGTGGTGGCTCACGCCTGTAATCACAGCACTTTAGGAGGCTGAGGTGGGCGGATCACTTGAGGTCAGGAGTTTGAGACCAGCCTGACCAACATGGGGAAACCCTGTCTCTACTAAAAATACACAAATTAGCGGGGCGTGGTGGCGTGTACCTGTAGTCCCAGCTGCTCAGGAGACTGAGGCAGGAGAATCGCTTGAACCCAGGAGAGAGAGCTTGCAATGAGCTGAGATGGTACCACTGCACTCCAGCCTAGGCAACAGAGCGAGATTCCATCTCAAAAAAACCCCCCAAAAACAAAGAAGAGAACCAGCATAATTTTGGTGCTGTAAGTCCAGTTGTCTTGTACACAGGGAGACAGAACCAGGTCGGTCAACTCTTTTCCTTCATTTGTCACTACAGGCAAAGGTAGCAGTGGCAGCAAGAGGCCAGGGATTTAGCCAGGCAGAAATGTTGGAGCCTCTAGCCTCAAGTGGGTGTATCTGAGCTCTAGTCCCATCGGCAGTATATGCCCAAACCTGAGGCTAGAATGGGAATTAGTAGCAGTCACCAGTGTATGTAGCTGTGTGAGACAGAGTGCTGTTCTCACAGAGATCAAGATCATTGGTACCCAGGGTAGCCATATGGCAACAGAATAGGAAGGCCAGAGCTGAAGTAAAGGGAGAACTTTTTCTGGAGGACTCTGCTTTCCAGACTGCAAAAGATTGCTGGGACACTTAGGGCAAACTCATAAGAAGTAGGTCTCTGTGGTAAAAAGGGATTATAGCACTTGGAGTATATAAAGAGATATAACTTTATTGTCACTGGTTCATAAGGCTGGTAATTAATGCTAATATTACATTATAATATAATATTACAATATAACTAATATTAATTAATGCTAATATTGAACTGTAACCCTTCAAAAGACATGTTTAAGTCCTAAACTATGATGCCTGTGAATGTGCTTTTATTACGAAATAAAACAATTAGGAAATAAGAGTCTTTGTCCATTGAATCAAATTAAATGAGGTCATACTTTCTTAGGGTAAACCCTAATCTGACTTGTTTCCTTATAAGAAGAGAAAACAGAAATGGGTACACAGTGCCATAGGGGAGAATGTCACACAAAGATAGAGGCAGAGACTGGAGTGATTGATCTATATGCCAAGGAATGCTAAGGATTTCTAGCAACCACCAAAAGCTAAGAGAGAGGCATGGAATAGACTCTGCCTCAGAGCCTCTAGAAGAAAGCAACCTTTACAACACCTTGTTTTTGGATTTCTGGCCTCCAGAACTGTGAGAGAGTAAATTTTCTGTTGTTTTGTGCCACCCAGTTTGTGGTACTTTGTTACAGTAGCCCTAGGAAACTCATATAGCTGAGACTTATGTCTGACGCACATAAAATAAAAACTTGCATTTACTCAGAACCTGTCTAGTTGCATTTATCTTTTATGTATTGTTTAATGTGAATTATTGTGATGGGCAGTACAGATCCCATCTTGTTAATTTGCTCCTAAAATACCCTAAACTATTTCAGTTGTGGTGGCTTCTACCAAATGCTTTTTTTGGTAACATTTATTGAATAAGCTTACACCTGGGAATTTTCCATGAGATGATGTACATGAAAGCACTTTATCAATGGTAAAATGCTGTGTGATTGTTAGCTATGGTTGTGTTGTCAGTATAGTTTTATAATTGTGCACCTGAAAAATAAGTGGTCAGAGGAATGTCAACAAATGTAATCAGATTTTTAGCCTGTGTGATTCTAGGGGCAAAGCAAATAATAGTGAGAAATGAACATCTAAGAAAGGCCTCTCAAGAAGCATTCAGTCCTTACATCTTGTAAAATGTATCAGTAAAATAAAATGGTCAGAAAAACATCTGGAACAGGACAGTGCCAAGCAGGGCATGCTGGAACATTGCTTTTCTGTGATGTTGAAACAGTCAAAGCTTGGCATTCTGTGTGCTTAACAGATCATTTCAGAGCTACCTCAGGCTACCAGCGATGTATGACCTGCCCCTTTCTGTAATGGAGAAGCACCAGGAAGATGCTCCTTCTACCTCTTCCAGAAATAGCTTGGCAAGCAAAAGCATGGTAAAGCAAAGTATAATCTAAGACCTGAGAGAATGCGCTCCTTGTGTTGTTAAATGGAAGAAAATGAAGGATGAACTCTAAGTTGTAGGCTCAGACATATTTATGCCTTGAGCTATAAGGGCTGTAGTAGCAACAGCTCTAATAATATGGTCTAATGAGTTGGAAAAATGATGGCTTGGTAGGTGCTTTGCTGAACCCTATGGCTAACAGGCCAGGCAGAGCCTGTAGACTGTTGCGGGAAGATATATAAAATGAGCAGAAGAGTGTCATGATGGAAGAGCTTCTTTAATGACAAAAAATACTGAGTGATGTTCTATTTTCCATGGTTCAGTTACTTTCTAGCTGCAGACTAAATCTATCTTAACCTTTCTGGAGTCCCTTAAAAAACCAGAAGGGGCTTCTGTTAATTTATTAGCACATTCTCCAAGAGGTAGACCATAAATGTTGTTCCTATTTTACTGACAGGAAAATCAAGGAGCACATATATTTATTATAGCAGTATTCACAATAGCAAAGACGTAGAATCAACCTAAATGCACATCAATAGTAGACTGGATAAAGAAAATGTGGTACATATATGCCATGGAATACTATGCAGCCATGAAAAAGAATGGGGTCATATACTTTGCAGGAACATGGGTGGAGCTGGAGGCCATTATCCTTAGCAGACTAATGTCAGGAACAGAAAACCAAATACCACATGTTCTCACTAAGAAGTGGGAACTAAATTATGAGAACACATGAACACAGAGGAGAACAACAGATACTGCGGCCTACCAGAGGGTGAAGGATGGGAGAAGAAAGAGGATCAGGAAAAACAACTAATGGGTACTAGGCTTAATACTTGGGTGATAAAAATAATCTGTACAACAAACCCCTATGACACAAGTTTACCTACATAACAAATCTGCACATGTACCCCTGACCTTAAAAGTTAAAAAAACCTTTTGAAATAATTTCCCTTTATGGGCACTTGCTCTATTCTACATAATATTCATGTTTATGCATAAAAAAGAAAAGGCATAATTATTAAGAGCAAAACCATCTCCTTTACAACAGTAGCCTCTGCTTGATTACTTTTAGGAAGCTCTCCAACTCACTTGGAAGCATTTATAAACAGCTCTGATTAACCATTAAAGTCTTCTTTCCATTGTTTAGAAATGTGCTATCCTATAACCAATGGCTCCCTATTTTCCCTTTCATGTGCTAATCCTTCAACTATTTGGAGACTTCCCTCATGCCTATATTAAATATTCTCTTTTCCGTATTAAATGTCCTTGGATGCTTCAACTATTTTTTATGTAAAATGGTTTTCTGACCTCTCAACATCCTAGTTCACGCACCCTTGAGTGGGCTTTAACTGATCAGAAACTCTCCTTAAAATGTAGTGCCTGAAATAGTGTATGTATCTTCACATTGGGATGAGTCTCTCCTTTATTCTGGATGATAGATGGTTATCAGTGTAGGTTAATTTTGAGTGTTAACTGTTTTGGAAATTAAGTTGCTCTTGAGTAATATGGAGTTCAAATTATAGTCAGCTGAGACCTTTTGGGTATTTTTGTATATGGGTTTCTATGTTAGGTCTACCGAAATTGTATAATTTATGTTTTACTGTAAATTTTCTTCTACAAAATCAGTAGCCTGCTTAAACTGACATCTTTTGATTTTTTTTTGTCAAATAATGTTTTCCCTCTCAGCTCTGTGTAATCTTAATCATGTTTTCCTTATCTTTATACTAGGTACTGGTGAGAATTAAATACAATGGGACTAAGTTGAGAGTAATGTGGTCCAGATCTAGGATCTTCCCTGTAGAGTGACAACTCATTAATCTGGAATCTTACTATAAAACACATTTCATTCCATTTAACTATACTATTATATAGTAAACAATTTTCTATTTTGTTAAAGTGAATTCTATTCCAATCCAGAAAATATCTATTGAATAGAACAGAGGTTGGCAGACTACTGCCAAATCTAGCCAACTTTCTGTTTTTGAAAATAAAGTAGTATTGGAACACAGCCATGCTCATTTGTTTACATATTGCCTATGGCTGCTTTAGCGGGCTACAATGACAGAGTTGATTAGTATGGCTCACAAAAGCCTAAAATATTTACTATTGGCCCTTTCCAGAAAGAAGTTTGATGACCTCTGGAATAGAAGGACTTCACTCCTGCAATTCCCATCTTTCCTTTCTTTCTGTATAATCATTTTTCTCATCATTATCAGTAGCATAATCACATGTTATAGTATCTTCCATCTAAAAAAAGTATGAAACCACATCTGTCTTGATCCCTCTTTTTCCAGATATAACGTCTCCTCGTTTTTATATTCCCCTTTACCAAAAACTTGAGTTTTCTCTACTATTATCACTCCTTTCTCTCATTCTCACTTGACTGCACTCCAATAAGGCATTCATCCCTAAACACTTTTCTGAAATGACTTTGTTCGAGTTCCCTGTGTGACTTTCACACTGCCCGCCTGAGAATGAAACATTCTCAGTTCTCATCTTACTTGACCACTTGACCTATCATCTCCATTCTCATTTTCTCCCCTTGGTCTTCAGGGCATGGCTTTCTCTCACTTTCCTCTGTGTTCTTTTCATCTTACTTGTAAACATTGGAGCGCCCTAGGGCTCCATGCTTAGCTATCTTCTTTTCTCCATCTTTACTCACTCCCTAGGTGTTCTCATCATATCTCACAGGTTTAAAGACCATCTCTATATTTGATAACTCTCATGTTTATATCTTTAGCTTACATCTCTGGACCAAACTCCAGTGCCAACCGGGCATCTCCATTTGGGTGACTAACAAACACCTTAAACTTAGCAGGTTATAAAACCAAGTTTTGATTTATCCTATACAAAGCAAATCCTCTTGGAGTCATCTTCATTTTAGTAAATGTCGGTCCTAAGTGTTCAGTGTTCATATTAAGCATATAGGACTCATTCTTAATTTCTTTCTCTTGTACTCTATATCCACCCATCAGCAAGTTCATTCCATTTTAAATTTCTTTCTTTTTTTTTTTTTTTTTGTTGGAGACGGAGTCTTGCTCTGCCAGCCAGGCTGGAGTGCAGTGGCGGGATCTCAGCTCACTGCAAGCTCCGCCTCCCGGGTTTACGCCATTCTCCTGCCTCAGCCTCCCGAGTAGCTGGGACTACAGGCGCCCGCCTCGTCGCCCGGCTAGTTTTTTGTATTTTTAAGTAGAGACAGGGTTTCACCGTATTAGCCAGGATGGTCTCGATCTCCTGACCTCGTGATCCGCCCGTCTCGGCCTTCCAAAGTGCTGGGATTACAGGCTTGAGCCACCGCGCCCGGCCCCTCCATTTTAAATTTCAAAATACACCAAATTAGACTCTCACCTTCTCTACTGTTGCTTTGCTGGTCTAAGCTACTATTTTCTCACATTTGAATTATTTCAAAAGTCTCCCAACTAGTTTCTCTGCTTCTACCCTTGATCCATGCCCTACCCTGGCCCAATAATTCTTTTTAAAAATGTCAGTCACATTGATACTGTTAAAATATAAGTCAGATCATGTTTGTTCTCTGCTTAGAACCCTCCAATAGCTTTTCCTCTTAGAATAAATTCTCGAATCCTCCTGTAGCCTATGAATCTCTACATGATCTAGCCCCTTTCCTTTATGATCTTATCTCCACAGCCACACTGGCCTCCTTGCTGGTTTACAAACACACAAAGCATGTTCTAGCATTTGCCTATGCTGTTCCCTCTACGTTAAATCCTTTCTTCCCAGATATTTACGTGGCTTCTATCCTCACCTCATTCAGATCTCTGCTCAAAACTCACCCTAGCAGGAAGTCTTCCCAAAGCATCCCTCCATAACTTTTGATACCTTTACCCTGCTCCATTTCCGTAGCATATATTACCTAACATATCATAAGACAAATATAAACCCAAATATTTCTAGAGTACATGTATTAATATCAGACAAAAAGGTGTTTGAAACAAACAAAAGGCCATATCAGAGTGAAGAAGATAATTATATAAAGATAAAAGTCCAATTTGCCAGGAAGATATAACAAGCCTTAATTTACATGCAATTAACATGGCCTCAATATAGCAAAAATACGTAGAAATGCAATGAAAATTTGACAAGTTGACAAATAGAACCCTCTTAGTAATTGATAGATCACACAGACAAAAATGGATAACCTTGGAGATTTTAATATTGTCATCAACGGTATTGATCTAATAGACACATCTAAAATCTTGTACTCAATTGCAGAGTATAGTTTGCAGAAAACAATTTAAACAAAATAAGTCTACCTATTAATCCATAAAGCAAGCCTGACCACAATACCATTAAGTTAAGGATGAATAAGAACAAATTTAAAAGCTTCCTTATATTTGACATTTTAAATACCCCGCTAAGTAATTTGTGGGTCAAAAAAGAGTTACAAATAAAATTTAAGAACACTTAGAAATAAATTATAATGAAAATTGAATACATCAAAACATGTGGGATGCAACTAAATCGATATTTAAAAGGAAATTTATTGCTTTAATGCTTATATTAGAAAAAGAAGAAAGGCTGAGAATCAATGAGCTAATCATCTATCTCAAGAGTAGAAAATTTTAAAAATACAAGAGAATAGTCTTAGAGAAAGTAGAATGAAGAGAACAATACATTATAATTGTATAATTAATTTTTTAATTGACAAGTAAAAATTGTATGTATGGTGTACAACATGATGTTTGATATGTGTATACATTGTGACATGGATAAATCAAGATAATTAACATATGCATTATATAATGGACTTATTCTTTGTGGTGAGAACACTTAAAATCTACTCTCAGCAATTTTCAAGTATACAATATATTGTTATTATAGTTACCATTCAATTACATAATACATTGCTATTGATTGCAGTTTTTAACAATAGATCTCTTGAACTTATTCCTTCTGGCTAACTGGAATTTTGTATTCTTTGATCAATATCTCCCCAGTCCTCACTTCTGATTACCCCCAGCTTCTGGTAGTCAACATTTTACTCTGGGTTTCTATGAATTTTGATTTGTAAGATCCCACTTAATAAGTAAGATAATGCCATATTTGTCTTTCTGTGCTTGGCTTATTTCACTTAACCTAAGGCCATCCAGGTGCATCCACATTGTCTCAAATGAGAGGATTACCTTCTTTTTAAAGTCTGCATGGTATTTCATTGTACATTTATGTACAATGTACATATGTATGTAAATACCATGGTATTTCTTTTCTTTCTTTTTTTTTTTTTTGACACGGAGTCTCGCTCTGTCGCCCAGGCTGGAATGCAGTGGCGCGATCTCGGCTCACTGTAAGCTCCGCCTCCTGGGTTCACGCCATTTTCCTGCCTCAACCCCCGAGTTGCTGGGACTACAGGCGCCCGCCATCAGGCCAGGCTAATTTCTTGTATTTTTAGTAGAGACGGGGTTTCACTGTGTTGGCCAGGATGGTCTTGATCTCCTGACCTCGTGATCGCCCGGCCTTGGCCTCCCAAAGTGCTGGGATTACAGGCGTGAGCCACCGCACCCGGCCGATTTGAACATGGTATTTCGTTATACATTTATCTGTTGATGGACACTTAGGTGGATTCCATATTTTGGCAACTGTGCGTAATGCTGCAATGAACAAGGGAGTGCAGATATCTCTTTGGCATACTGATTTTATATCTTTGTATATATACCCAGTAGTAGTATTGCTATATATAAGGTAGTTCTATTTTTCATTTTTAAAGGAAACTTCATGCTGTTTTCCATAATGGCTGTACCAATTTACATTTCCACAAATAGTGTACAAGGCTTCCCTTTTCTCCACAATTTTGCCAACTTTTATGTTTCATCTTTTTGATAACAGCCATTCTAACAGGTGTGAGGTGATATCTTGTTATGGTTTTAATTTGCGTTTCCTAGATGATTAGTGATGTTGAGCATTTTTTCATATCCCTGTTGACTATTTGTATGTCTTCTTTTGAGAAATGTCTATTCAAGTCATTTGCCCACTTTAAAATTAGGTTATTGGTTTTCTTACTATTGAACTGAGTTCCTTGTGTATTTTGGATATTAATGCTTTATCAGATAATCAGAACAGCATGGTACTGGCATAAAAACAGACACATAGACCAATGGAACAGGATAGAGAGCCCTGAAATAAACCCACACATTTACAGATAATTAATTTTGGAAAAGATAACCAAAAGCACACAAAGAGGAATGAAAACCAAGAACACACAAAGAGGAATGAACAATTTCTTTAATTAATGGTTCTGGGAAAAGTGGATATCCCATGTACAAGAATAAAATTAGACCCTCATCTCACACTATTCAAAAAAATTAACTCCAAATGGGCTAGACATTTAATCATAAGACCTGAAATCATAAAACTACTAGAAGAAAACATAGTGGAAAAGCTCCATGACATTCACTTGGGTGATAATTTTTGGGTACGAACCTATAAACACAGCGAACAAAAGCATGAATAAAGAAGTGGGATTACATCAAACTGAAAAACTTCTGCACAACAAAGGAAATAATCAGTAGAGTGAAGAGACAACCTATGGATAATTGCATAATTTATTGCATAAATTTATTGAACGAGAAAACAAACCTACATTAGGAATGAACAAAAACCCCAAAGATAGTTCTTTGAAAAGATCAATAACATAGACAAACTTCAACCAAGATTGACTGCCAAAAAATAAATAAGAGAAGTATAAATTCATCATACTAGGAATGAAAAAGAAGACATAATCACAGATATATCAAGATTAAATAAAAGCATACTTAAACCACTTTCTGTCAATAAATTTGTATATTAGAAAAAGTCAATACTTATTATTTTGGAAAAATACTGTTTACAAAAACTGACTGAGGAAGAAATAGAAACCTGAATAGAAACATTAAATAAATTGGATTAGTATATAGAAATAGACATGTTCAGACTGGTTTTACAAATGCAAATACTTTCTTAAAAGGGAGCTATGATGGTTCTGCTTGAATTCCATACACACAGAAGTGACAAAGACCAAGAGTAGGGTCTCCTGGGATGTAGAAAATGTTGAGTTTTGAATTAAATGGAGCAGTTATGTAGGCTCTTTTTCTTCTGATATTGATCTCACTTATTTCACACAATTTTTGTCACATTTCCTTAGATCATACGATCCTTAAGTTTTTTGAAAGGTGAAACAACACTATATAAAATGTCATTTTTGTGTCGTTCACTAACACACTTGTCGAAAAAAACTGTTTTCATGGGTGAGCACATACATGTGTGTGCAAAATGCAGACATTTTTAACATGCCAAATTTAGTTATTGTCCATTATCTAATTTTATCTCTTGTTTTCTTTCTGGAAAAAATCCAATTCTGTTACCAGGAACAGAAAACCTGACAAATTGGAAAGGAAGATCTGCTGTTGTTTGATCAAAGTATCCTCTCATCTCTACAGAAAAAAGTATCAAAATAGAGTGACTGGAAGTTGATGTGTCATTCTTCCCTAGACCTTTTATAGAAAAATTGAATATAAAAGAAGTAGTGTTGTATTCTAGTCCTAATACTCTTGCAAAACTTGGAATGAAAGACAGTGACACTATAATGTAGAAAATCTAAGGGATGAACATTTCATTATATGTTTAAATTTTTCAGGTAAATATTTCTACCTGTTGAAAGTTGTTGAGGAGCCAGTGTGAAGCTCCATCCCTTCTCCTGTTGGGAATTTCTTGATGAGAATGGACGTAAAGGTATCCAACTGCTGATCTGTTTTTGGAAAGTGTAGTTTGAACCTGAAGTTGAATGGTCGCTCCTACTTCCACTGTGAATCTGGACTTGTCTGTGAAGAGATCTGTTTCTTTAAGGCAGTTTTAGAGGCCACTGGGAAGGACCACAGGCCTGCTTCTTATACCATAGCCAGCAGGACAGTGAGTGACAATGGTGAACCCCTTTCCTTATCCACAAACACAAAAGGTTCTGTCGTAAAGAATTAGGGAGCAGAGAAAGAAGAAGACTTCTTCCACTTGCGAGCAAGTTGGTGAGAGCAAGAGAGCAGGCCAGCCATCTTTATCTTTCTTAATCCCAATGGTAGAAAATGTAGCACAATAAATGATAGGCTTTTATCAATCAGGCCAGCCATACTTGTTCTCTTGAGAAGAAATGAGTAAGGGGTAAAAAGAGGAGAAGGCGTTTCCCCTGTAGAGACTTCCCAGAAGTGTAAAACTTGACAGAAAGTATTTTCTGGGTGGGAATATGGGATTCTTCCTATGCCAGCCTTTCCCTATGCTTTAATGAGCTTTTACTGTGTAATAAACCACCTCAAAACCTCAGAGCTTGTAAACAACAGCCATTTATTCATCTCATTATTTTGCGGAACAGCAATTTGGGCTGGTCTCTACGGTGTTCGCTCATGTGTCTATAGTTAGCTGTTGGGTCAGCTACATGCTGGCTGATCTGGGATGACCTTAGCTGGGACATCTTGTCTCTGCTCCATGAGTAAATCTCATCCTCATCATCTTAGCTTGGGCTTGCTCAAATGGTGGCTGGTTCCAAGAGAGAAAGGCCCAGTCTCAGAACTGGCACACATTGTTACTTCTGCCACATTCTGTTTGCCAAATCCAGTCATAGGGAGAATCCAGATTCAGTGGGTACGGAAATAGGCAACACCTCTGGGTCAGAGGAGCTTCCAAACTACATTGCTAAGGGTGTAAATAAGGGGCAGGGAATTGGTGCCATTTCTGCAAGCTATCTTCTATATCCAAACAGCTTCACTCATACCCAGTGGAGTATGCTACTACCCTGAAACTCTTCATATATTACTTGCATGGAAGTCAATTAAATAAGTATTTATTAGATGGTTAATGTATGTTTGGGACTACATTAGAGGCTACAAAATTTCCCAAAAGGCATATAGAAAATGGTCTTTGCCCTTGCAGATGACATTTTTACCCCTGGTATAAAATGGAAACATTTTATTTCTTAAAGAATTGACTGTAAACAAATCTGAACATAGGTGTCAATCTTCTGGAGGTCTCCCAGAGGTGTAGGATTTCAGTCAGCTCTTCTATCCTTCACCCTGGGTCACATGCTGTCAGGTAAAGAGCAAGAGGTTCTAAATAAATCTTATCCTATGATATGAGGAAAACACACCACTTAAAAACCTGTAGAAAATTCAATAGCTTTTGGATATTCCCAAATGTGCAACTTAGCCACAGAGAAAGCAATGGCACAGTGGAAAAAAAAAATCTGCTTTGGAGTGAATTATTATTTTTCCAGCATGTGCAATATTTGTTCACCATAAATAATAAAAGAAACCCAAAAATTCATTCATTCTTGTAGAACACTACAATATTTTGGAACAGAAGAGAAAACGGTAACTCAGTTATTTCAAGCATTTTGAATTCAGTCTTCCTTTGAAATAGGGTGACTCTTTTATTGTGTAATTAACACCACTTTATCTCACCACTTCTTTTTAATGACAGGAGTAAAATATTTTGTGATATCATAAATGTTTCTCAAGGATGTTACGGACTATACCTCAAGCTTTCACAAAGGGCATAACCTTGTTCTGTTTGAGGCAAGTAAACACAATTTAATAGAAAAAGTAGACAAGGAACCCACTAATGGACTCTTTATTAAAAAAAAATATATAATATTTAAAAAGGCCAATATGAGGCCGGGCATGGTGGCTCACGCATGTAATCCCAACACTTTGGGAGGCCAAGACGGTCATATCACTTGAGGCCAGGAGTTTGAGACCAGCCTGACCAACATGGTGAAACCCCATCTCTACAAAATAAAAAAAAAAATTAGCTGGGCATGGTGGTGCATGCCTGTAATCCCAGCTACTCAGGAGACTGAGGCAGGAGCATCACTGGAACCTGGGAGGCAGAGGTTGCAGTGAACTGAGATGGTGCCACTGCACTCCAGCTGGGGTGACAGAACGCGACTCTGTCTCAAAAAAAAAAAAAAAAAAAAAAGTGAAATATGAAACCAATATTTTCCTGACCTCAAGTGATCCACCTGCCTCAGCCTCCCAAAGTGCTGGGATTACAGGTGTGAGCCATTGCGCCTGGCCTGAAACTAGTATTTCAGTGTGGCAGAAAGTCTGTAATATTCCATAAAATACAACACCGGATTTGGAGTTAGGAGACCTAAATTCTTATGCCAATTCCATCACTAAACTTCCTGTGTAGGGTGTAGGCAAACCAGATCACTTGTCTAAGTAGAATTGAACCCACTCTGTAGTGGAGATTATAATCCCAGCATTATTCCCTCACTGGAGAGTTGTGAAGCTCAAACAAGCAATTGTGGAAGCATTTTGAATTGTACCATGTACCATGTACATATAACATATGGCCTAGTTATAGGTAGATTTCTCCAGGCAAAATTTCCTTTTAAATATAAACTAAAAATGGAGCTAAAAATATCAGTTTGATTAAAAGTACGTCAACTTAAACTTTTAAGTAATATGAACTTGAAAAATTATAAAATAGTTCATCTGTATTTGTAACTTTTGTAATGAAGGTTAAGAAGAACTGAATATCACTGCATTGCAAAACTGTGACTCTTTAAAATATCATTTTTGAGAAGGATAATGTGCAATTCTTTATTTTATTCTATCCAGAGGATTGTTAAGCCATATTCTTCTTGAAATTCAGTTACATTGACTTGGGATGATTTGTAATTAAGTCATGATTTTTTTCTCTTCTAGCAACATGCCTTCTTAAAGAGGAAAGGAAAACAGCTTCCCTTTTTCTTCATTCTGCATTTTCTGTGTCGTACCGCAAACTTTTTATAAGACATTTCGACATGGACTTTGTTTTCTAAATTATCTTTATTTGAAAATGGTAACAATATTGTAAGAGTCAAGGCTCAAAACCTTAGGCTTGTCTTTGCTTCCTCCTTTCTCTCAAGCCTCACCACATTCTATTGTACCATCTTTCCAAACTCTTCCTTGTCTCACCAACATTAGGTCAGATTTATCTTTTAAAAACACTATCAAGTCTATCTATTTCTCCACATCTCAAAAATATCCTTGCCTTTAGCAGTTAGCACATGTCCAGCATAGAACAATGCCTCCTTCATTAGCCCACGTCAGACATTGTTAATTGATCATGAGGTGTTTCTGACTGATGCTGAGTATAACTTGAGAATTGTTTTCAAACTAGTTGAGACTGGTAGCCCTCCTTAGCAATTGGCATGAGAAATAATATCTATTTGACTGGTTCTGCATGACAAAGTTCAACACCCTTGGGCTGATATTAAGGGTTCTCTGTAATTAGGTTCTAACCTACATTTTCAGTTAGAACATTTCAGTTAGAACATTAGAAACTACATTTCAGTTTCTAACCTACAGGTTCTAACTCTACTACTTCCTAATAAATAGATTCTACTTGAATGAAACCCATTATTTGCTAAGTTTGTTTTCCCAGTTCCACACTTTACTTATATACTTCTTTCATACTTCATGTCATCAAAATGATCAGCTTCATCCTGTATTTATGAAAATCTTCTAGAGATTTCTTCTTAATTTCATTCCTACAGTTCTTACTATCAGCAGTGTTGTATATAATTGCTGCTCTGATCTCTTAACTTTTCATATGCACAGTTCATTTTCCTCAGTAGTCTGTAAAGTCATTGGCAAGGGACTGGAGGCTTGTGTTAGTCACAGTAGGCTAACTGCTGCAACGACTCCAAAATCTCTGAGGCTAAACTCGATAAAGGTTAATTTCTTGTTCATGTCACAGTCCAGCAAAGGAAGGAAGGAATAGGAGTGTCTTAGCAATTGATTTTTCTATGCATTCAGTGATTTGGAATGTATGTTTTAATTGTACTATTGGATAACATCAAGGATTTGATTCTGTTTGCAAGATTTGCATTACAGTGTGAAATATGTTTATGCTTACTATAAATAAATTTTTAAAATTATGTACGTATCATTAGTTGGAAAAAGAAGACCCTTCTCCAATCCCAATCCTATAAACAACTTGATTTGTATGCCTTTAGAATTTTTAAAATATTTATACAAATGTGTCTATAGTTGTATTTCCAGAGAGAGAGAGAGTTTAAAAAAAACGAAACAAACCAGGGTTGTAATATACATACTTTCCTTTTTATCCCCCTCCACTTTTATTTTAGGTTCAGGGACTACATGTGCAGGTGTGTTATATGGGGAAATTGAGTTAGCTTTTCTTAGTGTTGTAGGACAGCCCTATATATTATTGGCATAATTTCATAGAGAGCAATTTTATTCTTTAAAAAACCTGCACAGTATTCCATCATATAGATGTGCTTTAATTGACTTAATCTATATCCTGTTGATAGTAATTTGGATCAAATGGTTGACTTTTTAAATTCATGGTGTTAGGACAATTAGCTACCAGTTTGGAAAAATACAAAGTTAAATCCTTAGCGCGTGCCATAGTTGCAACAAATTTCAGATACATTAAAGATTTAAATATTATTTTATTATTTTATTTTTATTTTAAATTAATTAATTGTTATTATTATTATTTTTTTTGGAGACAGAGTCTTGCTCTGTCGCCAGGCTAGAGTGTAGTGGTGTGATCTTGGCTCACTGCAACCTCCACCTCCCGGGTTCAAGCGGTTCTCCTGCCTCAGCCTCCCGAGTATTTGGGATTACAGGCACCTGCCACCACCACACTCGGCTAATTTTTGTATTTTTAGTAGAGACGGGGTTTCAGCATGTTGGCCAGGCTGGTCTCGAACTCCTGACCTCAAATGAGCCACCCTCCTCGGCCTCCCAAAGTGCTGGGATTACAGGCGTGAGCCACCGCTCACGGCCTAAATATTATTTTAAAAGTAAAAGTGCTAGAAGATAACTGAAGGGAATATTTCCATTAATTTATGGAGAGGGGGAGAATTTGCAAGAGTTATTTAAAACACTAAAGTTTAAAGGAAAAGAATAGATTTAATTTCATGAGAGTGAAAATATTCTGAATTATAGAATCACCGTAAATTATATGAAGGGATACCTAATCTAGAAGACTGGATTTAGAGTTTTCGATGATAAACAATTTGTGGAACATCTAGAGGAAACATATGTAGGAGTTTAATGACATTCTTTACATATAGTGCTTTTGAATGCTTGCAACAACTCATGTTGGTAGCTCACATACCCTGAGTTGGCCTTTTACCTCATTACCACCTCTAGACATAAGCTATTTGCTTATATGTCATGGCTTATGGGATCGCCAAAGACCGATATACCACATCCCAAGCTCTCTGCTCATTTTCAAGCCTTACAGTTTAAAATGCAGCTATAATACTGGAGAAGATAAGCTTTAATTAAGTTATTCTCAGTTGTTCATACTTGGGTATGGCTTGGTTACTGAGAGTAGCTGGTGAAGATCTTGATTCTGAGAAAATGGGACACATGAGGAGTAAGTTTGACGAGAGACTATGGAAAATAAGTGATCAGAGTTCGATTCCAGAAAAAGTCTACTTGAATGGGGTATTTGATTGCAGGACCCAGGGGAGCCTTACAGGACCGATTTCCTGAAAGTGAGTTAAGATGTTGAAATAAGAACCAGGAAAAAAATGCAAAAACAAAACTCATTTGCTTCATAATGATTCCTGGGGTGGGTATTGCATTCTTTAATAAAGGGGCTGTTGCATTATTTCAATAAATAGTTGAAATGAATAAAATTCAGATTAAAATTCCCTTGAATATAAAATGAAATGTCTTGTTTGAGCAAAACTTGAGAAATTCCAAAAGTGATGGTGGGGTGGTACTTCGTTTTACAAAATGTCAAATGGAATATCATTTCTGGGTATTAAAAAGTGCTGTCACATTAAATGCCTGCATGCTTACAAGCTTGGTACCAAATTAATCCCTTTCAGGCATTTGGTAATACATATGATAAAGAATATTTTCAATATTTGTTCCAAGGATTTATCCCAAGCATGATTAATGTCTTGGAATTATCTGTAACTAATTATGCTACTTAGCAGTTTGAGTATCCCATCGGTGTGAAATCATTGGAACTATAATAGCATGGCACACATCAGAATGCTCTGATATATTATCTGTCACTGATAAGTTTAGATTCAAACCATCTGGGATGATTATTGACTATTTACTGTCCCAGGAGGAAGGTGTTGAGAATGTCCTTTGTGTGGAAATAGATTACACTGGAGATTTCACAAGGCTGGCTCCCTGACTTCCCGTATGGATATGAGTATATTTCCCTCACAGCTTGACAGAACTTTATTTATAAAGGTGTAAGCAAACATTCTTACTTCTGCCTTAGGGAGGAATCTTTTTTAGTCTCAGAGCAATTTACATGCTTGCTTTTCGACCTGACAGAGCAATGATTTATAACTCTTCTCTTCTTTTTCCACTGGCTAATCTCAGGCCAAACTTGAGGCAGGTAGAAAGTACTTTCACTTTACAGTTTTAGGAGAATGGGCATATGATCTGTGATATGGTTTGGCTGTGTCCCCACCCAAATCTCACCTTGAATTGTAATAATCCCCATGTGTCAAGGGCTGGGCCAGGTGGAGATCATTGAATCATGGAGGCGGTTTCCCCCATACTGTTCTTGTGGTAGTAAGTCTCATGAGATCTGATGGTTTTATAAATGGGAGTTCCCCTACGCAATTTGCCTGCTGCCATGTAAGATGTGACTTTGCTCCTCGTTCACCTTCCGCCACGATTGTGAGGCCTCCCCAGACATGTGGAACTGTGAGCTCATTAAACCTCTTTCCTTTACAAATTACCCAGTCTCAGGTATGTCTTTATTAGCAGCATGAGAACAGATTAATACAATCTGGAATCCAAAGTTTTAATAAGTTTTGGTACCATTGGATTGCTTTAAAAATAAAACATGTAAACAGGTATTTGGGAATACATCTGTGTCATATAGGTGACAGGTATCCAACATTTACCTTTAAAACATGTGTTTTATGGTTGTATTTTAAATGGAAATAAGAGTCCTTTTACTGTCCCTGCTATCTTTCACAAGATGCTTCCTTCTAAACCATATTTGTCTAAAGAATATAATTTGTTTTGTCTTATGTCTCTAAAAACACTTGGTTTTGTGTTTTTGTATTAATTCTAATGGTTTGTGTCAAGTTAGGACTTACAATAGAAATGTGAATGTTATATATTCAGCACACTCTCTAAATCTTTTTGACTGACCCCCTCTCAGTTTTTAAAGAGCAACTGCCGTTTTTTTTCTAAATTAACATAATTTTAATCTTATGGTGCTTACAGTGTTCTACTTGATGCAGGTAGCATTCTCTTTTTAAAGTTGTTTGTTTTTTGTATGTTTGTTTTTGATGAACAGCGTGTCAAGCTCCTTCTATTTTATTTACCATTTCTTATAATAGTAGTTGACCTAGGTCTTACAGGATGGGAAATTTTATAGCGTTATCTTAAAATTCTTTCTTTGAAATACCTTTGGGTTTTAAAATCTGACTAAGTCAGCAGATCCTCTTTTGTATCCAACTCTTAATCCCTTTTATTTTAAATTGATTCCTTTACTCTAGTATTTTTATCATAGTCATTTTGATGGTGGTAGTTAGGGGACAGAGAAACCTGCACTGTAGCAATTAATTTTTAGATCTCTGGAGGATAAACCTTTATTTATATACTAAAAGGATAAATTTTAAACAACTTTGATATTTTCTTCCTTGAGTGTTTTGCTTAAACTCTGTAATAATAGAGAGTGGAGCCCTTGTCTATAGATACTTATTTAGGGCTTCAGAGACAAAAAAGCAAATGCATTAAATCTCAAGTTTTCTCTTGCAACTTTATCAGTCAACTTCACCCACTAGTGAGCTTACTCCCATGGTCGAGTCAGTGTGTCTATCTAAGCATGCTTGCAAAGTATTGCAAACAATGGAAGAAGGCTGAAAGCAACAAGAGAAATCTTAAGCTGAAGGGTTACTGATTTTCTGTTCCTTTTACTGTGAAACATTGCTTCAGACCAATAATAGCCTTGTTGTTGGCCTAAAGGTGTCGTTGACAAGTGACCATATGTATATCCTATTTATTGTGGATTCCTTGAATTTAAATGATATAGAAGACCTGTTTGGGGGTGTCCTTAGGAGTTCACACTTTTCTGTTGACCTTTGTAGGCACCACTCTCTCTCTCTCTCTGTTTTTTTTTGTTTTTTTTTGTTTTTTTTGTTTTTTTTTTTTTTTTGTGAGACAGAGTCTTGCTCTGTCACCCAGGCTGGAGTGCAGTGGCGCGATCTCGGCTCACTGCCACCTCCGCTGCCCGGGTTCAGGCGATTCTTCTGCCTCATCCCCCTGAGTAGCTGGGACTACAGGCGTGTGTCACCACGCCTGGCTAATTTTTGTATTTTTAGTAGAGATGGGGTTTCACCATGTTGACCATGCTAGTCTCGAATTCCTGACTTCAAGTGATCCGCCCACCTTGGCCTCCCAAAGTGCTGGGATTACAGACGTGAGCCACCGCTCCCAGCCCAGAATCTGTCTCTTAAACTGAGGGAAGATAATGCCCCTACCTGCAACAGGCAAGTGGAAAAATACAACCTGTAGCAATAGATTGGGGCCAATCCTTACTGAAGCAGGTGGCAGCTTGGGTCACTAGAATCTTAAACTCATGAGGGCAGTGTTAACCAAAAAGCTTATTTCAGGGATGGAAACTATATTATCAGCAGGAATTTCCACCAGATGGATCCAAAGGTAATATCCCATCTAGAGGTAATGAGAATGGATTATGATATTTTAATAGCAAGCATTTATATCAAATTTAAAAGCCTAATAATTTTTATGAACTGTAGATATATATTGAGATGTTGCTATGGTCCTTTTACAAATACTTCATACTGGCTGGAGAGTACCATCTACTCAGAAATTCTGTCTTATAATTAGTTAGTTAAATAGCTTTATAATTAAAGCCCATTGGATGTGAGCCAAAATAGAATCCAGCATATTTATTATATTACTCATAATTTATTAAGCTGTATAGTTTGACTTCAAAATGCTATTTAATGTAATCATTAAAAATATTGTTTTACTATAAAAACAAAGCTGCACATACATAATAGAGTAAAAAGGCATAGGGCAGAGATTGTCAATGCAGTTGTATTAAGGTTGTCGCCATTCACATTCTAACTGTTCTTCTAGGAAGGAATTAATGGATAGCTTTGGGGACAAAAACAACTTAAAAATAGTCGTTTTTTTCCTGTTATGATATTAGCAATGTTAGGTAAATACAAATATTAGATATGAGATAGGAATAGTATATTTAATTTCACATTCCTGTTTGGAACAACTTTCAAGTTCACTTCTGTTTTATTAAGATCTTGAAGGCATAAGAGCCAAGTTGGGCAAGTAGGCTGTCAGATCTGATTGGAGAGACACCTTTATAAGAATCATGCTAGAAAGCGTTAATTATGATGCAGGCAATTCACATTATGGATTCTAAGAATGAAAGCACTTTATACACTCAATAATTAATTTTCTAAAATGGATTGTTTTTTCTTAGATGGATGAATAATTATGTATTCAAATTACTGCAAAACGAAGGTGACATTTTTGTAGACTATTTCCCCAGTTTATAGATGATCTTAATGGTGAAAAAATGCAATCCAGGGGAAGAAAACTGTCAGGGTAAGAGAGACAAGAATATTTCAACCTAGATTTTGTCCGTTGCACGGAAATGCCTTGGAAAGTCACATGCCTTTTTTCTGTCTAGCTTTTACTTATACCAAGTGACAGATGGTATAGATGCTTGTGATTTTTTTTTAAAAAAACATTGTCTGCTCAGAGCACAGTGGCTGTGGGACCCACACAGCACAACATTTGTCTTTGGCTTCATGTCATCTCAACTGCATGGGAAGCAAGTCACAGAAAGTCTCACACCACTGGGCCCATACAGTGAAGAAATGTACTGGTTTACCCATGGAGAAATCCAGTGGTGAGGTGGGGCTTCAGGGACATATCATCCAGTTGCTCTGGCTCCATTTCCCTGTGTTTGTCTTTACTCTGCTTCCTTGTAAGTGTTGACTTCGTACTCTGACTAGATCTCACGCTTGTGTATGACAGCATCCAAAAGGAAGAGAAGAAAGAGTTCTACCAAAAGCTTTCCTGGAAAAATGAAGAAAAATTAACCTGCCCACCTCCCCAAAAGTGTCTCATTGAAAATCTCATTGGCTCTTAATGAGTAACATGCCTGTTTCTGAACCAATCACTTGCAAGAAAGAAGACTAGATTACCCTTAGTCCAGGCCTCTGTGAGGACCTGGGGGTGGAGTCAGCTTCCCCTAAGGTACACAAGCTATGTAGAGGGAAGGGACCAAGTTGATTTAATGATATCCTCTCTTTGGTTGCCTATATTAGTCCGTCTGCATTGCTATAAAGTAATACCTGAGGCTGGGTAACTTACAAAGAAACAAGTTTTTCTTGGCTCACAGTTCTGCAGGCTGTATGTAAGAAGCATGACATCATCTGCTTCCAGTGAGGACTTCATGGAGCTTCCAATCATGGCATAAAGGGAAGGAGAAGGGGAGCCAGTATCACATGGTGAGAGGCAGCAAGACAGGAGGAGGTGCCAGACTCTTTAACAATTAGTTCTTGAGTGAACTAATAGAGCAAGAACTCACTCATTACTCCAAGAAAGGCCCCAAGCCATTCATGAGTAATTTGCCCCCATGACCAAAACACTTCCCAATAGGCTCCTCCTAAACCAATGGGGATCAAATTTCAATGTGAGATTTTGAGGGGACGAACATCCAAACTATATCACTGCCCTTTCACAATAGCCATATGCACCCACTGTTGCAAGTGTACTAACATTCCAGACCCAACTCAATTTCCAAGTTTCAAATGTACTTATCTGTGTCCCATCTTTACAGGATATCACTTTTAGTTAAGAGCTGAGAAAATCATGTGGGTTAAGGACATGGTATGATAAAAGGTGATAATATTCTCCAGGAATATTTGCATTTTTATGTAGATCATAGTTAGAAACTCAATGTTTACTCCAAGCTACGAGAGTTGTGCTGGCCATGAGAAGGAATAAGTTATATGATAGGATGAACTCCCTGGGGCTCTCAAATCTACACTGTACAGGCAGATGACTATGTACCATCAAAATTGGAGAACATTAACATTGTAAGACAAGTTGCCACGTGTGTGCCTTAAGGACTGTTGCAACATGATTATTACTGAGGAAAGTGAGATAGAGTTAATAAACTTGATTGATTTATGCTTTAGAAGTTAGATGTGTATATGATACATACACATATCTACATGTATCTATCTGTACAGGTAGTGGTACATGTTATTGTAAATGTGCTAGGTGCCTTCCTTGTGATTAGAAAATGCAAACTGTCCACCCATGTTTTGAATACTTTGAAGTCATGCTAATTCCTGAGCTTCCTAGAAAATTCTCTAAGTTATAAAAATGGATTTTATAATACATTCATTATATTAGATGAGTTGCTCATTCTTTTTAATGCTAACAGTAAATTGTAAAACTTATGAGGCTGCTTCTAGAATAACAACATTGATAGAGGAAGTAACTTGATTTTGGAAGATAAAAGCCTCTAAAAGCAACCAGCTGAAAATATTAAGAATAATGATCACTTCTTTCTTGAAACGAAGTTTTATCTCATTTTATCTTTACTCCCCCACTGTAAATAAAGTTTTCCATTCTTCAGACAAGGAAATGGAGGGTCAGAATCATTTGATCTTGTTTATTCTAGATCACACAGCTTGTATTTGAAAGTTAAACCTTTTTGTCCTCTTTTCACTTTACCACAGCTGGCATCCCCAATTGGTAAGAGAGTTGTACAGGATCAGCCTCAAGAGTAAGTAGAATAAATGACCCGATCATATACATTTGAACACTTACAGAGTATTTTTTTCCCCTCTGTTTTTAGGAGTTCTAGGTAATCTACCAGTAGTTCATTTCATTATTTTTGAGAATGCTCTTTCCTAGCATTCCTGATGCAAAAACAAACTCTGGGGCATAGTCAGTACCTTCCTAACATATTAGTATGAATGAAACTTCCTTCCCTCAGAGAGGGAAGCATAGGAACTGAGAGCATAGGAACTCTGGGTAGAAAAAGAGCTGAGAAGAGACTTAAAGCTGTGTCTTAAATATGACTTTTACTGAAATCCAGCTTTCTTCTTGAATTGCTTTAATGTTATTGTGGGATTCAGCAAGACCTGGTGGTTTGGAGTCAGATTCCTTGCATTTAAGTTTGGACTCTGCCACTTTCTGGCTGAGTGGCAGCTAGTTGGTTAAATTCTTTTTCTCTCATGTGTAAAACGTGAATAACAACACTTGCCTTATCTCAAAGGGTTCATGAACCGATTACTGTGAAATAAAATGAGCAAATATATTTTGAATGCTTTGAAGTGTTCTACAAAATTTGGTTATCAGTATTACTGTGCAACCTAGGTGCTAATCTAGGATTTTAAATGCTTTTCCAAAATTAAACATGGAGAGTGATACAATTAGTTTGATTTATCACATCAGTAGATTTACCACATGTATAGTTGTGTGCACTTTGTTATGTTAAGTATATCTTATAAAAATTGGAATTTGTGCTCATCTTCCCATTGTTTTCTGTCTTCCTGTAAGAACCTAGAGTCCTCATTCTCAGTGTTGTCAGCCTTGCATCCATCAGTTCGAAGGGTTTCCTACTAGGGAGATTTTAGTATTCCCTAAACACTCTTGATAGTCAAAGCTAATAAAATCTAGGTTTCCGATTATAAACCATCACCAATATTTCAGCCATTTTGGTAATACAGGTAGAAATCCTCCACTGCATCTATCCACATTTGCTCCCCTGAGACACATTGAATGTAAGAACCCGGATGACAGTTCACCTGGTAACGTTATTAGTCTCTGAATTAAGCTAATGCATCATTGGCCTCTAGTCTTAACATTTTCCACAAATGCTGAGCTGACATTTATTTGGTCTTAGACTGTTGGAGGATCATTCTCTCTTTTTAATTAAAATGAAGTTCAGAAGGAAGTAGAATGACAGCATTACTTCCCGTGGCAATAATAAAGCACGATTATATATAAAGATATTGCCCCTGAAGCCCCATCATTTTGGCATGCTGTTGGTTCTTTTTATACAAAGTAATAGTATTATAAAATGTATAAAATTGAGAACACTACCTATAATTTCCCCAACACTGTAACCTATAGTGTTATATTTATAGATACTCTTTCAGTTTTTAATCAGAAAATACACTTTTAAAATAGTTGTAATCCTATATATATAATTTTTATTGATGTTGCTTTCACTTAGCATGAAATAATAAGCATTTTTCTGAGTGGGTATATACTTTTAATTATTATCATTTTTACTGCTTACATAAAATGACTACCTTATGTGTATAGACCACTTTTTGTTTCCATTTTTCTCTTTTATTAACACCGCATTGAGGAGTGTGTACTTTTGAGCATTTCCCTAGCCCAGCAGGGGTGATCTGGATTTAGATTATTCAAACAGTCCTATCCAGTGTTTGTAATTCATTGAAGACATGTAATTTCAAGATGGCCGACTCAATGCAGGGTGTAGTTTTCAAACAGAATGAAATACAGCCTCATTTCAGGGGATTAATACCATGGTATTGGGCACAATAGCATCTATTCTAACTAACTACTTAATCAGCCTTTTTTTAAAAAAAAAAATTAATAAAGAATTACTGGTTTTATTGAAAACCAAAGAGACCTAAGGAAATCAACTTGAGTTTTGAGTTTCATGAAGAGTCTTGGCTTTTGGCTTTAAACAAATCCCTTTCTCCAGATATGTCCCTTCTTCTTATTTCTTTATTCTCACTTATTTAGGAAGGGCCACATTTGACCTTCAAAATTGTGACTCTCTCCTTTTGCAAATTACGTATGTTGTCTACAATTTTCTTGTCACTGCCATTTCTTCTTAAGTGGTTCACATAACTAGACTGTGAAGAAGAGCTCCTATCCATAAGTAAGTTGTATAAGTTCAACTCTGTTGTAATTTCATTTCCAAACACCTTCACGAAGACATAACATTAAGATAATTAAATTCCCAGAAGTCCGTGTAATGACATATAGGCTTTGAATCCTAATATGTATGAATAACATGATCTTTGTTACATATCAAATGCTTCATTTATTTTATGGTTCAGGGCTTCCCAAGCAACCAAGAGACAAATAACCTTTCCTAATATATAATAATAACTAAAAAATACAGATTGATGTTAGTTCACTTTGCATCTGACTTTTGCCCATGGTAGGTATGATGAAGTAAGATCCTCTAACATGTGGTCCAGATTCCAGTTGTTGATGCCAAGAAGTAGAGTAGTGTCTGTGGCTAATACATGGAGTAGGGGGTGGGGGTATGAAAGGATCATGGCATGCTGAATTAATTGACACTGACAAGGCTGGTGTCACTAGGAGGTGGAGAAAGTGATGGATGAGATGAGGTTATAGTTGCCAGCATTGAAAGGCTACACAGAAAATCCTGGGCTATAGATGTTATATGGAAGTATATTAATACATAGCCCATATGCCTGTCCAGTGGAGAAATTCATTCATCTCCAATCCTAATAAAGAAAAGCTGAGGGCTGGGCGTGGTGGCTCACGCCTGTAATCCCAGCACTTTGGGAGGCCGAGGCAGGCGGATCACGAGGTCAGGAGATCGAGACCATCCTGGCTAACACGGTGAAACCCCGTCTCTACTAAAAACACACAAAAAAATTAGCCGGGCATGGTGGCGGGTGCCTGTAGTCCCAGCTACTTTGGAGGCTGAGGCAGGAGAATGGCATGAACCTGGGAGGTGGAGCTTGCAGTAAGCCGAGATTGTGCCACTGCACTCCAGCCTGGGCGACAGAGCGAAGCTCCATCTCAAAAAAAAAAAAGCAAAAAAAAAAAAAAGCTGAGAAATTCAGAATACTTAGAAGATAGATATACCCACTCACCCCACCCACCACACACACACACACACACACACACACACACACACACACACACACACACACAGAGAGAGAGAGAGAGAGAGAGAGAGAGAGAGAGAGTGCGGTTTTGCAAATAGAGGAAAAGAGGCCAGTCTCAAGCAAATAATGGCAGCCATTTTATTTCTTATGTTGGAATCAACAAACCTTCATAGAAATCAGAGTGAACTTTGAGCAATTAAAAAAAAATCCCAAACTCACATATCTGATTCTCTTCCTGTATGTTCTGTTGCAGCTAATGGACTCATCACACACAGCCTGGACAAGCTGGAAACATAGGAATCATTCTTAACATCTATGTCTCCTTCTCCTTCTATATCTAATCTACCACTAACTTCTGTTCTACTTCTTAGATCTCTTGGATCCATCACATCTTCCTATCTTCATAACCCATATCCTGGTGTACAACATCATCTACTATCAAATTGACTATTGCAATGCCACGTAACTTGCTTTCTAGTTCCCATTCTCATCACTAATTTTTCTCTGCTCTGTAACAACTCATGGTGTTGAAATGCACATCTAATTTCTCCCTCTACCCAAATACACTTAAAACCTTTCCATAAGTTTACATTGCTATTAGCATAGAACAAAATCGCCATATTGTGGCTGTATTAGTGTGGGAGTCTATGGTTGCAAGCAACAGAACTTGATCTGGGCTAGCTTTAGCAAAGAGAACTCTGTTAGATGGATATTGGATGCTCTCAGAATCGATGGGAAGATGAGATAACTTGGAAGCAAGTAGGAAGGAAAGCCACTATGTATGTATGAGGAGTAGGGAGGGGCGAGAGGCTATGGAATCGAAACACTAGAGCTTTTTCCATATTAGGAGCAGTCTGCTCTGGATATAGCTCCTTAATTAGTTCAGTGATGAATATATTGTACAGTCCAGGACACTTTTAAAAATGAAAGGGAATGCTGATTATAATTATGCCAGGAAAGGGGAGCATAACAAGGATTGTCTCAGACAAACCAAAATTTCTGGTCAACCTGATAAATGACTATAGCCCTGACTAACATCTTGACCCCAGCCTCATGAGAGACCTTGAATTAAGACCATCCAGCTAAGTCATTCCCAAATTCCTGACCCATAGAAACTGTAAAACAATAAATGCTTCTTTTTGTTTTAAGTTACTAGGTTTTGAGGTAGTTTGTCATGCAGCAAATACAATATTTTTTAAACTTACGTGATTGATGAAACATTTCCTGTCTACCAGGCTAGTGCCTCCCCAAAGGTACAGACTGTTTCTTTTACTCACCATTGTATTCCAGCATTTTTGTCAATGAATAAATGAATGAATCACTGTAATTTGACTGCATCTTGAGAGCCATTGTGGTGGAATTGCTAACTGGTTCTGTTAGGCTTATTTACACAGAGCCCTTCAGAAATTCATGAGCCTGTGGGTGTTTGGAAAACAAAATTTTATCATTGTGTAAAGAAAAATCCCAGATTTTCACCTGCTTAATTATCTAGTTAGATCCAAACTTTATTTTAAAGAAGGGTATTATATTTTCAATGACTGAATAAATGAATAAATCATACAGAAACTGTCATTTTAAACTATAAAGCTTTTGGAAAGGAAAACAGTGTTACAAACAGGTGGTGTGCTGTGAATAATGCAATTTGAAATAATCTCAGGCAAAGAGCTGGGCCCAGTTAAACTAGACAGTAACCTTTCTCTTGCAAAGTCGTTTTCTATGAATGACTTTTGCAGCTTTGGCTCCTTGATCTTCATACAAAATTAACTTAACTGTCATCAAAATTTCATGGTCTATAAACTGAGCCACTTCAGCTTTATGTCACCCATATGACACATTGAAGTGTGACCAGAGATGAGAGACTATACCATGGCAGAAATGAGAAAATGGTGGTATTGGAACTATGACATAAATGATAAACAGTGTACGTAAAGATATAAGCAAGGCATCTGCAAATTGGCATTCTATTACAAAGATTGTTTTTCCCCACTGTGAAAGAAGCGGCTAGGGGGACTAAGGAGAAAAAAGACTTTATGAGGTGACTTATTCAAGACAGGTAAGCCTAGTAATGAATAAAATCACTGTTTCAGTTAGATACCTGCTATATTTGCTTAGGAAAATGTGACATCAAAGTAATTTTATCATAACCAAGAAGGGAGAACTCTGAATTAGAATCTCTGAATACATTAAGGGGATTTGTCTGATTTATTTCTATTTGTTTCTCATAGGAAAACAACAAAATTTCAAAATGCAATGAACCCCTGGATGGCATGTTAGAATTTAGTGAAACATTATTAAAAGGACTGGTTTAATATACTACCATACCTTATAGATTTGCCATTTGTATGATGCTGACTTAGGATAAATATTCTCTAAGGTAAACCTGACTACCTGTGTCATTTTGTATCTTGCAGAAAAAAATTCAGTGTTCATCACCTTGAAAGGCCTTTTAAAACTATACAACTTATGCTATTAGTATTACATGGCATTTGTTTATGAAGAGACATTACTTATTAGCCTAAGTCCTACTGAAAAAAAAAAATAAGCAAATTGGCTTGTCTTTCTGTTTAAAAATAAAAGGGCATTGAGCACCACAATAAACTCACAATTTGAAAACCTGGTGGTTTATCCTCTTCATGCTGACATCTGCAAACTGAAGCCTCCATATCTTTTTTTTTCTTTTTTGAGATGAAGTCTTACTCTGTCACTTGGGCTGGAGTGCAGTGGTACGATCTTGGCTCATTGCAACCTCCGCCTCCCAGGTTCAAATGATTCTCCTGCCTCAGCCTCCTGAGTAGATGAGATTACAGGCACGAGCCACCACACCCCGCTATTTTTGTATTTTTAGTAGAGACCGGGTTTCGCTATGTTGTCCAGGCTGGTCTGGAGCTCCTGACCTCAAGTGATCCGACTGCCTCAGCCCCCCAGAATTACAGGCGTGAGCCACCATATTTTAATTAGCAAAACTTATGGGTTGTAAAACAAATTGGCATTCTAAGATTACTGTATTTCAGGAAAAAAGAAAGATTTCAAATGTTCTATAGTCCACATATGAAACTATAACCAATCTATATTATGTTTTTATACTTTCTTTTACTGAAACCATCATGTCTTAATTAGCAAAACGTATGGGTTGTAAAATAAATTGCCATTCTAAAGTTACTGCATTTCAAAAAAAAAAAAAAGACTTTAAATGTCATGTAGTCCATATATGAAGCTATAACCAATCTATGATGTTTTTATATTTTCCTTTAGTTAATAAAGACAACTATCTGCAATTTTCTTTTTTTTTTTTTTTCTTAAGAAAATAAAAACAGCCGGATGCGGTGGCTCACGCCTGTAATCCCAGCACTTTGGGAGGCTGAGGCGGGCAGATTATGAGGTCAGGAGATTGAGACCATCTTGGCTAACATGGTGAAACCCCGTCTCTACTAAAAATACAAAAAAAAAAAGTTAGCCAGGCATGGTGGCGGGCGCCTGTAGTCCCAGCTACTTGGGAGGCTGAGGCAGGAGAATGGCGTGAACCCGGGAGACGGAGCTTGCAGTGAGCCGAGATCGTGCCACTGCATCCCAACCTGGGTGACAGAGCGAGACTCCATCTCAAAATAAATAAATAAATAATAAAAAAATAAAAAATAAAAACAATATTTCTCAATAAAAAGGCTGCCAACTACTTGAATTACTTGCATGTTCACCATGGAATTCTTCTTCTATAATAAATCCTAACTATTACAGTCATTCTTTCCATCAGCGCTGAACAATCTGGTACAGGTTGTAGAAATATGCCTTCATGAGATATTTCATGCCCCAGCTTATTACCATATTAAGTGTTGAAACTAGTGCTAGTCTCAGAGACAGAAGTGATTTATTTATTTATTTTGTCTGTAGACCCTTGCATCCAGGGATATGTTATTGGGATTTCCTAAGATTGTGTTTTGCCTTATTACATATCTTGTCAATTTTTGTACTTTGGATAACGTAAACTCTGAATTTGAACCCATTTATTTTTAGTCGCTGAGAAGAGCATTGTGGGTGACTTCTAACTAAAAGTGTGAGGAGATGAGGATGAGACTAGGTGGGTGGACAAGACTGTTGACTTAAACACAGTCCTGTGTAGCCAAAGTCAGACCTGAACTGCTATAGAAGCACTGAGGAGGAGTACTTGGCTCTGCCGGACAGAGTAGGAGGCTCCAGGGAAAGCTTCACAAAATAAGATTGGATAGGAGGATAAGGGATGGAAGGTGAGGACACTAAGTGAGTTTAGGTCGGGGTCAAATGAATTGGCTGAATAATAATAAAAAATTCCTTTAGTTTCCAGAGCATTTTGGACTTTGGACCTGTTATATCTTTACAGATAAGAAAACCAGGCTAGGCATGATGGCTCACGGCTATAATCCCAGCACTTTGGGAGGCCGAGGTGGGCGGATCACGAGGTCAGGAGATCAAGACCCGCCTGGCCAACATGGTGAAACCCCCTCTCTACTAAAAATATAAAAATTAGCCAGGCATGGTGGCATGTGCCTGTAATCCGAAGCTGCTCGGGAGGCTGAGGCAGGACAGTCGCTTGAACCAGGGAGTCGGAGGTTGCAGTGAGCCGAGATCGTGCCACTGTACTGCAGGCTTGGCGACAGAGTGAGAGTCCGTCTAAAGAAAAAAAAAAAAAAAAAGAGTACGAATTCCGCTACTGCGCTGCCTAGGGTTTAGTCCCAGTTCTGCCATTTACTAACTCTGTGATCTCAAGCAAGTTACTTGTCTCTCAGTTTCTAAGGTTTTGTAAAATGGGAATAACATTGGCACCAACCTCAGCATGGTCATGGCACTGCACTCTGGCCTGGGTGACAGAGGGAGACTCCATCTCAAAAAAAAAAAAAAAAAAAAAATTACATTTGTCTTTTATGCACATACTTCACCCTCATTGCCCCTTAAGCAGCCATTTTAATATCTTTTTATTGCAGAATGTGTATTACTGTTTTGCAAGTGTCTATTTTACTTTACTTTAAAGGTTATTTTAAAAATCTCATTTATTTCTTTTTTTTTTCTAAGCACCAAATATTTAGGAATCTTCATGTTTTTAAAGTATATTTTTTAAAGTACACATGTTCTAATCCTAATAGGGTTGTTGTAACGGTTAAATGAGTTAATACATTAAAGCATTTAAAAGAGTGTTCGGCACCAAGTACTTAACTACCGTTAATACATATTCATTAGTGTCTTATTACTGAAATTATTAGTGGAATTCCCCCTCTAATTGAAGCTACCAACCTAGAGAAAAAGGCATGTTGCTGAATTTCTCTGCCTACCTTCTGATGCATCTTGAAAAGAACCTAATGTGTATGTTATGGTTTTAAATTCAAGTAAAGGCTAAAGAATAGAGGTAAGATTATTCGTATTGGAAAAAGAAGTTTGTAGAAACTTGGTTTGTTATTTAAAGAGACTTTTAAAGGATGTTTTTCTCCTTCATGCATTTTCCCAATTCAAATTATTTTGTTGTTTTGGGGAGACTTAAATATTAGTGTCTTTTGAAAGGAGATAACCCAAAGTGTGAGGTCACTCACAAGAAATTCAAATTTAATTGAGACTAGAAGGTGGATCTCCTGGCTTGCCGTCTGCTTGTGTTCAACTGAAGCCTTCACAAATAGTCAAATATCAGTGCTTGGAAACAGTGGGCTGCAGTGGGGTTACAGAATTGCATTAATATGGCTATCTCAGGTCTATGTTTTTTTTGAGTCCTTTTCCCTTTCAGACTCCTTGAAGGTGAATAACCAGTAAACAAATTGATTGTTGGTGACCTTGTGAAAGAGGTTAAATACAAATTGCTCAATTTTTCTCAGGTTCTGAATGGGAGAGAGCAAGGGATGCAGGGCTGCTTTTCTTTTCCAGTCTCATTAGGATGTCTTCTGGGGGTTGGAAATTAAAGTACCATTTTGTTAATTTTGGAAAGAATCCTGGTGTGAAAACCTAGGGCCATAGTTGACTTTTTAATATTTTTTTTCACCCCAAAGCGCTAATATTCTCATAACATTTTAGTTCAGCTTCAGCCCTCTCTGTCTCTTGTGACAGTACCTCAAGCCTTACAGCTGTGACTACATTAATAAAAGAGAATGCCAAGTGGAGGAAGGCACATGCCAGTCAACCGACATTGAAATCACTTGTCAAAGTTACAACAGATAAATGAAACAGAGTCTTTGGCTATTTCCCGGCATTCTGCCATTGAACCTGTGGTTTTATTATTGTATTAAATGAGATTCAATCTCTGAGACATCATAGAGATTGAAATATTTTGATAAATAGGAATAATTGAGTGGTAAAAATATTTTCTCTTTGAAATGTAGTTATTTTTGTAAAATATTTATGTTGGCTAATTTAAAAATTTAAATGTAGATTTGAAACTCTAAATGTGCTAAGAAATAACATTTTTTGGCTGGGCGCAGTGGCTCATGTCTGTAATCCCAGCACTTTGGGAGGCCGAGGCAGGCGGATCACTTGAGGCCAGGAGTTCAAGACCAGGCTGGCCAACATGGTGAAACCCTATCTCTACTAAAAATACCCAAAAAATTAGCTGGGAGTGGTGGCAGGCACCTGTAATCTCAGCTACTCAGGAGACTGAGGCAGGAGAATTGCTTGAACCCGGGAGGCAGAGGTTGCAGTGAGCCAAGATCGTGCCACTGCACCCCAGCCTGGGCGACAGAGTAAGACTCCGTCTCAAAAAAGAAAAAAAAAAAAAGAAGTTACATTTTTCTTTTATGCGTGTATTTCACCCTCATTGCCCCATAGGCAGCCATTTTAATGTCTTTTTGTTGCAGAATGTGTATTGTTGTTTTGAAATTGTCTATTTAATTTACTTTAAAGGTTATTTTAAAAATTTCATTTTTTTCCCTAAGGACCAAATATATAGGAATCTTCATGCTGTTGAAGTATATTTTTTAAAGTACACATGTTCTAATCCTAATTAAAGTGAGACTCATATGATGTGTAAATTGAAGACTTCTGGAAAAACTTTTCTGCCTGAAAAATGATTTCTCATTGATCCCAAAATATTGACTATATTTCAAATTATATTTTGAAAGGTTAATAAAGTGAGTTACAGAAATATGCGTAACTAGACCAAAGTTTCATTCTGTGTTTCTGGGTTTGGACTAGAATCCTGCCCTATACAATTGGTCTTGCTAAGCCTCTGAAGATTATTATTAAATCAATGCAAAGGGCAGAGGTAATTATACTCCTTAGTTCAAGGTACACCATTGGCCAACACAATGTCCCTGTTTGTTTTCTTTATTGTTTTGTTTAATTTTTTATTCCCCCTATTCCTTACTCCCAATCTTCTCCCCACCCCATAGGTAAACATTTAATGGATTGAGGTCTACCCTTCATTTCTATGTGCTCTTGAAATATATATAGTGTGTGTGCATGAATTTTTAGTAAACAGAAATACTGATAGTATTGTACTATGAATCTCATTCTGTTTATTTTCCAGCATCATAATGTTTATACTGTGTATACACCTATCCTACAGTTTCAAACTGCTACATAGTAATCCATAGCATGCATTCATTACATTTTAGTTACTCATTCCCCTGCGGATGAAACATAGATTATTTCCAACTCCCTGCTACCTCAAAGAGTATTGTGATAAACATCCTTGTACACGTCCTCTTACAGATTGTGAGAAAAATTTTCAGGAATATATATCCAGAAATGAGAGTTCTGGATCACATGATTTAGATGCACTTAATTTATCTAAGAACTTCCAGATTGCTTTCTAGAATATCTGTTCCTATCTCTACTCTATCTTACTACATGCCCTCAAATACTTGGAATTATCTAGCTGTGGCAGATTACATTTTTCCAAAGATACCTGCAATCTTCCATCCCACTTGTTCTGCTAAGAAACTTGCCATTCACCATAAAAAAGTGGAGTCCAATTCTCCACCTCTTGAATGTGGGCAGGCTTTTGTAACTGTTTCAGTCAAAGGAACATGGCAAAGTAACACTAAGTCCTAAGAAGTGATACAGATTTCACCTTGCCTGCTGGAATACTTGCCCTGGGGGTCCTGAGTTACCGTATAAGAGGATTGACTTTCTTGAGTCAACCATGCTTATGAGGAATCCCAGAGTAGCCCATGTGATGGACCACAAGGAGAAGGCCACATGAGGAGAGATGCCTGGTCAACTCCAGTTTTTCTAGCTCCAGACATCTGATGTTGGGCCAGAACTTCCCAGCCAAGCCCTTCCTGAATCTCTCTTCCATAGAGACCGTGAGAAATAATAAGATGATTGTTGCCGTTTTAAACAACTAAGTTTTGTGGTAGTTTGTTATGTAGCAATAGTAACAGAAATTCCAATTTTCTAATTTTTGCTACTCTAATACATTAAAAGTGTGATACACTAAAGTGATACATTTCTCTAATTACTAGTGAGTTTGAGCATCTCTTAATATGCGAGGGTTTCTTCTTGAGTTGACTGTTCATGTCCTAGACTCATTTTGCCACAGGTCTCTATTATGTAGGTATTGCTTTTATATTCCAAATACTAGTTTGCTGTCAATTTTAGATATTTCAAATTACTTGTCCTGTTCTGTCCTCTGTTTGATTTAGTCATTGAACAAAATCCTTCATTTTGCTCTAATAATACTCATTTGCATTTTACCTTATAGATTGTGCTTTTTGGGTTTTATTTATTTATTTATTTATTTATTTATTTATTTATATTTTTTATTATACTTTAAGTTCTAGGGTACATGTGCATAACATGCAGGTTTGTTACATATGTATACTTATGCAGTGTTGGTGTGCTGCACCCATCAACTCGTCAGCACCCATCAATTCATCATTTATATCATGTATAACTCCCCACTGCAATCCCTCCCTCCTTCCCCCTCCCCATGATAGGCCCCAGTGTGTGATGTTCCCCTTCCCGAGTCCAAATGATCTCATTGTTCAGTTCCCACCTATGAGTGAGAGCATGCGGTGTTTGGTTTTCTCTTCTTGTGATAGTTTGCTAAGAATGATGGTTTCCAGCTGCATCCATGTCCCTACAAAGGACGCAAACTCATCCTTTTTTATGGCTGCATAGTATTCCATGGTGTATATGTGCCACATTTTCTTAATCCAGTCTGTCACAGATGGACATTTGGGTTGATTCCAAGTCTTTGCTATTGTGAATAGTGCCGCAATAAACATACGTGTACATGTGTCTTTGTAGTAGAATAATTTATAATCCTTTGGGTATATACCCAGTAGTGGGATGGCTGGGTCATATGGTACATCTAGTTCTAGATCCTTGAGGAATTGCCATACTGTTTTCCATAATGGTTGAACTAGTTTACAATCCCACCAACAGTGTAAAAGTGTTGCTATTTCTCCACATCCTCTCCAACACCTGTTGTTTCCTGACTTGTTAATGATTGCCATTCTAACTGGTGTGAGATGGTATCTCATTGTGGTTTTGATTTGCATTTCTCTGATGGCCAGTGATGATGAGCATTTTTTCATGTGTCTGTTGGCTGTATGAATGTCTTCTTTTGAGAAATGTCTGTTCATATCCTTTGCCCACTTTTTGATGGGGTTGTTTGTTTTTTTCTTGTATATTTGTTTGAGTTCTTTGTAGATTCTGGATATTAGCCCTTTGTCAGATGAGTAGGTTGCAAACATTGTCTCCCATTCTGTAGGTTGCCTGTTCACTCTGATGGTAGTTTCTTTTGCTGTGCAGAAGCTCTTTAGTTTAATGAGATCCCATTTGTCAATTTTGGCTTTTGCTGCCGTTGCTTTTGGTGTTTTAGACATGAAGTCCTTGCCCATGCCTATGTCCTGAATGGTACTACCTATGTTTTCTTCTAGGGTTTTTATGGTATTAGGTCTAACATTTAAGTCTCTAATCCATCTTGAATTAATCTTCGTATAAGGGGTAAGGAAAGGATCCAGTTTCAGCTTTCTACTTACGGCTAGCCAATTTTCCCAGCACCATTTATTAAATAGGGAATCCTTTCCCCATTTCTTGTTTCTCTCAGGTTCGTCAAAGATCAGATGGCTGTAGATGTGTGGTATTATTTCTGAGGACTCTGTTCTGTTCCATTGGTCTATATCTCTGTTTTGGTACCAGTACCATGCTGTTATGGTTACTGTAGCCTTGTAGTATAGTTTGAAGTCAGGTAGCGTGACACCTCCAGCTTTGTCCTTTTGACTTAGGATTGTCTTGGCAATGCGGGCTCTTTTTTGGTTCCATATGAACTTTAAAGCTGTTTTTTCCAATTCGGTGAAGAAACTCATTGGTAGCTTGATGGGGATGGCACTGAATCTATAAATTACCTTGGGCAGTATGGCCATTTTCACGATATTGATTCTTCCTATCCATGAGCATGGTATGTTCTTCCATTTGTTTGTGTCCTCTTTGATTTCACTGAGCAGTGGTTTGTAGTTCTCCTTGAAGAGGTCCTTGACATCCCTTGTAAGTTGGAGTGCTAGGTATTTTATTCTCTTTGAAGTAATTGTGAATGGAAGTTCATTCCTGATTTGGCTCTCTGCTTGTCTGTTACTGGTGTATAAGAATGCTTGTGATTTTTGCACATTAATTTTGTATCCTGAGACTTTGCTGAAGTTGCTTATCAGCTTAAGGAGATTTTGGGCTGAGACGATGGGGTTTTCTAAATATACAATCATGTCATCTGCAAACAGGGACAATTTGACTTCTTCTTTTCCTAACTGGATACACTTGATTTCCTTCTCTTGCCTGATTGCCCTAGCCAGAACTTCCAACACTATGTTGAATAGGAGTGGTGAGAGAGGGCATCCCTGTCTTGTGCCCGTTTTCAAAGGGAATTTTTCCAGTTTTTGCCCATTCAGTATGATATTAGCTGTGGGTTTGTCATAAATAGCTCTTATTATTTTGAGGTACGTTCCATCAATACCGAATTTATTGAGCGTTTTTAGCATGAAGGGCTGTTGAATTTTGTCAAAAGCCTTTTCTGCATCTATTGAGATAATCATGTGGTTCTTGTCTTTGGTTCTGTTAATATGCTGGATTACGTTTATTGATTTGCGAATGTTGAACCAGCCTTGCATCCCAGGGATGAAGCCCACTTGATCATGGTGGATAAGCTTTTTGATGTGCTGCTGAATCCGGTTTGCCAGTATTTTATTGAGGATTTTTGCATCGATGTTCATCAGGGATATTGGTCTAAAATTCTCTTTTTTTGTTGTGTCTCTGCCAGGCTTTGGTATCAGGATGATGTTGGCCTCATAAAATGAGGTAGGGAGGATTCCCTCTTTTTCAATTGATTGGAATAGTTTCAGAAGGAATGGTACCAGCTCCTCCTTGTACCTCTGGTAGAATTCAGCTGTGAATCCATCTGGTCCTGGACTTTTTTTGGTGGGTAGGCTATTAATTGTTGCCTCAATTTCAGAGCCTGCTATTGGTCTATTCAGGGATTCAACTTCTTCTTGGTTTAGTCTTGGGAGAGTGTAAGTGTCCAGGAAATTATCCATTTCTTCTAGATTTTCTAGTTGATTTGCGTAGAGGCGTTTATAGTATTCTCTGATGGTAGTTTGTATTTCTGTGGGGTCGGTGGTGATATCCCCTTTATCATTTTTTATTGCGTCTATTTGATTCCTCTCTCTTTTCTTCTTAATTAGTCTTGCTAGCGGTCTGTCAATTTTGTTGATCTTTTCAAAAAACCAACTCCTGGTTTCATTGATTTTTTGGAGGGTTTTTTGTGTCTCTATCTCCTTCAGTTCTGCTCTGATCTTAGTTATTTCTTGCCTTCTGCTAGCTTTTGAATGTGTTTGCTCTTGCCTCTCTAGTTCTTTTAATTGTGATGTTAGAGTGTCAATTTTAGATCTTTCCTGCTTTCTCTTGTGGGCATTTAGTGCTATAAATTTCCCTCTACACACTGCTTGAAATGTGTCCCAGAGATTCTGGTGTGTTGTGTCTTTGTTCTCATTGGTTTCAAAGAACATCTTTATTTCTGCCTTCATTTCGTTATGTACCCAGTAGTCATTCAGGAGCAGGTTGTTCAGTTTCCATGTAGTTGAGCGGTTTTGATTGAGTTTCTTAGTCCTGAGTTCTAGTTTGATTGCACTGTGGTCTGAGAGACAGTTTGTTATAATTTCTGTTCTTGTACATTTGCTGAGGAGTGCTTTACTTCCAATTATGTGGTCAATTTTGGAATAAGTGCGATGTGGTGCTGAGAAGAATGTATATTCTGTTGATTTAGGGTGGAGAGTTCTATAGATGTCTATTAGGTCTGCTTGGTGCAGAGATGAGTTCAATTCCTGGATATCCTTGTTAACTTTCTGTCTCGTTGATCTGTCTAATGTTGACAGTGGAGTGTTGAAGTCTCCCTTTATTATTGTATGGGAGTCTACGTCTCTTTGTAAGTCTCTAAGGACTTGCTTGATGAATCTGGGTGCTCCTGTATTGGGTGCATATATATTTAGGATACTTAGCTCTTCCTGTTGAATTGATCCCTTTACCATTATGTAATGGCCTTCTTTGTCTCTTTTGATCTTTGATGGTTTAAAGTCTGTTTTATCAGAGACTAGGATTGCAACTCCTGCTTGTTTTTGTTCTCCATTTGCTTGGTAGATCTTCCTCCATCCCTTTATTTTGAGCCTATGTATGTCTCTGCCTGTCAGATGGGTCTCCTGAATACAGCAGACTGATGGGTCTTGACTCTTTATCCAGTTTGCCAGTCTGTGTCTTTTAATTGGAGCATTTAGTCCATTTACATTTAAGGTTAATATTGTTATGTGTGAACTTGATCCTGCCATTATGATATTAACTGGTGATTTTGCTCGTTAGTTGATGCCTTTTCTTCCTAGCCTCGATGGTCTTTACATTTTGGCATGTTTTTGCAATGGCTGGTACCGGTTGTTCCTTTCCATGTTTAGGGCTTCCTTCAGGGTCTCTTGTAAGGCAGGCCTGGTGGTGACAAAATCTCTAAGCATTTGCTTATCTGTAAAGGATTTTATTTCTCCTTCACTGATGAAACTTAGTTTGGCTGGATATGAAATTCTGGGTTTAAAAATCTTTTCTTTAAGAACGTTGAATATTGGCCCTCACTCTCTTCTGGCTTGTAGAGTTTCTGCCGAGAGATCTGCTGTTAGTCTGATGGGCTTTCCTTTGTGGGTAACCCGACCTTTCTCTCTGGCTGCCCTTAAGATTTTTTCCTTCATTTCAACTTTGGTGAATCTGGCAATGATGTGTCTTGGAGTTGCTCTTCTGGAGGAGTATCTTTGTGGCGTTCTCTGTATTTCCTGAATTTGAATGTTGGCCTGCCCTACTAGGTTGGGGAAGTTCTCCTGGATGATATCCTGAAGAGTGTTTTCCAACTTGGTTCCATTTTCCCCCTCACTTTCAGGCACCCCAATCAGACGTAGATTTGGTCTTTTTACATAATCCCATACTTCTTGCAGGCTTTGTTCATTTCTTTTTCTTCTTTTTTCTTTTGGTTTCTCTTCTCGCTTCATTTCATTCATTTGATCCTCAATCGCTGATACTCTTTATTCCAGTTGATCGAGTTGGTTACTGAAGCTTGTGCATTTGTCACGTATTTCTCGTGTCATGGTTTTCATCTCTGTCATTTCGTTTATGACCTTCTCTGTATTAATTATTCTAGCTGTGAATTCTTCCACTCTTTTTTCAAGATTTTTGTTTCTTTGCGCTGGGTACGTAATTCCTCCTTTAGCTCTGAGAAGTTTGATGGACTGAAGCCTTCTTCTCTCATCTCGTCAAAGTCATTCTCTGACCAGCTTCGATCCATTGCTGGCGATGAGCTGCGCTCCTTTGCAGGGGGAGATGTGCTCTTATTTTTTGAATTTCCAGCTTTTCTGCCCTGCTTTTTCCCCATCTTTGTGGTTTTATCTCCCTCTGGTCTTTGATGATGGTGACGTACTGATGGGGTTTTGGTATAGGTGTCCTTCCTGTTTGATAGTTTTCCTTCTGACAGTCAGGACCCTCAGCTGTAGGTCTGTTGGAGATTGCTTGAGGTCCACTCCAGACCCTGTTTGCCTGGGTATCAGCAGCAGAGGTTGCCGAAGATAGAATATTGCTGAACAGTGAGTGTACCTGTCTGATTCTTCCTTTGGAAGTTTCCTCTCAGGGGTGTACTCCACCCTGTGAGGTGTGGGGTGTCAGACTGCCCCTAGTGGGGGATTTCTCCCAGTGAGGCTACTCAGGGGTCAGGGACCCACTTGAGCAGGCAGTCTGTCCGTTCTCAGATCTCAGCCTCCGCGTTGGGAGATCCACAGCTCTCCCCAAAGCTGTCAGACAGAGTCGTTCGCGTCTGCACAGGACCCCGCTGCTTCCCCTGTTGGTCTTCAGCTGTGCGCTGTCCCCAGAGGTGGAGTCTACAGAGACAGGCAGGCTTCCTTGAGCTGCTGTGAGCTCCACCCAGTTGGAGCTTCCCAGCGGCTTTGTTTACCTACTTAAGCCTCAGCAATGGCGGGCGCCCCTCCCCCAGCCTCGCTGCTGCCTTGCGGATAGATCGCCGCAGACTGCTGTGTTAGCAATGAGGGAGGCTCCGTGGGCGTGGGACCCTCCTGGCCAGGTGTGGGATATATTCTCCTGGTGTGCCTGTTTGCTTAAAGCACAGTATTGGGGTGGGAGTTACCCGATTTTCCAGGTGTTGTGTGTCTCAGTTCCCCTGGCTAGGAAAAAGGATTCCCTTCCCCCTTGCACTTCCAGGTGAGGCGATGCCTCGCCCTGCTTCAGCTCTGGCTGGTCGGGCTGCAGCAGCTGACCAGCACCGATTGTCTGGCTCTCACTTCACCGGTCTTCTGTGTCGCTCGCGCTGGGAGTTGGAGACTGGAGCTGTTCCTAATCGGCCATGTTGCTCCGCCAATGCTTTTTGGGTTTTAAATCTTTGCCTATCTCAGGGTTATGAAGCTATTCTCTTACATTATCTTTTATTACTTTTTACTTTTATTTTATTTTATTTTATTTTTTGAGACGGAGTTTCACTCTTGTTGCACAGGCTGGAGTGCAATGGCGCGATCTCGGCTCACCATAACCTCCGCCTCCCATGTTTAAGCAATTCTCCTGCCTCACCCTCCTGAGTAGCTGGGATTACAGGCATGCACCATCACGCCCGACTAATTTTGTATTTTTAGTAGAGACAGGGTTTCTCCATGTTGAGGCTGGTCTCGAACTCCTGACCTCAGGTGATCCGCCAGTCTTAACCTCCCAAAGTGCTGGGATTACAGGCGTGAGCTACCGCACCCAGCCTAATTTTACTTTTTATATTTAGGTCTTGAATCCACTTGGAGTCCAACTTTTGTGAGATGTTATATAGAAATTCAGTTTAATTTTTGTCAAAAAGGATTTTCCCACACTGTACACAAAGTGATTCATTTTTTGATTTGTGTATGGTGCCATCTTTATTGTATATTAGGGATATAGTTCTACATAGTTCTATTATGATTCATCCTTCTGCTCCACTGGTATTCTTGTACATTCTTACATCAAGACCATTCTGTCTTTTTTATTATGACTTTTAATATGTTTTAATATCTGATAAAGCAATTTCTTAGTTTTTGATCTTCTTTTTCGAAGTCAACTTCACTATTTGTAGAACTTTAGGCTTCTAGGCAAAATTTAGAAGAAGTTTATCAAGTTCATCAAAATGAATCCCGCTGGAATATTTATTAGAATTGCATTGAATTTATAGATCAATTTGGGGAAAATCAACATGTATAAAATATTAAGTCATCCTTTCAAAAGTAAGAAATTCTCTTCATTTATTGATTTTCGTTTATATTCTTTCATTGAATTAAAAATTTTCTATAGCAGTCTTGTGTATTTTGAATGAAGTTAATTTCTAGATATTTTATAGAATTCAATGCTCTCGTTATTGGTATATGTTTATATTTTCTAGCTGGTTGTTCTTGATATAGAAGAATGCTGTTTTTTTTTTTTTTTTTTTTTTTTTTTTTTTTTTTTTTTTTGAGACTTTTTCTCGCTCTGTCCCCTGGCCTGGAGTGCAGTGGCCGGATCTCAGCTCACTGCAAGCTCCGCTTCCCGGGTTTACGCCATTCTCCTGCCTCAGCCTCCCGAGTAGCTGGGACTACAGGCGCCCGCCACCTCGCCCGGCTAGGTTTTTGTATTTTTTAGTAGAGACGGGGTTTCACCATGTTAGCCAGAGTGGTCTTGATCTCCTGACCTCGTGATTCGCCCGTCTCGGCCTCCCAAAGTGCTGGGATTACAGGCTTGAGCCACTGCGCCCGGCCAGAAGAATGCTGTTTATTTTAAAAGTTGATATATCTAGTAACTTTGCTGAAATTTCTTATTATTTCTGGGTTTGTCCGTGATTTTGGTAAATTTTTTGGTGTGGATGATCACATCATCTGCAAGTAATGACAGTTTTAACTATTCCTTTTACAAGAAGGTGAGGTCAAATTAATTTTGTGTTTTAAACTCCATGTATTTGAAATACATTTCATGAAGAACGCTTGGTGCTACAAGGCTTGATGATATTCACACAAGGGCTTTCCTAAATTAAAACGACTACACAAAGAAGGAAGTATTTTCTATTTATTTTTCAGGAACAGAAGATGAAGTTTAATATTTTGAGGTTTTCTTCCGTTGTGGTTCATGAAAATTTAAAATGGCCTTGAGAACTTCCACAACATTCCATTTAATTTCAGAAAATGCTGAGAGAACACTACCGTGTGTTAGAGGACACAAAAAAGAAAAAAGAATAAAATTCCCTATGTTAAAATTCTTTCCAGAGTTGGGGGAGCGGTTGGAGAAATAAACAACTAATTACCTAACACTGTGAAAAATGCTGTAGAATATCACCTGAGCAGGGAAGAACCAGTGCTGAACTTTCTGGCTCTTTGGGAGTGGTTTTGAGAACATATTTATAAAGTGTTCAGGTTTCAGTAATCCTCCTTCTTTATTACACTTTCCTTTCGTTTGACCATGAAGGTGATAGGGAATCAGGTAATGAATCTTCTTAATTACTTTTTTGTTAATTTTCTAGATGACATTTATTAAAATTCTAAACAGCCCTTTCATGATTACAAACATACTATTGATTAATAACTTCTCATTAGGGACACAGAAAACTTGGCTAAAGTTCATCTGAAGTTTTGGAGAGTCTGCCAAACAGTTCAGATAGTTACAGTTTAATGATGCTTAACTTCCGGAGAGGAGCAGAAATAGAAGTTAGAAAGCGAAAATAGCTACCCAGAGAGATGGTTGTGCTTGAGTTAGGTGTGAATGAAAGAGATTCATCGAATCTGAGTTTTCTCTGCATTCTTATAGCAAGTGTGCTGTGATGGGAAATTATTACTCTCAAAAATATGCACACAGAGAAGGTGAAGCAGATTGGCAGAATATCTCAGTTATGTCTAACAATACAGGTTGAAATCCTATACAAATAGAAAATAGTGTTGGAAAGGGCACTCCTTGATGCAAAATACAGACAAAATAAATAGCTCTCAAGAGCAGTTTGCTTCAAAGTGAGCCCCAAAGTGTGTAAGACATGATGCATGGAGTATATTCAACCCTATATTTAAAAAAGAAAGGGAAGGAAGGAAGGGAGGGAGGGAGGAAAGAAGGAAGGAAGGAGGGAAGGAAAGAAGGATGGAAGGAGAAAAAAAAAGGAAGAATGAAAAAAGATAGAACAAATTACTGATATTAAACATAAGGATTGACTTTGAAGTTCTCTCCTCTTCTGCTTGCTGAATGGTCATGTGCTACATTACTTAGGTGAACTTCCTTTGGGGAACTGTGAGTATTCTACTGTATGAAGACTTTGACAATGGTCTCATCACTCTTTCCATCCCCCAGTGTACTACTGTTAGGTAGTATATTTATGTGCCTTAAACTTTAGTGATGATAGTTTGTTGATTAAACCCATGTAAGTATGTCATATATTTCTTAAACTCTCATTAACATACTTTATCAACTTGGAAACATCTTTAAAAATCTTTCAAATGATTTCAATGAATTTTTATTAATGCTTTCAGTAAGTCAACAAATGTTTATTTACCTTCCAATTAGTTGTCAGTAACAACCCTTTTACATTGAGGAAGATGTAAATGTACAAGCCAAAGATTTAATGAAACTCTTTGCATAATTGGCAATTGAGATTTAAAAATGATAATCATGTTTTAATAAGCACAGCCAAAAATTCAATTCTTCCATTTGGAGCTATATATTTTTGTGAGGTGAATTTTCTACTATGACGGCCACCAAAACCAAATATCTAAAATAACTGGTATAGAATTGAATCATAAGCTGTTAAACCACAATTTTAAAAATATTGACACTTATTGAAAGTTCTAAAGCATTATTCAATCACATTGTTCTCACTAAAATATAAAGAGAGTTATAATTTTAGTGAAAAAAGTGAATAAAGTATTAAAAACATTTTTATCTTATTGCTTGTAATTTATAATATTGGGTACATTTAATGATGTACACAATGTACTTACATGCTATTAATGCAGGTATATCTTAAAAGTGAATTCATATACATATTTTGGGGATAAATGCTAAATTTTTTACAGATTTTTTTTAGAATATAACTTCCATGAGGAAAGGGATTTTTGTCTGTTTTGTTCACTGAATATCTTAAGGGTCAAGACCAAGTGTTGTCAGACTACTGCCCACAGTTCAAATCTGGGCTGACGCACTTTTTCACACATAACATTTTGTTGGAATATAGCCAAACTTATTCATTTGTGTATTGTCTGTAGCTGTGTTCACATTATAAAGGCACAGTTGAGGAGGTGTGGAAGGGAACATACGGCCTGAAAACGTGAAAATATTTGCTATCTGACCCTTTACAGGAAAGGTTTGCTGATCCGTGGTCTAGAAGCATGCCTAGCACATAGTAAATATTCAATAAATACCTAGTATTCAAGAAGGGAATGAATAAATAGCATGTCTGATCACAAAAGGTTGGACACTATAGTTTCAGAGCATGGATTCAGTGCTTTCCACAATTCAGGGCCAGCTTGCAAGATGTTTTTCCCAACTTTATTGAGATATAGTTGACAATGAAAAATTATATATATTTGAAGTGTACAATTTTATTCATTTGATATATATATATTTATACACATTGTGAAATATTCACCACCACCAAACTAACTAGCATGTATATCACCTCACAGAGTTACCATTTTTTTCAAGTGTGGTGAAAACACTTAAGATCTACTACCCTCTTAGCAAATTTCGAGTATGGAATTACTGTATCGTTACCAGGCGCGGTGGCTCATGCCTGTAATCCTAGCACTTTGGGAGGCCGAGGCGGATGGGTCACCTGAATCGCAAGCTGTTATTTTTTTTTTTTACAAATACAAAAATTAGCTGGGCATGATAGCAGGTGCCTGTAGACCCAGCTACTCGGGAGGCTGAGGCAGGAGAATCACTTGAACCCGGGAGGCGGAGGTTGCAGTAAGCCAAGATCTCACCATTGCACTCCAGCCTGGGTGACAGAGTGAGACTCTATCTCAAAAAAAAAAAAAAAAAAAAAAAAAAAGAGAGATACTGTTTTGTTGACTATAGTCACATCATTGTACATTAGATCTCCATAACTTACTTTTTTTCTTGTGTAATTGAAACTTTGTACCTCCTTGCCAACATTTCCCCGTATCTCCCTCCTTTCAACCCCTGGTAATGACCATTGTACTCCCGTTTCTATGAATTTGATATTTTTAGATTGTATATATAAGCGAGACCATACCTGCATCTGGTTTAATGTCCTCCGGGTTCATCTATGTTGTTGTAAATGATAGAATTTCCTTATCTTTTAAGGCTGAATAATATTTAATTGTGGGAATGTGTGTGCGTGTGTGCGCGCATCTCTCATTTTTAAAAATCCATTTAGTCTGTTTCTGTATCTTGGCTATTGTGAATATTGCTGAAATGAATATGGGAGTACAAATGTCTTTTTGAGGTAATGATTTCAGTTTTACCTAGTAGTGGAATTGTTGGATCATGAGGTATGTCTGTTTTTAATTTTTTAAGGGGAACCTCTGTACTGTTTTTCATAATGACTGTAGCAATTTACGTTTCAAACCATCAATATTCTCTTTCCTCCACATTCTCCCCAATACTTGTTATATTTTATCTTTCTGGTGATAGATTCTAACCAGTGTGAAGTGGGATCTCACTGTGGTTTTGATTTACATATCTTTCATATACCTGTTGGCCATTTGTATGTCTTCTTTTAAGAGATGTCTACTGAGGTCCTTTGCCTATTTTTTTCCAAAGCTTAATTTATTTACTGTTACGACTCAGAGTACACACTTTGCCTATTTTTTAAATTGAGCTATTTGTGGGGTTATTTTTTGCTAGTGAGTTGCATGAATTCCTATATGTTTTGGATATTAACCCTTTATCAGATATATGGTTTATAAATATTTGCTCCCATTCTGTAGGTAGATTTTCACTCTGTTGATTATTTTGTTTGCTGTGCAGAAGCTTTTTAGTTTGATGTAGTCCCATTTGTCTGTTTTTGCCTTTGTTGCCTGTGCTTTTGGTATCATAACCAAAAAATTATTGTGCAGACGTATTTCAAGAACCTTTTCCCCTATGTTTTCTCCTGTATTACATGTATTTTAAACTTATTTTTTAACTCGTATTTTCTGAACATTGTCCAACAAGCATAACATATTTATACAAACTGAACAAAAGGCTGCTTTAATTTAAGACGTGAAGGACTTAGAGAACCCCCACAACCTTAACCACCCTAAAACAAAGTGAACAAAATGACTAATGACATACAGATAAAAAATGATGCATAAACTAGTCTGTTATGTATCTATGTTATGAAATACAAACAACCTTTTCAATAACCCAGCTCTTACTTATAATAGCATAGTAATGAATAACTAGATGGGAAAATATTGAATTATTGTTATTCTAAAGCTACTTGTTAGGAGGAAAAGGTTGTTAGTTGAGGTGAGGGTGGAAGGAACTAATTTAAACTAGAAATATTTTTTTATTTGAAAAATCAGAGGAAACATGTTTTTATACCTTTGGCAGATGATCAACTACAGCCAATACCTTTGAGTTTTGCATATTTGGTTTTGACGTGCTCATGTTTTCCACTTTAAAATATGGAAACCACATCTACTTAAGTAAGAAATTACCAATGAACTTCTGAATTTGTCAAACCCTCTTTGCCACTGGGTATACTAAGCTTAAACCTAACCAAACAGATGTCTTCCATCTTTATAAAAGATTTGTAGGGAACTACTGGTAACTATTTTATTTTCTCTAATAGCGCTTCATGTCACTGGAAATGCTTTTTCAATTAATATTTTCTTTATAGATTTTAAGATAAGTTTTATGAAAATTTATTTAATCTTTCTGAATGCTTGCATAGAGTATGCATGTTACAATAGCCCTTTGGGGTTCAGGGAGGAAGTTAGCTGAGATCGAAGTTCAGCAGGATCTGTGAGTAATAACTGGCATGGAAGAGCTGATGACTTCTAAGCAGAGGTGGAGCAACAGTCAGTAGGTCCCAGGGGCTGTAGTGATTACTTGTTCGATCTGATATAGCACTGATATTTGAGGGGTTAGATGAAAAAAGATGGAGCATGACGCTAATATGGAAAACCCTTGTTTTCAGGAAGGCATCTAAGTTGTGTATCAGGAACATGGGTTTGGGCCACTCTCCTGAATGACACAATCTCAAGTGCCATAATCCTGAATGTTGAAATCTCAAAAGATCTAAAACCCAAAAACATAATTCCAGAAAAGATAATTTAAAAAAGTTATTTAAAAGACATTTATTTACATTTTAAAAAGGAGATTGAGAAGCATAAAAACACAACGGGGTACTTCATAGGCTGCTTTATGTAACAAAATAGGCAATAATAGCCTACATATTTCTGCAAGCATGAACACTCAGGTATATTAATAACAGTTGCATGAGTATAGCCATTATGAGCAGATGAACCATATTCCTAACGAAATAGGTTAAAAAGCAAAATGTATAAATACATCATCATTGTGATTGGTAATTGTATGCACCCAGCTTTATAACCACAGTCATCAGAAATACCATGATTAACAACCTGTGTCTTTTGAAAGGATTGATCAAAACCCACAATGAGTTACCACTGCATGTGCAGTCACACAAAAAGCTGAGATCTTGAGAAGTTTTACTTTTCACAAATGCAGGTGTATACAAAGGACATTTCTTTATTTAATGAGAAAATTTCAACATGCACAGTGCTTACACAGAAAGTCAACATTGTGATATTGTACTTCTGCAGAGTCAAATTTGCAAAAAGAAAAGTATACGATTCATTAGAATTATCTAAAATATTTACAAAATCTATGCCTCCAGTGTGAGAAATGATGCAAAGATGAAATACATAGCATAGTGAATCGATGCCAAGTGTAAAGGGGCAGAAGTCATACATGATTGAATAATTTGGGAGGGGAGAGTTCTTGTTTTTCTGCATTTCCACTTCATCTATGATCGTCAAAACACTTGTGGCACTTGTATTTGGAGAGTGGTTGTGGTCTACAGATTTTGTAACTTCATGCTTTTCATTTGAAAGTCTGGTCATTGCTTGGCCATTACAATTAAGTGACTTTCTGCTTTTGCAACACCAAGAACAATTAGCTTTTAAACTTTATTTTTCACCATTAAGTAGCCTCATACACTTAACTTATTGCAGCATTTTCATCAGGGACGAATTTCACAGATCTCTTCCAGTATGTTTCAAGAAACACAGTAAAAAGGAATGATATTCAGCTTCCCCAATACCAAATGTGTATTAGGGTTCTCCAGAGAGACAGAACCAATAGGATATATTCATATATATATACATATATGTATGAATTCATCTATATATATGTATGTATGTATGAGAGAGGAGATTTATTAGGGCTGTTTGTTCATGTGATTATGGAGGCTGAGAAGTTCCATGACAGGTCATCTGAAAGCTGGAGACCCTGGGATGTTGGTAGCGTGGCTGCGTTTAAGTCCAAAGGCCTCATGAGCAGGGATGCCAATGGTGTAACTCATAGTCCAAGGCCAGAAGCCTCAGGACCCAGAAGGACTGCTGGTGTAAGTACTGAAATCCAAAAGCCAGCAAGCCTGTAGTTCTGATGTCCAAGGCAGCAAAACAAAAATCTGTTTCAGCTCTCAGAGAAATCAGTTTAGTTTCAGTATTTGTTCTCTCTGGGTCCCCAGCTGATTGGATGGTACCTGCTCACACTGAGGGCAGATTTTCCCTACATAGTCCACTTAGACTCGCACATTAATCTCTGTAAACACCTTGACAGCCATGCCTAAAATAATGCTTTGCCACATTGCTAGGTATTCCTTAATCCAGTCAAGTTGACACCTAAAATTGTCCACTTGACACCTAAAATTGTCCACTTGGCATCCATACACATTTTCCTAAAACCATACTTAACTTACAAATGAAGATAATAACAAAGTGATAGTTCCATTTAACATGATGCAACTAACATGATGCAGATATCCTATGTACAACTGAAAATGCACTAATCCCTTCTCCAGAATTTTACTTTCAGGATTTCAACATTTGGAAATTTAATCTTTCAGGATAGTGATTGTGAAGATTTTATACTTCAGGAATTTTGATCTTTGGGGATTTTGATGTTTGGGATTGTGTCTTTTGGGATTACAATTGGCACCACAGAAATGTTGTTCCAAACATCATGGACATGGGTAAAAGGGAAACAAATGTATCTGACATTCATTGATGTGGGAGAAAGGAAGTGTGAGTAAAGAAGGAAGAAAAATGGAGAGCAGTGGAGAAGGATTCTTCTTGCCATGGGGTCTCAGCTGAGAACTGCTTCTAGCCCTTAGACATTGAGTTGATCTCTCTGGGTTTCCAGAGATATTGCAGAGTGTTCTGTTGTAAATTCTACACGAGATCCCTGTTTTGGCACTTACCCTCTCTATTTCTCCTGGAAATAGGTTTCCAGGAGTTGAGCACATTATTAGTCTTGAAGGAAGATGGTTTACTCTCTGGCAAACTAATTCCTGTGCACTATCATTTTTTATTCTGCCTTGTAATTCTCTCATTGTGCTTCTCCTCTCAACCTTTCTTAGGACCACCAAAAACCCAACTGTGTTCTAAAAGAATCCCACCTCAAATTATTCTGAACTGCATTATAATTACATAAAAGGATACGTTTAGTAAAACGTATGCGTTTAACTAGTTCCTTCTCTGTACTCCAACCCATGCCCCATTATTAAACAGGATAAAGTATGCGATATCTGTTTTTGGATTTAATGGAAATGAATTATCTTTAAAAAGTCAACTCTTGAGTTTCATGTTCATTTGAACTCTTAGTTCTCATGTGTTATTTATAGTTTAGCCTTTGTCTCCTATTAAAGGAGTTTTAAATATTAAAGAGAGTATGAAGGGATATTTGGAGGGGCAAAAGGTCTTGGTTTTACCTATTCAACACTCAAAATATATTGAATACCTATTATTTACCAGGGCCTGTGCTGGGTGATGGAAAATATATTATTCCTGAAAATATATCTTAAAGCTAAACCCAGAAGGGGAGGGAGATAGGGCAAGAGTTTCAGTGTTGGTTCTCTCATTTGCCTATTGCTTCTTGCTCAAACCAAATACAAGCTTGAGAAGGTCTCCTTCTCTGTATTGGCTAGTTGCTAATACCCTGGGGACTACAGGTAGGTCTAGAAATTAAAAGATTTTTGCAGCAGGAATTTTCTTCTTGTTGGGATAGATGTAGGAGGGAGATTCTGGCCCTGTGTAGGGGACTGGATTATAAGACCCAAAGGTCCTTCCAGGTTGAGGATGTAGTGATGCCGGTCCTCCAAAGGGGCAGGCAGCTAATTTCTTATGTACTGTGGTAGGATTGAATAGCACTTCATCACTTAGACATAACTCCTGCCAACATTTGAGGAGAAGAAACACAATGATCACCACCCCCCACCCCCCCTTTTTTTGAGGTGGAGTTTCGTTCTTGTTGCCCAGGCTGGAGTGCAATGGCACAATCTTGGCTCACCACATCCTCCGCCTCCTGGGTTCAAGCAATTCTCCTGCCTCAGCCTCCCGAGTAGCTGGGATTACAGGCATGCATCACCATGCCCAGCTAATTTTGTATTTTTAGAAGAAACAAGATTTCTCCATGTTGGTCAGGCTGGTCTTGAACTCCTGACTTCAGGTGGTCTGCCCACCTCGGCCTCCCAGAGTGCTGGGATTACAAGTGTGAGTCACCGTGCTTGTCCGATCACCCCCTTTTTACTACCATGTGCTCATTAACCATGGGGCATAACCATCACTAATATGCTTTTAATTCCCAGATGCTATTAATATTTTCTCTGAGCTCTGCTGCCACGGCCCAGATAAGAAATTCAAAAGTACCAGGTCCTATAACAGTACTATATATGTTAAAATTCCACAGGAAGCCAGAAAACCAGTAGTAATAATGCAAAATGTTTATATGACTTTTCAATAAAAATAAGACATCTTTTATGGGGGAATTATTTGAGTCCTAGAAGTCTTGGGTATATCTGAGGAATTGCATGCAACTGAAATAGATTTTAATGATTCTGATTCTGTCTCCGAAAACATTCTGACCAATACCCGTGACCCAATAGAAAGCAAGTTCCTAGGTGACAAAGCATTCATTTAGTAATCTTGTAGGAGATTCAGTGCTCAATAAATGATTTTTACAATTACCTGTTTATGTAGAAGTACTGTTTTTATCACTGCTGTTAAATAGATAAATGGACCAGACTTCACTAGTGAAATCTCTCAAACTCTACCACTAACTGGATTTGGTTGAAATCCATTAACATTTTCAAAAGATACATTTTATTGATCATTGTTCTGTTTCAAAATGGAAGAATGGGCTAGAAACCAATCTTAAGGTATATTTTATTAAGCAAATATGTTAGCATTAAGGAAAATGCCAGCTGGCTCTTAAATTAATCATGGATGAAGTAGACAAATGCCAAAGGTTGAGTGATGGAGTTAAAACAGAGATCTTATTTCAGTAAATAAATTTTATCAAAAGAAATTCAGTTAGGTTAGATATATCCACTAAAATAGCTGCAGCAGCATATTTTACAAAGAAAGTCGCAGTGACAGATTGGAAGGTTTGATAGAGTTGTTTTGTACCTTTGAAATTGATGTTCTTGTAGTTAACCTCTGGTAAGTAACAATAGTACTGTGTTCATAATACTACAGAGAACTTTAGATTATTCTTTTCATGTGCTAATTTATCAGGTCTTTATGTGAATGTGCTGCAGTGGATTTAATGTGGCGGGTAATATTTTTAGGGAGTAACAATATTGGAATTGTCTTTTAATTTGGTTTTAGTAGTGAGAATTACAATTATATTTTGGATCAGATTCTGAATTTTATCTTTACAGATTAATTTTACTAATCTACTCCCCTTAAGAAGACAAATCTATTGGGTAAAAATTCCTTAAGAAAATACAGTCTGTTTCCAGATCTATACCCTTTTGTTAGCAAAGTTAATCTAAACTCTACATTGGAAAGAAATCTAGATGAATCACTACTCACTTTTTAAAAATCTGTAATTTGTTGAAAATGTGCCTAGATTTTACCACTCAGCTGAGAATACTCTGATGAAAAGCAAAACCTATCAAAACCTGTAATTAGCTATTTATATTGCTCTTCTCCTTTGCAATAATGTCCTTTAAGTTTTTTTCCTGGGTTGAAACTGGCAAAAGTACCCAGAATAATGGGTAGGACTTAGGATGTCAGAGTTAAGTGAAAGTAATTGAGGTACAATCATTCAGGACTGTTTTGTATTCAGATTTAGTATCTATTATATAACAAGAATTGTGAGGAGTACAATGCCATCATGCCTTCTTCCTTAGAGATATTGAGGCCTCTATATTTAGGAGAGCAAATAGCTACTTGACTGAATGAGCAGTCAGTGGGGTGTAGTGGACATGGCACGGGCTCTGAGTAAGCAGTTTGGATTCACATTTAACTTACTGCCATTGAGTAGCTGAATGACCTTGGATACTGTCTTAGTTTGGGGTTCTTCCCAAAGCAGACCCTAAGATGAGAATTTGGGTATGTTCTGATTATCTACGGCTAAGTAATGAACCATTCTAACATCTAATGTCTTAAAACAATGACAGCATTTATTTTAATCACAAATCTGCAATTTAGGCATGGCCCAATGGGGACATCTTGTCTCTTCTCGGCTTATAGCTGGGACAAGAATCATTGCAAGACTTAATCACATGTTTGACATTGGTACTGGATGCCGGCTGGGATCTTAGCTGGGTTTGTGGTCTGGAGCACCTACATCTGGCCTTTCTATGTAGCTGTTTGGCTTCCTCATAGCAGAGTAGCTGGGTTCCAAGAGTTAGCCTCTCAAAGAGGCCAGATGGGAGCTGTACTGCCTGTTATGATCTAGCTTTAGCAATAACGTATGTTTTTTCTGCTACAATCACAGGCCAGCACAGATTGAAAGGGAAAAAATAAACACTCTACCTCTCTATGGAAAAGCACCAATGTCACCTTGTAAGAAGAGCACATGGAATGGGATATATTGGTGTAGCTGTCTTTGAAAAATACGCTTTGTTGGAGGGTATCAGTAGTTTATATGGGAGATGATCTCAGGAAGTTCGGCAAGGGTATGGGGAAGTGGAACAAGGAAGGGAGAAGAGCCACTCAAGGGTATGTTAGTGAGCAGGTTACTGCTGTGTGTAACTGGGGCTCAATCTCACCAGGAACCTTTACAAAATCTGTTTGGAACACACACTGGAATTGCCTCGCTGAAGAATAGGAAGGTAAGGTATTTATTCACTACCTTCTGCTGCACACTGGTTAAGAGTTGCTCTTGAAGTGTTAACTCCTTGGTCTTTCAAGCCTGCCTCACAACGTGTTGAGGACACTATGGGGCCAGAAAAATTATTTCGACTGAGTAACATAGCTGCTTGCTGTAGGAAGCTTTTAACGTATACAGAAACTATCCACAAGGCTGTAAGTGACTTCTGAGGTAGGCTGAGGGGTGATAGTTGAGACGTTAATAGCATCTGCCACGGACCCATTTCCTAGGCCGCTGTAAAATAGCATCTCATTACAGGACTTATTTTGTGATATGCATTATAGAATTTATAGACAATCAATGGTTGCCTTTCCTACTGATGTTTCTTCCATCTTGGAAAATTAACACTATAGTTGTCAGAGGGCCTAGTTCTTGTATGTAATGTGGCTTTGTTATAGTCATAAAATCATATAAAGTTGTTAAAAACTGGTTTTCCTTTTTCTGTGAGTAATATGAATCTTTTGCAGTTATGAGGAACAAATCTCTAGCTAGAACTTGGCTGCAGTTTGGGAATATTAAAAAGGCTGTGAATATAAATGGTATGGTCTAAATGTGTGCCCCCCCCATTCATGTATTAAAACTTAATCACCAATGTGATTTAATTACATTGGTTTTAGGAGATGATTAAGTTATAAAGGCAGAGCTCTCATGAATGGGATTAGCACCCTTATAAAAGAGCTATGAGGGAGCTGCTTCCCTTCCTTTTGCTTTTTTTGCCCTTCTACAATGGGAAGACACAGCGTTGATCCCCTCTGGAGGATGCAGCAAGAATGAGCTATCTTGGAAATAGAGACCAAGCACCCACCAGGCACCAAACCTGCTGGGCACCTTGATCTTGGACTTTCAGCCTCTAGAACTGAGAGATAAATTTCATTCTTATAAATTACCCAGTCTCAAATCTTTTGTTATAGCAGCACAAATGGACAAAGACAATAAAAAAGAGCCATGTTCCTTATTGCTGCTTGAAGATATTTGTGTAGTCTTGTCTAAGTCATTGACTCTCTTGGAGCTTCTGTTTCCTCATCTGGCAAATGGGTAAAATGATGCCTAACTCCCGGGGCTATTGTAAGCAATATATCAGATAGAATGACATTGCCCACTCAGGTAATATGAAAATGCACTCTTTCAATAAATGGTGAATAAATGATGAGGTAATTTGCCTAGAAAGTTGCATTTATGAAATGTTTGTGGTTTATTGTGTTAATGTTCAACTTGATGGCCAATGTACTTGATTTTTGTACTTAAGTGGGTCAGATTTATCTTTAATATATATGACATCTTACAGTGCAGGTTTTAAGAGCTTTGGCAAATAACAGATCTAAATGCTTAGTGACTTAACATTCTGATAGAATGTGTGATAGCTCTAACAGTAGAAGCAGGCCTTAATGAATGATCCTGCCTCCATTGCTACCATTGTTATTGCTTTTCTTGCCCCGCCAGTGTATGTACATGTGCTACTAAGTATTAGAGGCAGAGAAGATGAGATAAGAAGATCAAGCAGACAAAAGGGAAAAAATCTTAGAGTAGGGGTGAGATTTGTGCTGTGAGGTTGTGCAGAGTTAGGACTTACGTTAAAAATGTTAAATTCTCCATCCATGATTGGAAGGTTATGGGGACTTAGGCATGAGACAGGCAAATAGGTTCGTTAGCCTTGAGGCAATAGCTACAGCTCCTACCCAGAGAAATATGGACATATTTTCATTTTGAGAAACTCAGCAGAGTGTAGATGTGGTTAATATTAACCTATATGCACCAATTTATATATTCTTTGGTGTAATGTAAACCACCCACATAGTTTTCCTTTGAAAACACAAACATGTGACCCTCTCAAAATTTTCACCCATGCTCATTGCTTGTGCTTTGGACTCTTGCAAACTCACCTATGAACTAACTTTCCTGAACTCTTGGGCCTTTGAATGCTCTTAACTTTTAAGACAAGAGCATATAATTTATTAATATGGTTTATCAGTTCTACTTTGGTATTTAAAAAACACAAGATTTGAAAAAGTTGGTTTAGGAAAGAGGGAGAAGCTTCATTTTCTTTCTTGTCTCATTTTTTTTTTCTTGTGGCAAAACATTTTCCTACTATTCTGGGGATTCCTTTTCCGTAATCAAGGTGCATCGTGGAGAATGGGAGGCAGTGCCTTCTTTTTCATGATTTTGTGGGTCAGGAATTCAGGCAGGCTTTAGCCAGGTGATTCTTCTTCTTCTTGTGTTGTTGATTGATGATATTCAACTAGTAGCTAGTTTCGTCTGGAGGGTTCAAGACAACTTCACTCATGTCTATCCCCTTGGCAGGGATTGCAGACATGGGCTCATGTAGGTCACTTTCCCTTTATACTCAGTGCATCTCTAAATGTTCTCTCCATCACAGTAATCCAACTTTCTCCATGGTGACTCAGGGTACCAAGGACCCAAGTCTCCTAAAGGCTGGGCAGAGTGTCACTTCCACTATTTGAGCTATTTGCAAAAACAGGCAGAGGCCTGCCCAGATTCAAGGGATGGGGAAATAGGTCCCAACTCTCAATGGGAGGAATAGAAAATAATTTTTATCCCTTTTAATTAACCACAGTTGAAGATATCAAAACTCACTTATAGAAGCTTTGTCTTTCTTAATCTTAGGTGTGTAGTGTAAGTCTCAAAAGAAAGAGCGCAGAAATAGCTATAATTACAGAAACGAGCTATATCACGCCTTAGAACACAGAGTCTGAAGTCAACACGCTAGGACTGAAATCCTTGTTTTGCCACATTCTAGCTGTGTGACTTTCAGCAAGTTGCATAAACTTTTCATGCCTGAATTTCTTCATTTGGAAAAGGGAATGATGGTATCTACCTCACAGAGTTGAGAGGATTACGTGAAGTAACACATGCAAAGAATTTAAGAGTTATACTTGGAACATGATGAATGTTCTGGGGACAAAGGAGTTCAGCAACTGGTCTGCATTTCATTTGTCTCTCATTACTGGGGAAACGTTCATGGGAAAACAAAAAGGCAGGTGACCTGGCCTGATCTCCTTATAAACATGCTAATAAATGATCTCCTGGTGAATAAACTAATGGTGTTTATGAGAAGAATTCATTTCTATGGACTGCTTTTGGCAGGATATCTCTGGTTGAGAATTGCTTGTGGTAAACACATCTAGGGTCTGTGGATTTAAGGAGCATGGCTCCCGGAAAATGTCATGTAAGCTGTGTACCCATCTGGCTGTAAATGGAGTTGTTTCGTAACATAAAATACTCCCTGCTATGTGAAGTGAGTGCATACCTGAGTTGAAGAACTCATCTTTGACGACAAGCCAGTGAATGCATCTCTAATGTGGGATGGAAGGGACTGGGAAGCAAAGCCTATTTGCTGTGTCCTGAACCTCTCCCTGCTTCACCTAGGCCTTTTGAGTGCTTATATCTTTGAAATTACTAGGAAAGCATGTTGTTGGGTAGACTCTCTGGCTCATGTGGGTCTAATTTGGTAACCTGATCCTTCCCATTAACTCATGCTCAATAAATGCTAATTAAAATAGTTATGGTTGGGCACAGTGGCTCATGCCTGTAATCCCAGCACTTTGGGAGGCCGAGGTGGGCGGATCACTTGAGGTCAGGAGTTCAAGACCAGCCTGGCCAACATGGTGAAACCCCGTCTCTACTAAAAATACAAAAATCAGCCAGGTGTGGTGGTGGGCACCTGTAATCCCAGCTACTTGGGAGGCTGAAGTAGGAGAATCACTTGAACCCGGGAGGCAGAGGTTGCAGTGAGCCAAGATCATGCCACTGCACTTGGACAGAGTGAGACTCCGTCTCAAAATAAATAAATAAAACCGTTATTAAGATACTATACAATTTTAATCTTTGGTTTTATCCCATGGAAAAATGAGGAAGGAAAAACGGTCTTAAATATTTTTCTGCCTTTCCTAATTTTATTTTAGTTAAATTGCTGGAGGCCTGACAGGATTGTATTTACTTGAGAGCAGGGGATACTATTCTTTGATGGATAGCCATACTATCTTGGACCATATAATTATTATATTGCTGATGTGCATTAGTTAGATCTTGAGGTAGTTGGCATTTGTCAAATAGTTCAGGAAGACCAGTTGTGCTATTAAATGATTCATTTCCTGGTTTTTTCAATCATATAATTATGTATTACTTTAAGCCAAAATTCTGAAGTAAGGCTTTGATTCAGAACATGTGTAAGTACAATTTTCATGTTTTCTATGTTGTTGATAATTCCAAATGGTTTCTAATCCAAATACAAATTCTTTTAGGTTTTGGAATTTGCATTCACATTTGCATATGGGTATGCCAGAGGTCTAAAACTCTCCACTCTTCAAACAAAGATGTACTGATTAAATCCAGCCCAGGAAGAAATCTCTCCAGCTGCTCCAGATATGCAGTGTACAGGGTACTTTTACATCCGTTTACAAAATAATGTGTGAGGGAGGCAGGGAACCCACCCAAGTCCCCTACCCCATTTCTCTTCCTTCTTGCTGATGACCTTGAATTACTGAATGCTAAGGGCCTCTGCCGAAGATGTATGAGATGGCTCTACTTCCTCTCTGACCTTGCTTCATATCTGAAAGAAGTAATTATATAAGGAGGAAGCCTAAAATCCTTTCTTCTGCTAGAAGGACACCACTAGAGAAGTGACCAAATTTAGCATGCATGGAATGGAAACAGTGAGAATGCTGCAAGGTAGTACTTGGAGGATGTGACTTCACAAGCAAAGCAAAGATTCACTGGGGATAAATAAAGGAAAAAATTAATATTGTCACAAAGAACCTGAAAACAAAATATATTTTGGATATGCTGCACTGCAGAGACACACATAACAAAGAATAATAATATCTTACAAAGGTATTTTAGAGATTTACCTCATTTGACCCACCCAGTGACACCAAGAGATGTGCTGGACAAAGAATGTTATCGCATTTTTATTCATGAGAAACCAAGGCTTAGAGAGATTGATATACCCCAGCTCCTGAGGTAATGAGAGGTGCAACTGGGGTTCTTTGTACCTTTAAACCATGTCTGTCTCTCAAATACAAAAGTCATCACATTAATATGCCAAATGATCAAGTGAATTCAATTGAACCAAATTTTACTGAAGCACAGTGCTAGGTACTTTTGGGGATGAACAATATGATTGAGATGCTCTTTCTGTCTTTAAAAATCTTTTAAGTTTGGAGATAAGACAAGTGGCATTCATTCAAATAACCTCAACCAAAGGCAGAATGGTGAAGTATTATACAAATGACTCGATTTATCTAATTTTTAAGTAATATAATATAAATTAGAAACCTTCTGTCATAATGATATCCCTTTGGATGTAGGAAAAATGGAATAATTTATACTCTATTTGCACAGATGCCAACTTATCACAATAAGAATTATGCTCTTATGTCTGAAAATGAGTGGGACTGTGGCTTAGTTCACTGGTGCATATAAACCAATTCTAGTCCAGGTTGATGAGTAGCTTCCCATTGAAATCTGGCATAAATATTTAGAGAGGTAGTTGAACTACCTGCTACTAGATATTGTTATCACTGTATGAAGACTGGGTGCTTGAACTAAGTGTGGCTTTGAAATGCAAGTTTGTCCTTATTATGTAAATTGGGTCTCATAGTTCTCAGCTGTTTACCCTGAGTACACACAAAGCTTCACTGCAAGGTCCAATGAGCGCTCATAGTCTTCTCCAGCTGTCTTGGCAACATCAATTCCTGTGCAAGCCAATAGAATATGTTCTGGCCTTGCCTGTAATATTAAAAAAACAGAAAAGCAAAATGAAACTTATGGATGTTAATTAAGATAATGGGACAGGGAATTTCATGTGAAATAATCTTGGATGTAATGATGTGATATCTTATTTGACCCAAGTTTAGCTTTATAAAATAGGAACTTATCAATGAGTTTTAAATCTTGATTATATAAGAACATCTGAATAGTATATTATCATGATAGTAACAGTGAAATTGGAAATAAAAACATCTGTAATACGTTATTCTATGTAATACATGAATAGAGTATTAATGAGAAAGAATAGAAACATGTAATGTACAACCAAATCATGGTGACTTAAATGAAATAAAAGTTTATTTTTCTCTCGTGTAAAAAAAGTTTAGGGGTGGTGGTCCAGGGCAGATATGCTGGTTTTGCCTGCTCTGCTCTTTCAATCATTTCTCCTTGGCACGTTCGTTCTTGGCTTCCATATGTGAAAGATGGCTGCTGCAACTTCAATCTTCACAGACACGTTCTGGACAGCCAGAAGAAGGAAAGATACATGATGCCACTTGAATCCATCCCCTTTAAAGAGTTCCTAGATGTTCCACCTAGAGACTGTGCTTCTATCTCATGGGCTATCACTATCTATAGTATGCTGAGCATCGTGAGCGTCTTCATGGTTTTCCTTCTTCCTCCCTCTGTCTCTAACTTGCCCCCTCTTTCTTCCTTCATATATTGGTGTCATCAGTAATTCAGGGTTTCTGTTATGAGGAAGAAGAGTGAACATGCAGTAGGTAACTAATAGTCTCTGCTACTGGTAGACTTTTATTTAATAAGTTATTGCTTCTTCTAAACATTAGTGAATATGAAAGTTTACAAATGACAAGAGAAAATGATTTCTATTAAGGCTTAGTATTGACTCCATTTGGACTAAAGTCATGCTGACCAAATATCTTGGGATTGAAATGATGAGTAACCTTGGTTTTTTTTTTTTTTTTTTTTTTGGTTTTCTCTTGCCTTTTTTTTTTTTTTTTTTTTTTTTCCCTACCGGTATGGTCACATTTTATTTTATTTTATTTTTGACACTGACTTTCACTCTTGTTGCCCAGGCTGGAGTGCAGTGCTGCGATCTTGGCTCACTGCAACCTGTGCCTCCTGGGTTCAAGCGATTCTCCTGCCTCAGCCTCCCAAGTAGCTGGGATTACTGGCGCCCACCACCACACCCAGCTAATTTTTTGTATTTTTAGTAGAGATGGGGTTTCACTGTGTTGGCCAGGCAGGTCTCGAACTCCCGACCTCAGGTGATCCGCCCACCTCGGCTTCCCAAAGTGCTGGGATTACAGGCATGAGCCACCACGCCTGGCTGGTCACATTTTATTATTACTACTCTTCAAGGATTTTTTTTTTTACAGTCCTATGACCGCTGTCTCTTATAAAATGAATTTCTTTGCTTTGTGTAGTTCGTTGTTGTTCAGAAAATACATTTGCATCTACTGTTTAATTTTTGCCCACTCAACAACCCTACTATGCTGGAGCTGACAGGACAGGAATTATCATCTCAATTTTACAGCTGAGGAAACTGAGTCTCAGAGTTTTAGCGACTAACTCAAGGTCATCCAGGTAGTAAGTAGTGGGCTTCAGATTTGAAACAAATTATTCTATTTCTGAAACTACTTTTCTCTCTTTTACACCAAGTTACATTTCCTTTTCTTTTCTTTTTTTTTTTTTTTTTTGAGATGGAGTCTTGCTCTTGTCGCCCAGGCTCAAGCACAGTGGTATGATCTCAGCTTACTGCAGCCTCTGCTTCCCAGATTCAAGCGATTCTCTTGCCTCAGCCTCCCAAGTAGCTGGGATTACAGGCGCCTGCCACCATGCCCTGCTAATTTTTGTATTTTCAGTAGAGACGGGGTTTCGCCATGTTGGCCAGGCTGGTCTTGAACTGCTGACCTCGTGATCGCTTGTCTCGGCCTCCTAAAGTGCTGGGATTACAGGCGTGAGCCACGATGTCCAGCACATTCCCTTTTCAATAGGTCTCCCTAGTGGCTTGTCCCAATTGCTTTCCTTGAGCCTGTTTAATTGTAGTTATTCATTACTGAGCTCCCTCTGCTTCCCTGGAGTCTACATTGTTGTCTCTTACACTATTTCATATCCTTTTGTGACCCAAGTGAAGACTGTGGTCAGTTAACCCTGAACATAGATTTTTGGGGTAGATTTGGAGGATTGGTTGTTCCCTCAAGAACTTTGAAACCTCAGCTATTTATGTATTTTTAGAAGTTCATAGAAACAGGACCAAATAAAGACATGGCATGGCTAAAAATGATACTTGTGCAAAATACCTGAAGTTAGACTTGGTCAGGGAAATTGTTAGATGAACAGATGACCTGTGTCACCTCCCCTCATCCATGGAGGGGACCATGTTTCAAAGGCTTTCACTAGGTTAGTGGATTATGTTTGCTTGCCCAGAACAGAAAACTACTGGATTGATATCCTACCAAAGGACAGAAATAAAATCAATTTTCTCAAGCTTACTTAAAACTCACTTTCAACTCTCTGACTCTTGTGTTTTTTAGAATACCGGCTTTAAATATCACTTCAGAAATCAGGGAAAAGCACGCAAATTGAACAGTGTTTTGCATCTGTGCTCATGCTCCTGTCATTGGTAATCAGAACTTGACTGTTTACAAGAGGACAAGGACTGAGAGATTATAAAACACTTTTACTACTTAGGAAAACGAGGAATCAATGAAAAATCATCTTTCCTAAATTCACCTTCAATATGTATATGGTGTATTTTGCATTCATTTCCTAGAAGTTTCTGGGATATACTTGTATGTTTTCCTGGATTATGAAATGCTGTTCGTGAAGGGTATTTTCCTTCCAGGCATGAAGTCGAATATGGCTATAAATGTTGTCTGTTTTTTAATGACATTTTCATAGATCCAGTGTCTTTACTAATACTAGAGATAAGTCAGGCATACCATTGAGTCATATGGTTCTTTCCAACCTACCTTGTATGGTATGGTAGCTGGAGGGTGGGATGGTGAGGACTGAGATGGTGAAGAAAATCAAATAAGAGATTTTCATTTAAATAGCAACCAGTTATAGTGATAATATTTGATAGAATGAAAATAATACCATTTGATGGTACATTTCAGGCATATGCATACAAATAATGTAATGGTCAGGCATTCTGCTAGATTATACTTCCACATTTGCATCCAAATCACCTCTATGAAGTTAAGCAACTTTCAGGACTGTAGAAATCCATGACTCCAAAGGTTGCCCATTCACATAATAGACTATGAATATTGTACCCTAAATTTGTATAGTGAACAACTTAGACAACTTTATGTAGTGACTCTCTCATATTCTAGAAGTCCCTGAAATGCAAAGTAATTTTGGGGATAGGAAATCTGTATTGTTGTAATTCCAGTGATTACCTATGCTTTCTGACAAGAAACATTGCAACAAAAATGAGTGTCCAGAAATTATAATGATTTTAGTTCTTTTTCCCCTTGAATTTCTATAATATATAACAAATAATAGGAATAGAAACAAAAAAATGAGAAAAGGAAATATTACAATGTGAAGTCTTTTTATTTTCTCTCTGTAATTTATCCATTTTTTCCTAATGTTTTTGCAGACAAGAATTAAAAATACAAACCATGTAAGTATTAGCCAGAGGGTTGGGTGAGGTGCATTGAAAAGCAGGTAACACCACTTTTTTTTTTTTTTTTGAGACAGAGTTTCGCTCTTGTTGCCCAGGCTGGAGTACAATGGTGAGATCTCGGCTCACTGCAACCTCCGCCTCCCAGGTCCAAGCGATTCTCCTGCTTCAACCTCCTGAGTAGCTGGGATTACAGGCATGCGCCACCACACCCGGCTAATTTTGTATTTTTAGTAGAGACAGGGTTTCTCCATGTTGGTCAGGCTGGTCTCGAACTCCCGACCTCAGGTGATCTGCCCACCTCGGCCTCCCAAAGTGTTGGGATTACAGGCGTGAGCCACTGTGCCCGGCCAACACCACATTTACACTCCTCTTTTGGAATTGATGAGTATTGAAGATGTGGCGCATGCGGCCACAAGGAGTTGTTGCCTCCCTACAGCAAAGCATTGCTAGCACCGAAATGTGTTTTATGCTTTCTCTTCAATGTGTTCATGTATTTTTTATCAGCAATAGTTCAGTGATCTCATTCAGAATACAAATATATTCATTTTTATAACTCCCCAGTACCTAGCACAATGTTTTCCAAGAATAAACACTCAAATTGTTTTTATTTTTATTCAGGCAGTAAATGGAAATATATATATATATATAAATCCACATAGCAGGATTCTCTAGGCCATGTCACATTGCCAGAGATTCAGTAAGTTGAATGGTACATTATCCCTCTCTCTCATAGTATGTTTTTCTGGCACCTTGATATGTTACTGATAGCTTGATTGTGTGAATTCTTTAACAAAAATTATTCCACTTGGAAATTTTATTTGCGATAACATTCTTTCAATTGCCTGTCCATCACTTTCACTGAATAAATTATACAATATCTGAACCAAAAAGAATTTTAATCCATAATGCTCATTGTACTATTAATTGGTCTAGAAATGAGGGTCTTGGTTATCATGTTTTATCTCTTAATGACTTCATTGAGTGTTTCTCTTAAAGCAAAAAAGATCCCTTGGTTCATTAGATTACATGCCCTAGAATCAGAAATTCCCTTTGTTTGTTCCATAAATACAGTGAGTAAAAAAATATGCATTGAACAAGAAGGCACCTCTACAGTTTTCGGATCCAGGGAAGGAGGGGAAGGTCAAGTGGAGCAAACCCACTGGTTATGGTTTGGTAGGTTGCAGGAAACCTGTGTTGATGAAAAGTCAAACTCTGTAAAATATTTGAAGAGATTTATTCTGAGCCAAATATGAGTGACCATGGCCTGTGACACAGACCTCAGGAGGTCCTGAGACCATGTGCCCAAGGTGGTTGGGGTGCAGCTTGGTTTTATACATTTTAGGGAGGCATGGGATATCAATCAAATACATTTAAGAAATACTTTGGTTTGGTCCAGAAAGGCAGGACAACTCAAAGTTGGGGGGTGGGGCTCCAGGCTACAGGTAAATTTACACATTTTCTGGTTGACAATTGGATGAGTTTGTCTAAAGACCGAGGATGATAGAAAGGAAATGTTTGGGCTAAGATAAAAGATTGTGGAGACCAAGGTTCTTTTTGAAGTCTTATAGTGGCTACCCTTAGAGAGAATTGATGACAAATGTTTCCTATTCAGACTTTTGAAAGGTGCTAGACTCTTATATTTTTTTATTTTTTGAGACAGAATTTCACCCTTGTTGACCAGGCTGCAGTGCAATGGCGTGATCTTGGCTCACTGCAACCTCCACCTCCCAGGTTCAAGCAATTCTCCTGCCTCAGCCTCCTGAGTAGCTGGGATTACAGGCATGCACCACCACGCCCAACTAATTTTGTATTTTTAGTGGAGATGGAGTTTCTCCATGTTGAGGCTGGTCTCGAACTCCTGATCTCAGGTGATCCGCCTGCCTCGGCCTCCCAAGGTGCTGGGATTACAGGCGTTAGCCACTGCGCCCAGCCAACACCACATTACACTCCTCTTTTGGAATTGATGAGTATTGAAGATGTGGTGCATGCATGACTCTTAGTCAGTCTCTTCAGGGCTGGGAGGGCCTGGAAGGAAAATATCTAGCTATGTTAATAGAGATTCTTTACAGATGCAGATTTTCCCCACAAAAGACAGCTTTTCAGTGTTGTTTCAAAATACGGCAAAGACTGGGCAGGGCGCGGTGGCTCAAGCCTGTAATCCCAGCACTTTGGGAGGCTGAGGCAGGCGGATCACCTGAGGTCAGCAGTTCGAGACCAGCCTGACCAACATAGTGAAACCCGCCTCTACTAAAAATACAAAAACAAAAATTAGCTGGACGTGGTGGCACGTGCCTGTAATCCCAGCTACTCAGGCGGCTGAAGCAGGAGAACTGCTTGAACCCAGGAGACGGAGGTTGCAGTGAGCCGAGATCGCGCCATTGTACTCCAACCTGGGAGACAAGAGCGGAATTCCGTCCCAAAAACAAAACAAAACAAAAAACAAAACCAAAAACGGGCAAAGAGGCTGTGGCAGCTCGCTCATGTAATCCCAGCACTTTGGGAGGCTGAGGGTGGCTGGATCATGAGGTCAGGAGTTTGAGACCAGCCTGGCCAACATGGTGAAACCCTGTCTCTACTAAAAATACAAAAAGTTAGCCGGGTGTGGTGGTGGGTGCCTGTAATCCCAGCTTACTTGGGAGGCTGAGGCAGGAGAATTTCTTGAACCCTGGAGATGAAGATTGCAGTGAGCTGAAATTGCACCATTGCATTCCAGCCTGGGCAACAAGAGTGAAACTCTGTCTCAAAAACAAAAACAAGCAAACAACAACAACAAAAAAACAACTATATATATATATATCTCAAGACAGAGAGCAAAGAATTTGTCACGTGATGTTATGCCAGAGTCGGACTAGAAAGTAAGTCATGATATATAGGTTTAAATAAAAGCCATCTGATGAGAATTTATGGTTGGTAGGGCATGTCTCCTCAGACCCCTTAGATAGGAATTTGGGCAAGATAAAAGAAATCCGAGCTTAGTTCTCTCACCTGCACGTTATCCGGGTGGTTTCTTTCCTCTTCTTCCGAGCTCTTTTCCACTATTTTGCTCAGTGTGAGATAATTGCTCATTGCTGTTTGCCATAAACTCTATGGATCCCTGCCAATATCACTACAGATGGAGCAGGATGGCCTCTATCAAAGCAGGTGAGAGAAACTCCCATGAGGGAGGCCAAGGTGTCATTTCCTGGGACTGAAAGGTCAGTATTCCCCTTATTTACTCTTCCCCAGCAGGCTGCTCTGCAGGTCACCTGGCAAATGCACTTTTCCTCCTTAGATCCAGTCTGAATGTACTCACAAATGGCACTCTAAAAATGGCATGCCACACATAATTGCCTGTGTCAGTTGCCAATCGATTTTGTGGGTGACCAGTCAGCTTCTTTGAGTAGGGCGCAGAGTAAATGCTACCAAGGTTACTGGTTGATTTCTCCTTTGTGGTTACATATTGGATCACCATTAGGCCTGAGTTGTTAGACCCAAGGACAAGTGCCAGTAGAAGATGCAATACCGCACAGCAGGAAAACACAGTATCTAAGTGTTTTGACAAGTGGGCAGACCATCATGATAAAGATTCTGGAAAGAGAGATAAAGTCAAGCAGGGTATGTATTTCCAGCTACTTTGCTGAGTTTTATGTCAGGAATAACCAAAGCCAGTGGAGCAGGAGCTAGTAGCACAGTCTCCTGGAGGTTCTGAGACATTACTATGATTATGAAAACAGTGTTGAAGGCAGATGTTCAGTGATCAGAAATGGGATATTAATATGGGAATTGAAGCAAGGTGAGTCAAAGCCTCCAGACTTGGTCCCAATGTCACAGCTGAGCCTGTGCTGCTATGTATATGTATTTTTTTGCACCTAGGACTTGAGGGAGGGCTTGGCCTTCATGTGGAAATCAGTGGTTCTTAGATGAAGGAAGAGGAATGCAACTTTTGGGAATCAGGCTGGACTCAAGAGACCCTGCCTAATGGAGGTGCAAATAGGTGTCCTTAGCCGTAGGGAGATGGATAAGCGTGCATGTAGTTAGAGATTCTCAAATGTGAGCATGCAACAAATCAGGTCTTGTTGGACACAGAAGAGTGGGCTCTACCCCAAGCCTTTCTGATTCAGGGGGGCTGAAAAAATTGCATTTCTAATGCATTTCCAGCTGATGCCGATGCCCATGTTCCAGTGCCCACACATTGTTAGTCACTGATGTAGACTAATGCCATTTCTTCATTACTGGAAGAGTAACAGAAGAATCTATCCTGGCTTCTAGTTCAAGAAGGCAGACTAGACCTAGGTGTTTTTTTTCCCCCCTCCCTCCTGAGAGGGCGATAAAACAATAGTAAAGGAATGAGCCCTAAATATGGAAGAGAATCTCAAATTTTAGAAGAAAGAAATGTATGCCATCCAAGAAAGAGGATGTATGTGTGTTGACAGACAAAACAAAGTGGGAAACAGTAAGCTAGGAAATGAAGCAGGAGTCTGTAAGAAGAGGGAAAGTTGATTTTCCCAGATGATTCTTGGAGAGTTCCAGCTCAAAGTTAGCAGGAATAACGGAAGTTGGAAGTTGGAAAGGTAACGTTAAAAGGGAGTGGATGTGGGGGAATTATTATACAAAACATTATCTACAGAATGGATTGTACCAGTTGACTCCCCAAAATCCAATATCTCACCCTCACATTGTTCAGTCAGGCAGAGGGTAAGTTGTTCAGCTTTTTACTCTTAGGCAAAATAAAAAACATATGAAATGGCATGGTAGCTCATACCTGTAATCACAGTGATTTGGGAGGCCAAGGCAGGAGAATTGCTTGAGGTCAGGAGTTCAAGAACAGCCTGGGCAACATAACAAGACCCTGTCTCTACAGAGAAATGGAAAAAAGTAGGCCGGGCGCAGTGGCTCACGCCTGTAATCCCAGCACTTTGAGAGGCCGAGGCACCTGAGGTCAGGAGTTCAGTTTTGAGGCAGATCACCTGAAGTCAGGAGTTCAAGATCAGCCTGGCCAACATGGTGAAACCCCGTCTCTACAAAAATATAAAAATTAGCCAGGCATGATGGCGGGTGCCTGTAATCCCAACTACTTGGGAGGCTGAGGTAGGAGAATCGCTTGAACATAGGAGGTGGAGGTTGCGGTGAGCCGAGATCATGCTATTGCACTCCAACCTGGGGGACAGAGCGAGACTCTGTCTCAAAAAAAAAAAAAAAAAAAAAAAAAAAAAAAAAAAAAGGAAAAAGTTAGCTAGGCCTGGTGGCATGTACCTATAGTCCTAGCTACTCAGGAGGCTGAGGTGAGAGGATCACTTGAGCCCAGCAGTTCGGATTGATAGTGAGCTATAATCCCAACACTGTACTCTAGTCTGTGTGACAGAGCGAGATCCTATCTCAAAAACAAAGTGAAACAAAAAAACATATGAACAAACTTCACAAATTGGAAATACTTTTATTTAATAAAAACGAAAAAATTTCCTAGGAAGAAATAAGACTACTGTGGTGTATGTTGGTATCCCTATTCTCAAAATTGGAGGCCTTCCAAAATGCAGTCTCCCAGTTAACAATCCCCATGTATGTGCAAAGCATCTTTATCCAGTAAAAAGTCTAGCAGGATAAGATCTACTTGTAGGCCACCAACTGACTTTAATTATGAAAGCATAACCAAAGACCAGCAGACATGTGACAAAAACAGCAACAGATTAAGAGGTATCAGAGATCAGAGACCAGTTGACCCTAGAAAAAACAGGTGGTTCTGGAAACAGATTAACACATGAAAAGTCTATAGTTAGTATCCTCAGAGTGATGAGGAGATATTAACTATAACACAAGAGCAGATAAATATGGAAAAGAAAATTAAAGAGTAAGAAAGAGCTCTTGGGCATTAAACATGATTGCCAATGTATAATTCCAAATAGAAGTTTTAGAAGATGAAGCCAATGACGTCTCAGAATAGAGAGAAAATCTATAGCAAACATGAGAAAAGATAACACATAGGATGGATGATGGATGTGGGAGAACTAACATCTAGCTAATAGCAGTTCTAGAAAGAGAATGGAAAATAAAGAGGAAGAAATAAAGACATATTGGAAATGCATTTCCTAAAGCTGAAAAAAAAAAAAAAGAAATGTGTATTATATCGAAGGGATCCAATGAATATGGAGAAATGAATGGAAAAAGACATTATAAAATTTTAATTTATACACATTATAATTAAATTTAATTTACACACATTATAAAATTTTAGGACACAGTAGATAAAAGAAGATCCTAAAAACTTTGAGGGCAGGGGCAGGAATTTGCCTGCAAAAAATATATGAAATCAGATTTCTCTTTAGCACTCTGGAAGATAAGAGACAATGGAAAGACTAATAAAAGGAAAAACAATTTTGAATTTAGAAAGTTAAACCCTTCCAAGAAGACAAAAATTAATACTACCCCAAATTGGAAGGAGGATAGAGTGAGATAAATTTTATAAAGAGGTGGGAAGAGAATTACCAGAAAAAAATAAAAATTAAACCTATTACTAATAGTTTGCTTCTGGAGAGTGGGACTGATGTATGTCTGTGCATGGCAAGAGGGTAGGAGGAATTGTCATTTTTCATTATAAATCCTTCAGATTATTTTATTTTTTGCTAAGGGCATGCGCTCCTTGTCCAAATTTTAGAAGAATAAACAAAATCCAAATGTTCTTTGCCACTGAAAGGGGACTGCAGTTTTAAGATAACGTGCATGATGAACACACAATTTTTATTATGAATTCTTCCATGAAAGAAGCATTGGCTGAAATAGCTGCCTGTTCTTAAAAAAAAAAAAAAAACCTGAAGATTACAGTGCAGAAATAGCTGTTTATATCAGCAACAACAGTCCTTTTTCCAGCTCCATTAAGCTCATCTGCTTCGCTGTATAAGAAGTCAGGAGTCAAATTAAAGAGAGGCACTTTATTTGCATCCTTTAAGTGGGCTCAAGGCTTAGTATACTTTTGCAAACTCATAAAAGATGCAAATACAAATGTGAAAATATTCCAGTATTGTCTGCCAGTACTTAAAATGAAACTACACATCACTAAATTAGCTTTTTACAAAATATATGGCAAATAAGAGAATGACTTATCATAAGATCAAATTGTACATACCCTGAGTTATGGAGCATATTGGTCAGTAACTAGTGTGGCTTCAGAAAAGCAAGCATTCTTAAATCTAATTTCCTTCTATGACAGAGAGACAGGCTTGGTAAATGAAAGAGAGGTGATAACAGTAATCTCAAGTGACTGGAAGAAAACTCATACAGATGGAAGGGAACACTGTGCTTGCTAGATGGCTATGAACTGCTACCCATTTTCCTGAGGAATATAATTCAGATTGGGGTGTATTCATGCACTGCTATCCCCTAGATAGATTGTTAAGTGGGATCCTTTAATGGTTAGTTTGGAAATAAGTTCTTTGATATTCTGATGGGTGATAGAGTACAGGATGTTCCTTAAAAAAAAAATAAAAAATAAAAAATAAAAATAAAAATAAGCTAAGCAGAGGGTGAGAGTGAGCAGAAACCTTTGACAAGGTCTATAGGTAACTCTGTTCATTGGCCAGTTCTATTCCTATTTCTGACCAGTTTGACACAATTGAGTAATTTACATGTGAAATGGATGACTATAATAATGGTTGCACTGGCACATGTAGACACAAGTATCAGAATTTAAAGTGAATCTGGTACACTGGAGAAGTCACTGGAAGAAAGAATGACCAGAGGAGGAATAAAATAGGCCCAGAGAGAAAGAGCAGGGAACATCTGTTTAGATATAAGGAAATCAGGAAATGCTGTGTGGATTCTAACAAGTAACAAACTGACCACAATATTGGGAGACAGACTTACATGCTTAATTGAGTGCTGTGTGATTCATTACTTATAAAGCATGGGGAAGGACATTGGTAGGGTTCATGTGAAAACAAAGAAATAAAGTTAAGACCTATGAGGAGAGGATGAAGAAGGTGAAATGCTTCAGAATAAAGGAGAGAACACCTGATGAGGATTTAAAAATGGTCTTCAGAAATATGATGAAATTTTTCACGGAGCATGGGTATTCTTTTTTACTGAGGACAACACGGTAGGACATAGTTAAAATTTAGGAAGAAACTCCTGCTATCGTTGCCAACATATAATAGAGATCATTTGAGCCTCTTCTGATACTTGAATAATATGCAGATGGCATTCCCAACATTAACAATTCAGGATTGCTTGTCATATATATATGACAAAGATATAAGAAATTGGGGCTGGGCGCAGTGGCTTACGCCTGTAATCGTAGCATTTTAGGAGGCCAAGATAGGCGGATCACCTGAAGTCGGGAGTTTGAGACCAGCCTGGGCAACACGGTGAAACCCCGTCTCTACTAAAAAATACAAAAAAATTAGCCGGGCGCGGAGGCGGACGCCTGTAGTCCCAGCTACTCAGAGGCTGAGGCAGGAGAATTGCTTGAATCCGGGAGGCAGAGGTTGCAGTGAGCCAAGATGGCGCTACTGCACTCCAGCCTGGGCGACAGAGCAAGACTCCGTCTCCAAAAAACAAAAAAAAGAAAAGAGAAATTGGATCACCCAGTTATGAAAGCTGACATGTCCCAAGATTTGAAATTAGCAAGCTGAAGGCCCAGGAGAGTCAATGGTGTAATTCAGTTCAAATGCTGGCAGGCTTGAGACCCAGAAAGAGCTGATGTTTCAGTGTGAGTCTGAAGACAGGAAAGAACCAATGACCCAACTCAAAGCAGTCAGGCAGCAGGACTTTCAGCCTTTTCGTTCATTCATTTCTTTAATTAATTGGATGAGGCCCACCCACATTAGTAATATTCTCTGGTTACTCAGATGCAAGATCAAGACAGGGCAAGTATTGGGACTAGCAATTGATATTTCTGTTAGGAAATATTGGAGGCAATTGGATTAATATGCACAGAATAATGCTTTATAAAAATACTGTATGAAACTTCAAGTTTCAGACAAATGTTAGTGGCATATAATGATGTTAGAGAAGTAGATCAAATTATTTTCTGGCTCAGTGTAAGCATTTTGAAGTCATGTAGAGAAAAATAAATACAAAGAGCAAGTCAATAACAAAAAAAAAACGAACACAGAGTGATAGAGAATGATATAAAATCAATCATAACATTAAATGCAAATAAAGGTCAACAGCTATATTAAAATACAAAATCAAAACAAGACATATAAGATGAATGTGGATTTACACACAAAAAATAGTTGGATCAACTAAGGTCTGTTCATCAATGTAGAATATGAGGCTAAGAGTTGTTATTTCGGTACTGGAGAAAGTAAATTTTACAAGCAAATTGATTATCACAGTAAAAGATAAACAACCCAAACCAAAATGTTGAATTCATGTGTAACAACTATAGTACCACAGACATTTAAGAAACAAAACAAAATAAAATACCTGAACAGATTTCTGAGTGTCATTAGAGATGTTTACTCTGCTTGCATGTCACTTTCCTCTTTGACATTCATATTTTTTATCCACTTTCCCGTCACTTGATATTACATCCACAAATCTACCTCAGTATTGTGTTATTCCTCTAATCCTGGTTCCCAGGAACCCTTCCACATAATTGGGTTCTATGTTTATTCTCAGAGAAAAATAAAGAAGAGAAAGAGTTGAACTAGAAATTACATTATTTAACCATGCAAAAAGAAAAAGAAAATTTTATTTTAGAGTAGAATAATATATTTTATTGTTAAGTCTACATAAATTTTTAAAATAGAAAATAATCACAGTGGCCAGGCACGGTGGCTCACTCCTGTAATCCCAGCACTTTGGGAGGCAGAGACGGGTGGATTGCCTGAGGTCAGGAGTTTGAGACCAGCCTGGCCAACATAGTGAAACCCCGTCTCTACTAAAAATACAAAAAATTAGCTGGGCATGGTGACGGGCGCCTGTAATCCCAGCTACTTGGGAGGCTGAGGCAGGAGAATCGCTTGAACCCAGGAGGTGGAGGTTGCAGTGAGCCGAGATTACGCCATTGCACTCCAGCCTGGGCAACAATAGCGAAACTCAGTCTCAAAAGAAAAAAAAAAAAGAAAGAAAAAAAGAAAATAATCACATATGTGGACACAGAGACACTAAGATAACAAAAGTAATTGCAGTTGTTGTCATTACTTTCAATGGCAAAAACTGCAATTATTTTTGCACCAAACCAATACTACATTTTAAGATCAGTAGAAATGTTAAAAGTTGTAACACAGGACATCCACATGGAAATGGAGCACTCTCCAAATAATTTCTGGATCAGGAAGGAAATCCAGTACAATAATAGCAATTAAAAAATGTAAATGTAACATCAAAATTAATGTGTATCAGAAAGTGCAGTTAAATTCCTTTCTCTCTGAATATACATAGTAATAAGGTAAGAAATATAAAAATAAGAATAAGAAATACAAAAACAATGAATTCAGAACACAGAAAACACAGAAAAATAGCATAAAATACTGAAAAAATAAAAATAAGTAAAAGAAGGAGGAAAGGGATAAAGTGCACTGAAATACATACATAAAATAGAAAACTATGAAGAGATTGAGAACTAGTATATAATTCATGACCAAAATTGATAAAATGTATACATCAGTGGCTCAATTAAAAAATAAGTAAAATCACAAATCAAAATATAAAAATTGCACACTATGTAATGCAGTACAACTAATATCCATAGGAAAAAAAAATGAAGAATTTGTTAAAGATCTATCCCTAAAATAGCCACCAGATCCATATAGTTTGCATGAAATTTCTACCAAATCATTAAGGAATACATAATTTGCATGTTACAGAAACTTTCAGCATAAAACAGTGAGATAAAAACAATGAAAATACCTATTCACTGAAGTATGAAGTCAAACAAAAGAGGGGAAAGCTTAGGGAAGAGGAGATGCTGAGATTGGAAAGCTTGTTGGACACCGTGTTTGGAGATGTTTAGTGGGATATTGGCTATTTATTCATTCATTTATATGTGGACTATTTTTTGAAAGTTTCTTTGTGTCAGGCCCTGAATACAAAATGGTCTGCATCCTTAAAAGTATTATTATGTAATGAAGGAGACAAACAGTGGACAGGTATAAACAATACATTGCTGAAAATAGTATGTTATATAGGGCTGCAGCTTATTGTGGTAAGTAGTGAGAGAAACTTACATAGTGGTATGAGGGCTATAAGACGTCATCTGGCTTTAGAAATGGTCTGATCTGTTAAACATTAGTCTAACGTGCACTGCCTAAAGAACCTGTGGCAAATTAGTTTACTAGAGACACCCAAATTAGCCAATCTGTCGAGAACAAGGGGAATATTATGGTTGGTTTGTTTCTCTCGACTTCACCAGATCTCTGGATATTGGCTAAGGGGATTGGGATGGGACCCAATCCTGGGGAGAAGTGACTGCACACAGCCAAGAAAGTTGCACAAATTCCTATTGTCTTACTTTGGATTCTCCCAAATTAGACCCAGAGATAAGGATACATGTGTAGATAGTTTATTTGTGAGGCGATCTGAAGAAGTATGGTGAGAGACTGGGGAAATGAGAGAGGGAGAAAGGGGAAAGTCAATAAAATAGAAAGCCTGTGGTCAATTGGGCTCAGACCCAGAGTTGGGGGGTCCTCTCAGAGCCGGCCCAGTAGGTGTCTACAACCAAAGAATGCCTGCAGGCAGGAAACACAGGATGCAGTTTATGTAGGAATTCACCTAGGAGAACTCCCAGGGAAGCCCTGGGGCTAGAGTTGGGCACTGACAGCTTCTGCATTGCCTGTAAAATATCTCCAGCAAGACTCCTGTTTCATTAAGGAAAAGGGTTAAACAGAAATTTTGCCAGAACCTCTGTTACATGAATGGTGAAGACATTGGTGGTGGTGGGATTTGGATTTTGAGGGAAATAGCAGTTCAGTGAATGTGTTGACCACAAGCATTCATTTTAGGCACACGTCATACCTAACTCATAACAGCAAGACAAATTTCATTCTCCAGCATTCAAGGGTCTGAGTCTCTTGACTCAGTGGTCTATAATTGAATTGAGGCCAGAAACATAATTGATTTGTCTTTGTATTCTCAGTGCCTGATATATTCTCAGATACTTAATATGTGTTTGTTGAACTGAATTGTTACTGTCCTCTTGGTTAGAAAGCAGACAGGGCTATTAGCTACTGCCAGGAGTTGGGAAAAACCTGGGATGACACACTTTTGTTATGACTACATACAGGGATGAATTGTCAATCGTATTTATACAAGACAGAGATCTTACCCAGAACTATGATTTGCCAATGATTAGCAAAGGATACCCAAAAGAAACCTCAGTGAATAGCACATTGATATTGAAATGCTCCAGGTCCATGAGCTGCAGCTTCCTAGTCCCCTTTCCATGTCAGTATATGTTGGTGTGGAATAACAAGGACAACTGTGAGTGGTAAAACTTAGCCCAAGAAATTAACTTAGTTTTGGGGCCTCTTGTTTCTGTATTTTGCTAGCCATATAGCCAGAAGGCCTAGGTTGCATTCTTCAGTCAGCTCATTAATATATAAACTAGTTATTTAGAAGAAACAATCCAAACAGATCAAGTACACCATGAGAAAAGAACTCCTTAGATAAGATCTGTAGGAGTTTATCTTCTAGCTAGTAAATTCTATCAGTGTTTTAATAAGGAGGTCTGGTTGAGATCAAAACCAATTAAAATATCCCTGAGGTGAAAGGCATCAAATTACAGACCCACTGTTAACCCTTTTATTCCCTACCATGGATCCAGAATTCTGAAGTACAATGTTGGCATACATAATGTTATTACATTAGAATCATTTTCCATTTTGACTGTAATTTCAGTGAAAATTGAGCTTGATGAGAACAAAGACTTCATCTGCTTGCTTCACCAGTGCATCTCCACCAGTGCTGACAGAAGAGCTCAGCAAGTTTGTTGAATGAATACATTAATGAACCTAGGCATTATTTATGGTTTACCTTTGTAGTTTATCACACACTAAAATGTGAAATATCACATAACTATTTTAGTATATGCCAAAAGCCATACAAAACATCTATTATTAATTTAAACTGGAAATCAGATATTCACAGGTTGCATTTTTTTTTTTTTTTTGAGACAGAGTTTCGCTCTTGTTACCCAGGCTGGAGTACAATGGTGCAATCTCCACTCGCTGCAACCTCCGCCTCCTGGGTTCAAGTGATTCTCCTGCCTCAGCCTCCCGAGTAGCTGGGATTACAGGTATGTGCCACCATGCCTGGTTCATTTTGTATTATTAGTAGAGACGGGGTTTCTCCATGTTGGTTAGGCTGGTCTTAAACTCCTGACCTCATGTGATCCACCCACCCCGGCCTCCCAAAGTGCTGGGATTACAGGCATGAGCCACTCCCCCCAGCCTGCACAGATTGCATTTAAAACCAAGAAATGACATGAAAAACAATGGAGTGGATGAGGAAATGAAAAGACTTTGAAGTGGGACAAGAATCATGACTCTGGTCATGGCTGTGTCATGCATTGATGGCGTAACTTTGGGTATTTTATTTCATTTCTCTGAATCATTTGTTTCTTCATTGGGAAAAAGGAGTATTTCTGCCTTACACAAAGAGCTATTGATATTATATGATTATGTGTCATGCTTAATAAACCATATGTAAACCATATTATTTATGTACATTCACAACTTATAATAGTTATATATGTGAAAAACTAGAAGCTAGTGAATTCTGGCAGAAGGAACAGAAATTTAACATATCTGGTTGGGAAAACTGGAAGGCAGTTTAGAGACTTATTAATGTAAACTCAAGCCAAACCTCAAACAATAGACTGCAATGAATTTCAGTTGTAATGAAGAGTTCATATAAAGGAACATAAAATGGTTTAAAATGCCGTGTTCTATTTTTCCATGCTACTCAGAGTGGAGATGCATTTCGGATTATTGAAGAAATGGAGATTTTGATTACAGATCGAATTAAATGTATAACATTAAATACCTTTTGCCATTCAAAATGTAATACAACGAACACAAAAAGGAGAGGAGCAGAACAGGATAGGGGGTGCTCAATATGTGCCTAACATACCTGTTGGACAAAAACACCCACTAGTTTGAGAAGGACAAAATAATCTATGGTACATCAACACAAAAATGATATGCAAATATTAAAATGACAAGCATGTAGATAGTGTTGGTTCATGGAAATGTGTTTGTTAATTATTCGAACTAAAAAAGAATATCAAAAATTATAAAAACATTAGTTAAAACTAGTAAGAGTGGTTTATATATATATAATATGAGAAGTAACTTTGGAGAAATAAAATATAATGTTCATAAGATTTTTTAAAGTCAATTGAGTTCATAAAAATGCATTTTTACAAGCTAGCTCTAGGGAAACAAAGCTATTTCTTTTAATATATCCACAGAGTTTTTTTTTTTTTTTTTTTTTTAAACCTGGAAAAAAGCATTACTTAAATCTTTCGGTGTTCCTCTGGAGGCCAGCTATTCAATTAAGAAACAAATATAGAGCAAATCTGAAAACTTTAAACATGTTGCAAAATGCTATGTTCCCAATAACCCAACTTAAACCTGTATTTTCCTTTGCTTCACATTTGGAAGAAATCTGAACTATTGATTTGATTATATAATTAAAGTTGAGTATTTTTTTTTCTCCCCAATATATGTTTAAACTCTATTTTTGAATATGAGGCAAATGGCAGAATTTTCCTTTTGCAGGGACAGTTTTGATACCATGATAACTACTTAAGAGTTCCAGTGAGTTCTCCAAAATCAGCCCTGGTGATCATCTCCACATATGAAGTACCACGTGTGAAAGGTAATTTAGCTGGAGCAACTATGACAAATTCTGATAACAAATGCACTGATTACTAAAATCGTACTGTGTAATTTCTTTAGAACCTATTATTGAACGGGTTCTATTATCTGCAGGTAGTTCATAAGATAAATTGTCTACATTAAGTACATAGTTCTCCGAAGTTCGATGTAAAAAATAATAGTGTGATTAGAGCAAGAGATTAATAATGGATGAAATTATGATATTATAGTCAACAATTCTGATTTGCTTCCAAGGCATATATACAGACATCTCAGTAAGAAAATCTGGGAATACTCAGTACATGTTAGAAGGCACGTAAGTTGAACTATTTAGCGGAATCAGTTCTCCTTGAATTGAAGAATGCGCTGGCATTGCAGCACTATCTTAATGCCAGGGTTGGACCATCCTGAAGGATATTTTTGTGTTTACTTGGTGCCTTGTACTGCTGTGATTGATGAGGGAGGGGAATGTCTGGCTGGCTGCAAATATTTGTCATTCATTCTTTCATCCATCTCTTCTTGCCAATAACATTTACTGGGCCTCTGCTCTTTCTAGGCACCGAGATAAATGCTGGAGATAAATGTAAGCATGATGTAGACATGGTCCTTGCCTTTGGGGAGCTCACAGTCAAGTGGGAGGGGAAAACAGATGATGTCAATGTAGTGCAATAAGACAAGTTCATGGAGGCAATAACCAAGTGTCATGCATCCACAGAGGAGGGAACAAATATGGACTGTCTCTAACAGGATGCTCTTGTACAAAAACAAGGACAGCACCATTTTCTGTACAAATCAACCAGTTTGGTCTCATGAGACTTCACTGTCCTCTTGAAATATTGTCTTCATTTTGCTGTGTCAACTTAGACCCATAGTTCAAAGTCCAGGTTAGATTACATCTCTTCCTAAAGCTTCCTGTGTGGGTAAATCTTGCCTGAAGCTTGTGCTATTTTCTTGCCCCTGTCAGATAGTAGACTTTTGAAGGCAGGAACTCTCTCAGATTTGTGTTTGTTTTTCCTATAGCACTTAGTGCTCACCTGAAAAATATTAATATTCTTGGATGGTTCAAGTCATGTTTGGCCCAGATATCCACTCCTACCAGAAATAAAGAACTTCTGTTTCCAGTTGCAGGTATTAGATATTATATGTGGATTGTGAATACAGTCACTAACTTTTCTCATTCAAAAACAAAGACATATTTGACTGTCACTGAACCAGAATATCAAAAATTTGGTTTGCTTTATAAAATGTAGTTTTTGCCTGGGATTCATGCATAAGAATGTAGCAGTGCTCATTTTTTTTTTTCTCAGTAAATTGATTCAACAACTGAAAGCAATGGTTCATGTGTCACTTCTGATGAAACATTTTCCAGTTCCTAATTGCTTAATGAGTATTTTGCAGAATGAGTGAATGAAAGTTTTATACCATGTGAGAGGAAGTAATGAAGAGATTGTAAAGAATATATATACACGGAGAGAGAGATGTAGAGACAGAGAAATATATATATTAATATATATATACAAAATTTGCTTTCTAGTAAATATATTATCTTATTTATACACATTCATACATTATACATTCATTTGGGAAGTTAGTATAGCATTTATTCTCTCCTGGGTGCATGGACCTGCTGGCTTGTCTGAAGGGCAAGTTACCCATGTTGAGACCCCTTCCTTGGTGCAGAGTTCCACTTAACTCCTTTGATGCCAGCACAAGAAAAACTTTCTCTTGCTCTGGCATTGCCTAATGATGTGACTCTCAGGCAATTTCTACCTTGGGAAAGATTGTGATTGTGACAAGTCTGTAATGGGAGATGCGTCTGCCTTTGGTCCTCTGCAAATAATGACAACTGTAGTGTATTAGTTAAGGTGATGCCAGCTGCTGGAAGAGAAAGCTCCAACTTTCAGTTTCTTAACACAATAAAAATGTATTTCTCACTCACAGTGCTCCGCAGTAGCAGGCAGTTTTACTGTTTGTGCTTTTTGGGATACCTGGGCTCCTTTCATCTGTGGCTCCATCATCTTCCATGCTCAGCTTTCAAGACCACACAGCAAAGGGAACAGGTCATGGAGGATCACATGTGGGAGGTCTTTTATGGGCCAAGCTTGGAAGTGGCATGTATCTCTTCTGCTCATATTTTATTGGATAAAAATCAGTCTATGCTCACACCTACCTGCAAGGACAGCTGAGAAATATAATTTAGCTGGGCATCTAGGATGAAAAAATGGATATGGCTGTCAGCTAGCATTTTCTGTTGGACATGGCAGTACATCTTTCCAATTTAAACCGAGGGGAATCATAAACTCCTTGGCCTTTGTGAAGAGAACCTAAATTTACATCTGGAATTCTGGCTCAGCCAGATTGCTCCCTCATATTCAAAAATCATGTGATTGCACGTAAAGGGTTAACATTTGTCACCTTCTGGAAGGTGGCATGAGAGACAATCAGAACTATTTTGAAAGTCAGGCTTTCAGGAAATAGAGATTGGTTGAAAGATGCAATAGGATTTTCCTATTTCGTAACAAATACCTAAGAAGCAATTTTCTCCAGCTTGGATCAAAAGGGTAGTCGTCTATTAATTGATATTGAGTCAAGGCATATTTTTATACAGTGGTTAGTTTTAGCTTATTCCTTCACTATTTTTGAATTATCTTCTTCCCCTCTGGCACCCTTTCAAATGTTAACATATTGTGGTTAAGATTCTTTTAAGTGACTGTTATCAATTTGTTTCTCTTTATTGTCTTGTAAACATGGTTGCTTAGTTCCGTGCTTTATGTATATGGAAAAAAGTATCAACACAGCATACCTTAGGGATAAAAGGAAACCACAAGTAGGGTTTTTTTCTAAGGCTCTGAAGTAAATACAAATGCATTTTGAAGTTGGCTGATGTTAAATGAGGGGGAAATTGCTTTATAGGCCATTGGCCAGGGCTTTCCAATTTGATTAATACCTCACATTATTATTGTGAAACAATCATTACATACAGGCCTGATATAATGGGATTTCACTTTCTGGAAGAATGACCATGTAATTCCCATGTTTAAGTTTTATGAAATCTGGATCATTGTGTAATGCCTAGTGTCAAAACCCTTTTGTGTATTTTTATTTTCAGTGTTTCGAACTTGTTTTTCCTTCTCAGTAAACATATTAAAATAATTCTTCTATGACATAAAATAAACTCAAAGCAGAAGCTACATGGGAATTGCAATGTTTTGTGTGTGTGTGTGTGTGTTTTTTTTTTTTCAAAAAACCCCACAAAACATAGCAAAGATTACATTCTTAAATGTCATTGCAAGAGCCCCACCTTGGTTCTTGAACTCTGAGGAAAACATAAATAGTAAGAAATGGTAGGGAAGATGGGAGAGAGGGATGGAGAAAGTGATAGAAATAGATAAGGAGAAAGAGAGAGAGAGAGAGAGAGAGAGAGAAAGAGAGAGAGAAACCTAAGGCCAGTTATGGCTCTATTTCTACTTCCATAGGCCTAATCGGAAGTGGCTATTTCTTCAGAGACAGCCAAGAAAGAATGGGGAAATATTGTCATCCTAACCGTTGTCCTTACTGAGAATATTTACTCAGGGTAAGTAAGAAGTTTTAGAAAATCTCCTGCTCAAAAATATCCCAAGAAGTCCTTTTATTCAAAGATCTGCTAGGATTAAGCAGGCTGGTTCATAACACCTTCTCTGACTCAAGTAAATCTTTGTATTTGGAGTTCCTAAATCATGTGATCTGTAAAAATTTTGGTGACATGTTGGCTTTATTCTTTTAAATTAGAAATATATATCTATATAAAAGCCCCAGTCAGGAGGGAGGAAAACACAGTAAAGAGTAAGGATAAAGGGAAGAATACAAAGCCCAGACCATCTGAAAAATATGTTACCACCTGTCCTGGTATTTTTTTTTCCCTAGTAGGTGGGAAAGCCATGGGGGAGCTACTGTGCTGGACTTAATTTTACCTACTGATGGTTATTGAAGGTATAGGGAGTTTGAGAGAACAGGAATTACCATGGAATCTGAAAATTCGTTGACATGATTAGACAAGGAAAGATTTCCAAAAATCAAAGGAAAAAACCACACATATAACTTGTATACAAAGCTGAAAAGGCAATATGGATAGAAGGGGATGGGAGACTCTGGAAGTGAATTTCCAATTTCATGATTGTGAATAATTCTTTCTGGGAGGGGAAGGGGAAGGGGGAGGGGGCATTTTAAAAAGCTAATGTGGATATCCTTAAATTTTGTCTGATGAGTGGAATTTAAAAATTGTATTCATTAAGATATTTTAATTTCAAAAAAATCTCAAAAGTTTAGAAAAGTTGCAAGTTCAGTGCAAAGAATATTTTTTGTGAATATTTTGAGTAAATTGCCAACACGATGCCCCATCATCCCTGAACACTTTGTTACCTAAAAACAAAGATATTATTTCACATATAGACTATAAAAACACCCAAATGATGAAATTAACACTAACACATTACTATCATTTAATTCTCAGATCCCATTTATATTTCACCAATTGTCCCAATGATATCTCTATAGCAAAAGTATCCAGTTCAGAATCATGCAATTAATTTGTCATGTGTCTTTCTTTAATCTGATGAGTTCAAATATTAAAAGATATTTTCTAAAAGGTAAAAATAAGAATACAAGAACAAGGTCAAATTCATGAGAGTGATCTTGTCCCAAAAGGATAGTGTTAATGAAGATAAAATCTAGAAATGTAAGTTATATTCTATGCAACATGAATGAGGAAGGGGTGCAGGAAGGTGACAGGATGATAACCCATGATGTGGAGAAAAGAGAGCTACATAGCTTTGCACACTGGAAAGGGTAAAATAGACTCCATTGACAAGAGCAACTGAAACCTCAGCTATAAGAGAAGATAATTTCAGAGTACTTTCTGATTTTAGAAACTGTCAAATCCTGCATATGGATGTATACCATCACTGTTTGTGTATTTTGAATAACTATAAAAAACAGCAGAGGCCAGGCATGGTGGGGCTTACGCCTGTAATCCCAGCACTTTGGGAGGCTGAGGCAGGCGGATCATGTGGTCAGGAGTTCGAGACCAGCCTGGTCAACATGGTGAAACCCTGTCTCTACTAAAAATATAGAAACTAGCCAGGTCTGGTGGTGGGTGCCTGAAATCCCAGCTACTTGGGAGGCTGAGGCAGGAGAATCACTTGAAACTGGAAGGTGGAGGTTGCAGTGAGCTGAGATCACGTCACTGTGCTCCGGTCTGGGCGAAAGAGCAAAACTCCATCTCAAAAAGCAAACAACAACAACAACAAACAACAACAACAACAACAACAACAAACAACAACAACAACCAACAACAACAACAAACAACAACAACAACAACAACAACAACAAACAACAACAACAAACAACAACAACAACAAACAACAACAACAACAACAACAACAACAACAACAAACAAAAAACAGCAGAAAAGTAAAAAAAAAAAAAAAACCCAATTCTGGAATAAACATCAATCTGGAGGAAATTCCTAGTAGAATGTGTCAGAGCTCTGTCCATAGTATTAAACTATTCAACATGCTGCTTAATTATTTGTTGGAGAACATACCTATTAAATTATTGTTGACTCTGGGATAGAAGATATACTGACTGATAAAATGAAGACAGAAAACTGTTTTGACAGAATGGAAGGATGGATCAAAATTAACAAGATACAATAGAAGATACAGTCAACTGAATTTTGACAAAGGTGCAAAGGCAATTCATGGAAGTAAGGATAGTGTTTTCAATGAATGGTGCTGGAACAATTGAACATCAATATGCAAAAAATAAAAATGAACCCAGACTCAAATCTTACACTTCACTCAAAAATTAACTCAAAATAGGCTGGGCGCGGTGGCTCAAGCCTGTAACCCAGCACTTTGGGAGGCCGAGACAGGCGGATCACAAGGTCAGGAGATCGAGACCATCCTGGCTAACACGGTGAAACCCCGTCTCTACTAAAAATACAAAAAAACTAGCAGGGTGAGGTGGCGGGCGCCTGTAGTCCCAGCTACTCGGGAGGCTGAGGCAGGAGAATGGCGTAAACCCGGGAGGCGGAGCTTGCAGTGAGCCGAGATCGCGCCACAGCACTCCAGCCTGGGCGACAGAGCTAGACTCCGTCTCAAAAAAAAAAAAAAAAAACTCAAAATCTATCACCGACTTAAATGTAAAATGCAAAACTATAATGTTTCTAAAAGAAAACATAGGAGAAAATCTATGTGAACTTTTGTTTGGTGAAACATTTCTAGATACACCAAAAGCATGGTTCATGAAAGAAAAAAACCGACAAGTCAGGCTTTACTAAAATTAAAAACGTTTGCTCTGCCAAAAACACTGTTAAGAGAGTGAAAGACAAATCAGCAACTGGGAGAAAATATTTGCAAATTGCATACCAGATAAAGGACTTATACCAAAAAAATATAAAGAACTCTTAAAATGCGATAATAAGAAAACAAACAGCCCCAATTAAAAAATGAGGAAACGATCTGAGCAGGCACTTCATCAAAGAAGACAGCAAATAAGAAGGTGGCAAATAGGCACATGAAAAGATGTTTAACATCATTTGCATTATGGAATGCAAAATAAGCCCTGTTTAGGGCTTATTTAGAAAATAATTTAAGACATCCAGTACCCAGGATGGAATGCAGACCATGACAAAAGAATCCAACTATATCACAAATATAGGAAATAGCTTCACTGATGGGAATATGGGAAAAGGTGTGTGCCTAAATAACTTTAGAAATGACTGGAGACTGTAAAACAAAGGGCAAAAGAAACTGTACGGAAGCATTGTACTTTAGTTGATAAAGTTGTTTGCCGGGGGGGTACAGATAATCAATTCTGATACTGCTATACATGTGTACTGGAATTGAATTATTAAGTAAATGAATGGCAGATGTTGGGAGCCAGGTTTCTTACTGTTGGAGTGGGAGGTTACAGACAAGCAAGTGGTGAAAGCTAAAATTAACTGTGTGTTAAAGGATTAGATTTGGAGAAATCAGTATGAACTCACACATAGATATAGTTTGGTACATTTAGAAATATTTATAGATACGTGTATATGCACAGGTTACTATACAAACGTTTCCTTTCTCTGTTAGCTGAGAGGGTCTAGAAGATATAACACCTTGGTGGAAATGAACACAGCTAATGGCCAGCTCTTGGTTTCAAATACTGTTCTGTATTGAAAGGAACCAGGGCTCCTTGGAGAAGTGGCTGGTTCTAGGACTGGATCAGGGAATATAAAGAATGAGCCTGTATCATTTCATAGTGCCAGAAACAAGGAGTGCTTCAAAAAATCCCATAACATGCCAATAAATGACAACAATAACAACAACATCAATGATGGAAACATGTGAAAAGGACACAGGGGCCAACTAAAAGAGCTCCCAATGGCTAAAGCTGAAGTGATTTGAGCAAAATAATAAATAACATAATACTAGATTATAACTAAAAGTAAAAAATAAATACCCATGAGCTCAAACGGATATAAACACATGATTGAATAAATAAATAAATAAATAAAGAAGAAGAGACAGATCTCTCATGTAGAAGAATTTCAAATGATTTATATAGATACTTCCCGAGCAGGGAAGTAGGGCATAAATCCCCACCCCTTAAGTGTGGGTTGCACATTGTGACTTGCTTCCCATGAATGAAGTAGGAAGAGCAGGGAAAAGAGTAACTTTACAGCGGAAAAGCCTGCCAGATACTATCTCATCCCCAGTGATAAGTCATATTGATGACATGCACTCTTGCTATGATAGAATGAAAATAGCATTTTACTTTTGTGGTCTTCCTCCCAAAAACCCATTGCTCCAATTTAATTATGAGTAAAACATCAAACAAACTTTTAATGAGGGATTCCTACAAAAGTTCTGACCAGTACTCCTCAAAACAATCAAGGGGATTAAAAACAGGGCAAGTCTGAGAAACTGTCATAATCTAGAGGTGACTAAGGAAACAGGACAACTAAATATATAATATGGTATCCTGGGTGCGATCCTGGAATGGAAAAGAAAAGGATGCTAGGGAAAAACTAAAGAAATCTGAATAAAGTATGGACTTCAATTAGTATTTGTGTATCATTTTTGTTTCATTAGTTGTGACAGATTTACCATAGTAATGTAAAAAATGTTCACAACAGGGAAAACTAAGTGTGGAATATATAGGACCTCTCTGTACTATCTTTGCAACTTTTCTCTATATCTAAAAACCCAATCTAAAATTTTTAGAAGCTTAATAATATAATAGGGATTGATAGACAGCCCTTATCCTTGGGTTAATACTAAGCTAAATACTCATTCTCTGTCACTGGATCTATTACAGAAGCTTTCTATTCTTCCTGCTTCCACTCTTGTTTCCCCTTCACAGAGTAGCCAGAGAAACTTTTTTGAAAATGTAAATCAGATAGCATCACTCTCCTGCTCAAAACCCTACGATGGCTTTCCATAAAATCCTAATCCTATACTATGGTATACAAAGCCCTACATGATGTGGTCATTTCCTACCACTCATCTCCTGTCACCCTCCCTGTATTCTCTCTTTGCTTGCCACAGTGGCCTCTTGTCCCTCAGATACTCCAGTTGTAGGGTGCACCATATGTAATTATTTTGCCTAGAAAGCTCGCTCTCTCTCTCTCCCTTGTAGATTTGCATTGCTTGTTTCTTTATATCTGTCAGATATTTGTTCAAATGTCATCTCCTAAGAGAGATCTTCCTTTATACCTCAATTTATTGTGGCCTCTTCCTCATCCCCTTTTAAACTCATTACCTTACTTTTTAATATCACTTATGATTGAGCATTGTCATATTTAAGCATTTACTTATTTATTCACTGTCAGTTTTGTCTATTAACACATTTTTATTTCAAAACAATCTCAAACTTTCAAAAATGTTGCATGTTCAGGGCAGGCCTTTGGCTTGTCTTATTCATTCTGTACTTCCATTGTCTACAACAGTCTGGGAAATAAGTTAGTGAATGAATAAATCAGCTAAAATGTGGTTATTTTAATTAAGCACAAGTTCTATTTAAGCCAATAGTGGGGTTATCAGACATGCTGACACATACTTAGATTCCATTACTAGAAATACAATACCTTAAATAAAGGAAAGAAAGAATAGTCCCGTTTGGGCACTGTCTTGTCAACCCATTTCTATAGCTGTTTGTTCAGTCCTGATTATCACATTTTCAGATGGTCATGTACAAATTGAGTTTGTACAAATGAATGCAGTCAATTATAATATGTTTAGAAAGCATCACTTGAAGATGATTAAGGGAATTGGGCATGATTGTCCTAAAAAAGACCTAGGGAGGTCTTGATATATAGGTATCTTTAAATATTTTATTCATTCAAATTATTTAATAACTTTGATAGCCTATTATGTGCAGGCACTGTGCTGAGTTGTGGAAATGAAATGAGTTAACAGATAAATGAGAGAAAAATTGCTTGGACTAGACTTCTTGCCTCTAAGAGTGTTATTGGCTCCAACTGGTGGATGTTTTGGTTGTGCAGATTTTGATTCAGCACATGGAAACACATTTTTAGTAATAAACACACTGTTAATGGAATATTTAAAACTCATATTAGGTTCTGTCAGACACTAGAAATACCTAAGCAGTGACTACTTGTTTATCTTTCCTAGATGTTAGAAGAAAGACTCTTTATTAGAAAAAATAAATACTGGACCAGTTGCTTCTGTATTTCTAAATATACGTCTAAAATTCTAAGATTCCTGGGGATTGCAGGTTTCACGCAGATAATAACATAAGGCATTAAATAGAATAATCCTAAAATACTACTTAGAAAAATGCCACATTCTTTTCTACTGCTGGGAGCAGAATTCTTTTTTTGTTTTTAATTGTTTCTTCTTTTCTTCTTTTTTTAAACATTTTATTTTTATTTTCATTATACTTTAAGTTCTGGGATACAGGTGCAGAATGTGCGGGTTTGTTACATAGGTATACACGTGCCATGGTGGTTTGCTGCACCCGTCAACTTGTCGTCTACATGAGGTATTTCTCCTAGTGCTATCCCTCCCCTTGCCCCCCACCCCCCGACAGGCCCTGGTGTGTGATGTTCCCCTCCCTGTGTCCATGTGTTCTCATTGTTCAACTCCCACTTATGAGTGAGAGCATGTGGTGTTTGGTTTTCTGATCCTGTGTTAGTTTGCTGGGAATCATGGTTTCCAGCTTCATCCATGTCCCTGCACAGGACATGAACTCATCGTTTTTCATGGCTGCATAGTATTCCCTGGTGTATATGTGCCACATTTTGTTTAGCCAGTCTATCATTGATTGGGGTGGGGGGTAGAATTCTTAACCAATGTTTTCTCTGTGTGGCACTCTGACAGCCTCAGGTGCATGCCATATTTCAGCAGAGATTAGATTAACTATTGTTAAAATTCTTTTGTTTTTGAGGCAGAGTCTCACTCTGTGTTCCAGGCTGGAGTGCAGTGGCCGTGATCTCAGCTTACTGCAAGCTCCGCCTTCCGGGTTCACGCCATTCTCCTGCCTCAGCCTCCCGAGTAGCTGGGACTACAGGCGCCCACCACTGCGACCGGCTAATTTTTTTTATTTTTATTTTTAGTGGAGACGGGGTTTCACTGTGTTAGCCAGGATGGTCTTGATCTCCTGATTTCGTGATCCGCCCGCCTCGGCCTCCCAAAGTGCTGGGATTACAGGCGTGAGCCACTGCGCCCGGCCTGTTAAAATTCTTTATAAGGAGGTAGAGGAAGTCCAAGACTTGATTTACAATCTGTTCTCCTTTTCAAAAAAATGAGTGACAGAGAAAAAAGAAATATCTTAAAATACTCTATTCATGCTCTAATTAGAGCTGCAGTTCTCTCTTCAAATTGTAAAAATAACTGCAAAAGATAATAACTTGAATTAGTGTCCAATCCCTTTAACATCCACTCTTACACAATATGGCAAAAAGTATAGGAGAAAATTCTAAGCATTTATACAGTTATGTTTTAAAGAATTTGGGGGCAGTAGGGAAGGGAAATAGGACATATGCCTGAAAAGTGTGAGTGGAAAGACTGTGTATTTTGATGCTCATTCTTTTTATATTGATAAGGAGCTTAGCAGGAAACAGGAAGCAGGTAGCATAACTCCAAGGAGCAATTGAAGATTTTTTTTTTTTGAATGAAACTGACTATTTATAGAGGGATAGGCAGGGTTAAGGGAATCAAAGGATGGTAAAGTATGCAGTGTTGGTAACAGCAAGAAGCTATTGCCACCGCTAGGCTGAAAGAGAAAGGGGAGGAAACTATGACTAGAACCAAGGAAGAACCGTCACTATGCCTGAGATCCTTCCTAAGAGGGCCTGTGATCCTAGATAGATGAAGTCAGCGACTACTAAACTGCAGCCAAGCAGAGAGGAAGCAGGAGAATAAACACTCCAAACTCTCTCTTTTCTATGATCTCCTGCTCATTCTTCCCACTAGCCAAACTTACGTGGAAGCCAGAGGGTAAGGAGGCCTGGTTGATATAATCCATGAAGACCAGCATCTCGGGACACGAAGCTTCTTTGAGCCTTACTCCCCTGCTCATCTCTGCAATGGCTTCCCATTTCACTCAGAGTAACAGCAAAAGTATGGTCAGTGTATAGTTATATAATATAAATATATACCATAAAATGTGGTATAAATCATCATAATAATGTCTGACTTGTGGGATTAAAATCTATATAGAATCATAATATTGGACGATATTAGCAGAATTTTAAAAGTAAGTGGTTGGAGTTGAAGTATTTTAGAATCTTTGCATTGTTCAGGAGGAAGGTAAAAATACCATTTAATTTTAGGCATTGGAAAATTTAGTATGTTTGCTAAATTATTCCAAATGACCACTGAACAAATAGACAGACTTTAATTTCCAAAAAAGTAGAAAGACAAAAAAATGGATTGAGTAATAAGAGCACCTTAATCAACTTTTAACAAAAAATGGCAAAGGGGAGAAGGGGAGGAATTAGAGAAGCAGGAAAACTGGTAAGGAAAACATAAAATTGTGAAATTAAAATGGACTAATCTTTTCAGTTACAAGAAATATAGGTCAAAATTGAATTGAAAAATTCAGCTAAATGATGTTATGAGAGTCATATCTAACTCAAAAATACAGAGGATTGAAAGTGAAAGGATGGAAAAACATGTGCCATGCAAATACCAACCACAAGAAAACTGATACAGTTCTATAAATAATGGCCAAAATAGATTTTAAAGTAAAAAGTATTATTAGGGATGAATAGATCTACTACATAAAATGTAATATTCAAAACTGAAGAATGTACGTTGCTTTTGTAGACATTGCTAAATCAGTAGTTAGATGAACATGTATGACTTTAAGTATGTATAGCAGAAGAGAATAAGATGCTGAAATGAGCTAAGCCTCTAACTTAAGATGTTAGTGAAAGAACAGACTAAACTCAAAGAATGAAGGAAGGAAATTTATATATATATAATATATATGTTCAGAATTGATTAAATAGAAAACAGAGATAGTAGTCAAAAGCCATATAGCTTATTTTTGATAAGAATAAGAAAATTTGCGAACTTCTGCCAGGATTAGTGAAGAAAGAAAAAGAAGGTACAAACAAGCAATAAATAGGAGACATAATTACAGATGCCAGCAAGTTTGAAATGGACAAATTGCTTGAAAAATATTACCACAACTAAATCAAGAAACACAACAGTGGTCCTATAACCATTGTAAATGTTGAATCATTCCACGTAAAAATTCTTCCTGCAGAGAACATGCAAGGCCTAGATCATTTACCAAACACTGCAGTAGCTGATAAATCTGATCTTTCACAAATATTCCCCAGATTCTCCAACTTATTTTATGTGGCAAATATGACCTGGATACCCATACTAAATAAGGACAGAAGAAGAAAGGAAAATCACAGGGCAACCTCACTCATGAATATGGATATAAAAATGATCAACACATTGTTTGCAAATGAAACCAACAATGCACAATATTCCTATGTCATGACTAAGTTTGGCTATTTTAGGATTGTTAGGTTGTTTTGACATTGGAAGCATCTAATCATGTAATTCACCACACTAACATGTAAAAGATGAAAAAAACATAATCATGTCAGCAGATGCAGAAAATAGATTTAATAAAATTCAACAATTTATGATAAAAAAAACTCTTAGCAAAATAGATATCAAAGTGAATTTCCTAACCTGATAAAGGGTATTACAAAATAGGAAGGCCTTACTTAGGAAACATTATCCAGACAAGACTGCCCATTTTTATGACTTCTATTTAGTATTGTCATAGGAAACTCAGCCAGTGCCTAAGTTTGGCTTTAGCTGCCTAGACAGTTAAAGCAAAAGAAGCTGTAGGGATTATGGCTGGGCGCGGTGGCTCACGCCTGTGATCCCAGCACTTTGGGAGGCTGAGGCGGGTGGATCAGCTGAGTTCGAGGCCAGCCTGACCAACACGATGAAACCCTGTCTCTACTAAAAATACAAAAAAATTAGCCAGGCATGGTGGTGCAGGTCTGTAATCCCAGCTACTTCGGAGGCTGAGGCAGGAGAATCGTTTGAACCTGGGAGGCAGAGATTGCAGTGAGCTGAGATCATGCCACTGTACTCCAGCCTGGGCAACAAGAGCAAAACTCTGTCTCAAAACAAACAAACAAGCAAACAAACAAGAACAACAACAAAAACAGCTGTGGGGATTATAATCAAAGAAGCAAAACTACCATTCTCAGATGATACAATTATCTACATGGAAAGAACCCAAGATAATCTGCAGACATATTACTGAAATAAACAAGAATGTTTAGCGAGGTGACAATTGTTTTTAAAGAAACTGCAACAAGCAGTAAGAAAATACAATAATATGAAAGAAAAGATAACAAGTCCTCAATTTTCGAATTTAGTGAAGGAGCACAGGTGGCTAGCTCCCTCGCCCAAGATCAGCCCTATAGAAACCACGAAAAAGGAAGCAAGCATAGATTAGAGTAAGTAACATACAATCTGAGGAATACTCCTGGCCAAGACCGAAGGCTGTTAGTTGGGTGCTGGTAGGCTGAACCACAGTCAGTGGGTGCAGTGGTGGGTTTATATTTTTTAGGGAAATCTTTTAAATTCACTTCTTGCCTCTCATATTGCTTGAGAGGATTGTTGCTGGCTCCATTTCCCCTGAGACAAAAATCAGCAGTGGCTAGTCATGCATGGCCTTCGTGAGGAGGTATTGTTGCAGTACCATAGCACCACTGGGGCATAAAGAGCTGATGAAAATCATTGCAGTTCTCCCAGAATCTCTTGGGGAAACTTCTCCACTGCTACCCTGCCAAGCCATAGCACTGATTCTTCAAAGTGGTTCCAGGAGTGGCTATAGGAGAGCCTGGTGAAGAGGCAATAGTGGTGGTTGGTGGAGAAAATGAGGGTGGTGGGGAATCACCTCATCTTTCCCTTATTCTTTCCTTATGGAATTGCCTCTGGATACATGTTGGACCTCCTAGCTATATATTCTGTGCCTTTTACCCATTCATATTTTCTATTCGTTTATGTCTCCGTATTGCTTGGTGACTTAGTTAAATCTTGATCTAACTTCCCATACGCGATTTTGTCTTTAGTATTTATTCTAAACAAATGCTGTTTACACCTCCTTTGACTAATTTCAAAAACTATTTTTCATTTCTGGAAGTCCCAATTAGTTCTTTTTCAAATGTGCATTTTTGTCATGATATTTTGTTTTGTGTTATGGCTTTGATTTTTTCTTTTATGACTTCATCATCTTATTTTATTTTATTTTTTCAACTTTTATTTTAGAACCAGTGGGTTCACATGCATGTTTGTTACAAAGATATACAGCATGGTGCTGAGGTTTGGGATACAACTGAACCTGTTACCCAGGTAGTGAGCATGGTACCCAATAGGTAGTTTTTCAGCCCTTACCTCCCTCCCTCCCTTCACCTTCTAGAAGTCCCCAGCATCTGTTGTTCCCCTATTTATGTTCATGTGTACTCAATATTTAGGCCCACTTATAAATGAGAACATGAAGTATTTGGTTTTCTGTTTCTGCATTAGTTTGCTTAGGATGCTAGACTCCAGCCATATCCATGTTGCTGCAAAGGACATGATTTCATTCTTTTTTTATGGCTACATAGTATTCCATGGTGTATATGTACCACATTTCTTTATCCAGTCTACCATTCATGGGCATTTAGGTTGATTCCCTGTCTCTGCTATTGCGAATGGTGCTGCAGTGAACATATATATGCATGTGTCTTTATGATAGCATGATTTCTATTCCTTTGGGTATATTCCCAGTAATGGCATTGCTGGGTCGAATGGTAGTTCTGTTTTAAGTTGTTTGAGAAATCTCCAAACTGCTTTTTTCAGGGGCTGAACTAATTTACACTCCCACCAACAGTATATAAGTATTCCCTTTTCTCGGCAACCTTGTCAGTATCTGTTATTTTTTGATTTTTTAATGATAACCATTCTGACTAGTGTGAGATAGTATCTCATTGTGGTTTTAATTTGAATTTCTCTAACGATTAGTGAGGTTGAGCATTTTTTCATATGCTTGTTGGCTGTGTGTATGTCTTGAAAAGTGTCTGTCCATGTCCTTTATCCGTTTTTTAATGGAGCTGTTTGTGTTTTGCTTGTCGATTTGTTTAAGTTCCTTATAGATTCTGAATATTAGACCTTCGTTGGTTACATAGTTTGCAAATATTTTCTTCCATTCTGTAGGTTGTCTGGTCCCTCAGCTAATAGTTTTCTTTGCTATGCAGAAGCTCTTTAGTTTAAATAGGTCTCACTTGTCAGTTTTCGTTTTTGTCACAATTGCTTTTGGAGACTTCATCATGAACTCTTTGCCAAGGCCTATATCCAGAATGGTATTTCTTGTTTTCTTCTAGGGTTTTTATAGTTTTAGGTCTTCTATTTATGTTTTTAATCCATCTTGAGTTTAGTTTTGTATATGGTGAAAGGAAGGGGTCCAGTTTCACTCTTCTGCATATGGCTAGCCAGTTATCCCAGCACCATTTATTAAATAGGAAGTTCTTTCCCCGTTGCTGGTTATTGTGAATTTTTTTGAAGATCAGATGGTTTTAGGTGAAGATCAAATGGTTGTATTTCTGGGCACTTTATTCTGATCCATTGGTCTGTTTGTCTGCTTTTGTACCAGTACCATGCTGTTTTGGTTACTGTAGCCTTGTAGTATAGTTTAAAGTTGGATAATGTGATGCCTCCACCTTTGTTCTTTTTGCTTAGGATTGCTTGGGCTATTCAGGCTCTTTTAGTTCCATACGAATTTAAGAAAAGTTTTACATGATTCTGTGAAAAGTGATGTTGGTAGTTTGATAGGAATAGCATTGCATCTAGATTGCTTTGGGCAGTATAGCCATTTTAATTATATTTATTCTTCCTATTCATGAACATGGAATGTGGTTCCATTTGTTTGTGTCGTTTCTGATTTCTTTTAGCAGTGTTTTATAATTCCCATTACAGAGATCTTTCACCTCCTAGGTTAGATGTATTCCTAAATATTTTATTGTTCTTGTAACTCTAGTAAATGGGATTGCATTTTTGATTTGGCTCTCAACTTGAGTGTTATTGGTGTATAGAAATGTTATTAATTTTTGTACATCGATTTTTTATTCTGAATCTTTACTGAAGTTACTTATCAATTTTAGGAGTCTTTTGGTTGGGGTCTTTAGGGCTTTCTAAGTATAGAATCATATAGTAAGCAAATAGAGATGATTTAACTTCTTCTTTTCCTATTTGGATGCCTTTTATTTCTTTCTCTAGCCTAATTGCTCTGGCTAGGACTTCCAGTACTATGTTGAATAGGAGTGGTGAGAGTGGGCATCCTTGTATTGTTCTAGTTCTCAGGGGGAATGCTTCCAGCTTTTGCCCATTCAGTACAATGTTTGTCATGGATGGCTCTCATTATTTTGAAGAATGTTCATTCAATGCCTAGTTTGTTGAGCATTTTTCTCATGAGATGTTGGATTTCATTAAAAGGTTTTACTGTGTCTATTGAGATGATCACATGGTTTTTGTTTTTAATTGTTTATGTGATGAATTACATTGATTTGCATATGTTGAACCAACCTTGCATCCCATAAATAAATCCTACTTGATCATAGTGAGTTAACTTTTTGATGTTCTGCTGGATTGGGTTTACAAGTACTTATTTGAGAATTTTTGTATCTATGTTCACTAGGGATATTGGCCTGTGTAGTTTTCTTTTTCCATTGTGTTTTTGCCAGATTTTGGTATCAGTAGGATGCTGGCTTTGTAGACTTAATTAGGAAGGAGTCCTTCCTCCTCGATTTTTTGGAATACTTTCAGTAGGATTGGTACCAAGTCTTCTTTGTACATGTGGTAGAATTAAGCTGTGAATACATCTGGTACAGGACCTTTTTTGTTTCGTAGGATTTTTATTACTGATTCAATTATGGAACTCCTTATTAGTCTGTTCAAGGTTTCAATTTCTTCCTGATTCAATCTTGGGAGGTTGTATGTTTCCAGGAATTTATCTAGATCCTCTAGATTTTCTTTTTTTCTTTTTTTTTTGAGACGGAGTTTCACTGTTGTTGCCCAGGCTGGAGTGCAATGGTGCGATCTCGGTTCACTGCAACCTCTGCCTTCTGGGTTCAAGCAATTCTCCTGCCTCAGACTCCTGAGTAGCTGGGATTATAGGTGCCCACCACCACGCCTGGCTAATTTTTGTACTTGCAGTAGAGATGGGGTTTCACCATGTTGGCCAGGCTGGTCTCGAACGCCTGACCTCGGGTGATCTGCCCGCCTTGGCCTCCGAAAGTGGTAGAATTACAGACATGAACCACCGTGCCCGGCCTACCTCTAGATTTTCTAGTTTGTGTACATAGAGGTGTTCATAATCTGAGGATCTTTTGTATTTCTCTGGGATTGGTTGTAATGTCACCTTTGTCTTTTCTGATTGTGTTTATTTGAGTCTTCTCTCTTTTTTCTTTGTTATTCTAGTTATTGGTGTATTGATTTGTTTATCCTTTCAAAAAACAAATTTTTCATTTCATTGATCCTTTGTATGGATTTTTGTATCTCGATTTCGTTCAATGCTAGTCTCATTTTAATAATTTCTTTATTCTGGTAGCTTTAGAGGTAGTTCTTGTTTTTCTAGTTCCTCTAGGCATAATGTTTGGTTGCTAATTTGATATCTTTCTAACATTGATTTAGTGTTTAGCACTAGAAACTTTCCTCTTAACACTGCTTTTACTGCATCCCAAAAACTTTGGTATGTTGTGCATCTGTTATCATTCATTTCGAATAATGTTTTGACTTTTGGCTTAATTTCATTTTTTACCCAAGTGTCATTCAGGAGCAAGTTGTTTAGTTTTTGAGACGGAGTCTTGCACTGTCACCCAGGCTGGAGTGCAGTGGTGCAATCTCAGCTCACTGCAACCTCTGCCTCCCAGGTTCAAGCAATTCTCCTGCCTCAGCCTCCCATCCATGTAGCTGGGACTACAGGCACCTGCCACCATGCCTGGCTAATTTTTTTTGTATTTTTAGTAGAGATGGGGTTTCACCATGTTGGTCAGGCTGGTCTCGAACTCCCGACCTCAGGTGATCTGGCCGTCTCAGCCTCCCAAAGTGCTGGGATTACAGCCGTGAGCCACCATGCCTGGCTAAGTTGTTTAGTTTTTATGTAATAGTGTAGTTTTGAGAGTACTTCTTGATACTGATTTCTACTTTTAGTCCACTGTGGCCCAAGAGTATTTGTAGTGTGATTTCAGTTTTTTGAGTTTATTGAGACTTGCTTCATGGTTGAACCTGTGGTCAATCTTGGAGTATGTTTCATGTCCAGAGAAGAATGTATATTCTGTATTTGTGAGGTGAAGTATTCTGTACATGTCTGTTCGGTCCAATGGGTCAAGTGTTGAATTTAAGTCTGGAAATTCTTTGTTAGTTTTTGGCGTCAATGATCTGAGCTGGTGTAGCACTCATGGTCCAGTGTTTTTTATCCCAGCACTTGACTGTGGGGTCTGCTAAACTCACACTCCCCTAACTGAATCCTGTCTGTTACCTACCTCAGGAGCAGGCCTGCCCAGCTCGATTTGTTCTAAGCCTTCTGTACCCAGATCACTGGGCTGTTCCAGGTTTTTGGGGCTGCAGGCCTCCCTTGGGCAGAAGCTGTGGCTGGATAACAGGCTGCTCCCTTCCCAGGCCAGTCTTGTGGAAGGAGGGATGCCCAGCTCCCGTGCTGGCACATAAACCCAGCTCCCGTGCTGGCACACATCTAAGCATTCTTTTCTTCCACCTATGTTGTAACCTTTAATTTTTTGTAAGTCTATACTTTATACAAGTATTCTATTGATAAATATTAATTTCAAGTCATCTAAAGCTAGAACTTGGAATATTAAACAATGTATTCCAGTTATACTACATGGAAAAAATAACTCCTATCCAATTAAAATGGCATTATTTGTAAAAATTTATTTTATGTACTTTATTATATTTTTTCTATTTGTAAACTTGACTTTGCTTCAAACAACACTGATAAAACACACATGCGTATTCGTGGCGTTCATTATTTCTAAGGTATTTATGCCTCTAGGAAAGCAGCCATGCTAAAATAATGTAGCTTGAGACTAAGGTGAGCTATGACTTAACTAAGGCCTGGATTGGTGCCAATATATAGATTTTCATAAAATTTATATCCTCCTTTCTATTTATCTCTCAGGTGACTATGCATTAGGTTAGTAAGCAGGCTTTGGATGGCTACAGTTGTGACTCTGAATCCTATCAGTATAGCTTTCCTGAATTGGTTGGGATTAGCAAACAATTCTAGAGTAAGAATATCACTATGTAGCTGGCATGGTTTAGCTATCTGTGTTTCATTAGTATGTAGGAAAGTGAAAAAGCCCTAGAAACCAGAAAGAATATGTCAAATGGCCTGTTGTGTTCTTGTTGTTGGGGAAGGGAATCCTCATTGGCTGAAAATAGCTTATTTGGTGGGTCAGTGGTATGATGATTTCAAGGGCTTGTGTGTTTGCAATGTCTGAATAGAATAGCTCATTGATGTAGAGTTATTTTAGCACTTGCTATTTCGTTATGGGCTTTGCTTATAATTTCTGGGATAAGTGAGAAGAGATCTCTAAATTGACAGCAGCCCTAATGGCAGCTGTTAACTTTGATCCTAACGGGGAAATGATTTGGGGGTTGTGGTTCCATTAAGAATTTTTAATAAGTCAACATACTTTATCTTCCAAATTAGACCAACACATATTGTTCTACTATTTTTTAAAAAAATCATAAAAACATGGCTGTCTTAATGATAGCTAGGGTTTGCTCCTCTGTGAATCAAGGGTTTTCTGTTGGTTGTTGGTTGTTCATTGGATTAAAGAGCATTGCGATCAGTTAGTAATTCCTTACTGGGATCCTGAGTCCATTCCTTTTGCTTTTACTGAATTAAGCCACTGATGCCCATAAGTAAACAATAATGCCTTTGAAGTACTTAAGTCTTAGATTTTGGGGAAGGAGCCCAGAATTACTGAGCATTTTCAAGTACTGATGCCTATAAACATAATTTATTTAATACAATTTAGGTCATTGGCCTGTGATACTTTGACTATTTTATACATGTTAGTATTTGTAACTTTTGTAGATTATCTCTCATCTCATATTATCTATCATCTTTCAAAGAAAATTTGAAATTCTTAAGAATTAACTAGACATATTAGAAGATACATGAGGGTAAAAAAGTCAGAAAAATTTTAAGTAATCATGTAGAATAACAACTAAAGGTCACTGTGATCCTTGTGTGCAGTAGGCTGCCTTTAGGGTAATACAGTTTTTGTAAAATTTTACAAAAATTGGACTCCCCCCTTTGAAACACTGCACTTTGAAAGAAACTTCAAAGTCAGCATATGTTAAAAAAATCTGGATGATGACTCCTTTTCTTTTTTTCAAATCTTTTAATTTCGACAACATTTAGCATAAGGGAAAATTTGTCTTTGTTATGGCTGTTTCAGAACAGCTTTAGGATAGGTAGGAAACAAATTTGAAATGCAATTTAAAAAATGGCATTTAGCAAGCAATTGTCTTTTCAACCTTAACCATGGGGTCTCTTCCATGGATTCCACTATATTTTATTAACTGAAGTTAAAATAGGAGTGTTCTGGGTTTCACAAGGATTAAAGTTCCTATCTAATGTGCATTTAACTAAATGCACATTTACCTACATAATAGCTATTGGTCACAGTATGTATGATGGTCTTTTGGCCAGAAAACAGGGCTGCAGTTCTTATAGCAGTCCTTGAATAATGACATTACATTCAACATCTTTTCATTATTGTGTTAATGAGAAAAAAAAAATGGATTCCAGGTGCGTGCCACCGTCGGTGTGGAATTTGCACATTCTCCTCAAGTCTGGGTTTTCTCTGGATACTACAGTTTTCTCCCACATCACAAACACATGCATCACATGTTAGGTTTATCGGCTTGTTTAAATGGTCCTACTTTTGAGCAAGTGAGCTGTGTGTATGTGTGTGTGTTAGTGCACCTGCGATGGGATGGCATCCTGGCCAGGGTTGGTTCCTCCTTCGTGCCCTGAGCTTCTGGGAGGGGCTCTGGCAACCCGTAACCCTGAACTGGAATAAGCAAGTAAATAATTATTTTGCTTTATTTATTTTTCTTAAATGTATGTATAGCTCACATGCTTACATGTACTTCATTGATATTAGAAGTTTTTGTCTTTATTTAGAAGTTTGGTGATATTTCTGTAACTAGAAATAAGCCATAAGAACTTAACTCTTGTTTATTATATCAATTAGCCCACAGCAAAATTGATTTCATTAAACTACATCATTTCTCTTAAAGTCACAGTTTCCAAGAACCTATCAAGAATGTTAGGTGAGGACTTGCTGTATACTAGTTCAGATATCATTGGGCTGGTATGAAGACTACCCCCTCACTCAGCAGTGTGGGGCTCTTCAGGCACAGCTCTCAGCAAGCCTTGCTGCTTGCTTCCTTCAATAGGCTGCTTCAGATTCCATGCAATTGACAAGTTTGTTTTCAGAGAGGAAGGCCTTTTAACTGAAAACTGCAATCAAAATTGTTCCTTACATTGTGCAAAAACAGCATTTTAAGAGTGCAATAGTCATTCAAATTGAGGACTACATCCTGTAACCTTTTCCAGCTGGACTAAATTAAATATGTAACATCCCCAGGAGCAATTTTTGAGAACAGCACTCGGCTTTACCTTGACTTCTGAATCATTGAAACACATGTGGAAACATTCCACATTCCTTCCATCTGACCCTTTGGCGATAAATGGCCACCTCCTGGCAACTTATACTGAAGTCTATTTCTTTTTTTTCTTTCTTTCTTTTTTTTTTTTTTTTTTTTTTTGAGGCAGAGTCTCGCTCTGTCGCCCGGACTGGAGTGCAGTGGCCAGATCTCAGCTCACTGCAAGCTCCGCCTCCCGGGTTTACGCCATTCTCCTGCCTCAGCCTCCCGAGTAGCTGGGACTACAGGCGCCCGCCACCTCGCCCGGCTAGTTTTTGTATTTTTAGTAGAGACGGGGTTTCACCATGTTAGCCAGGATGGTCTCGATCTCCTGACCTCGTGATCCGCCTGTCTCGGACTCCCAAAGTGCTGGGATTACAGGCTTGAGCCACCGCGCCCAGCCTGAAGTCTATTTCTAAAAAAATAGGGCACGCCCACCTGGTCTGCCCTTAGGCATTTTGCTGGGTGCCTGAAAACACTGACATGTGTTCCTGGATTTATAAAATATCCACATTCTCCTTTGAGTCTGCTGATGCCAATTTCTTATTCTTTTATCTGCATAATAGCTTAATGTTAATGACTTGAAAACTTCAGTTCTGTGGATTTAAAGAGGGGAATATAAGTTGATTGCCTTTTAATTATTGAACTTTTAAATATTCCTCTTTTGTCTGCTTCCTAAATGAGCAGAGAATCAAAATGGCATAGTTTTCAATAGTCCTGGCTTAGAGGAAACTAATTGCAGACATTCTTTTCTTTCGAGAAACCTTCTTTATTACTTAGAGTATAGAATTCCATATTTATATGTATTTCTAAACATATACTCCTCAAAATGAACAAAGCAATCATGTAAATACTAGACTTGGATCAATAAAATGCTATGAATGTAGTATATATGGATTTCAGCCTCTTTTTTGATAAAGCCTCTGATGATATTTCTGTTGTAAGAAGGTGAAATACGGCCTATCACTAAGGACAGCAAAATGCACTGGACGTCTTGGCGGTTAACAACCTCCTATTCCCTGTCTAGGTTATTGTTAGGTTCTCTAATAATCTCTGGTCTCCTGCTCTCCCACTGACTCCTTAGTTTGAGACTCTCACTGTCTTATTTCAAACAATTTCTTACTTAAAGTATTACAAATAAAAAACAAAAAGAAGTGCAACATGTAAAAAATACAAAGGAGCATTATTGAACTGTAGGATGGCCCAGGATAAAGTGTATATAGTGAAACACAGAAAGAAACAAAATGGAATATAAAGATAAAAGTGTAAGAGGCACATAGGATATGGTGAAAAGTGCCAACATAGATATAACTGGGGTCAGACAAGGAATAATTGATTAAGTATTTTGATATGCCATGTATATTTTTAGTATTTTATAATTTAATTTGGTATAAGATATGAGATGAGTGATGGGCTTTTTAAAAAAAATCATTCGTTTTTCTAACATTATTGATTCATTATTTTTTCCTCATGATTTAAAATGCCATCTTTATAATATATAAATTTTAGAGTTTTAGAGTTTCTCTTCAGTTTTATTGACCCACGTGTATAATCCTGCAATAGTTGGATTTTTAATTAAAGTGGTTTTAGGTTTTAATATTCAACAGAACAAGTTCATTCTTCTTATTCTTCCCTATCAAGAGATTGTTAGCTTTTATTGTATATTTGTTCTCTGAAATGATCTTTAAAGTCATTTTGTCAATAATCCAATATACTGTTGGAATTTTTACTGTAATTATATTAACCTTACAGACTCATTTGAGAAAAATGATAATTTTGAAACTATGAGTATGCCTTTAAAGGAACATGATATAACTTTCTATTTAGTATTCATTTGTACCCCTAAGTAAAGTGTTGTATTTCCTTTTATATATATTCTATATGTTTTTGTTAAATCTCTTTCTAAGTGTTGTTTATATTTTATTGCTATGTAAAATTTAATGTTATTTCCATAATATTTTCTAACTAGTTATTTCTGGTATATGGGAAATATACTAGTTTTTAAATGACTTGTAACTTGCTACCTTATTGAATCTCTTATAAGTTTTGTTTTTAGATGGCTCTCTTGTAATGTGTAGAAAAATAATCATATAATTTGCAGCTAATTGCAATTTTGTCTTTGCAATATTTAAATATCTGGGGCTTTTATATATCATATGGCATTTTCTAGAACTTCTGAGACAATATTGAATAAAAGTAATAATTGTTAACTCTGTATTCTTCGTAAATTCCCTCATTTGCTATTCAAAAGATTTATTAAGTACCTGCTATATTCCAGTCTATAAGGTTAATGCAATTCCAATAAAAATTTCAACAATTTTTGTATATTGACAAAATGGCTTTAAAGGTCATTTCAAAGAATAAATGCACGAGACCATGGAGAAACTTCACTGATTAAAATGCACAAATCCTTGCAGTTACACATGCATTACCTTCAGATGAACGTATTCCAGCAGATGGAGACCATCAACAAATAAATAAAGAAATACAGTTTTGCAGAGTAATGAGTGATAAGATTATGAAGAAAATATAGTTGAGAAATGCAATAGAAAAGGACTATGGACTGGGGATGCCACTATAAAATTGAAAAATACCTTTCAGAGGAGGAGACTTTTAAGATAAAATGTATAAGGGGAAAAGGTCATCATACAAATCTGGTGGGAGACCATTGCTAGAAAAAGAGCAGTAAGTGCAAGTACTCTGTGATAGAATAAGCACATCATGTTCAAGGGACAAGAAGGTGACTGTGACTGGAGTGTGGTTGGTGGGCGTGAAAAAGATTGACTTTGAGGTAAGAAAAAGGTAGAATGCAGGTGCTCTACTAACTACAAAATGAAGCCACTGGAGAATTTTAAGCAAGAGAAAGATACATAATTTGGGCTTTAAGTATACTTTGGCTGCTGGTTGGAATTGGCAACAGAGGATTGAGAGTGGAAATAGGGAAACTAAGTTGAAGTTTTGGCAATTATCTGACTGAAAGGAATTGGTGGCTTGGACCAGGTAGTAAGCAATGCAATGTGAACAATGGTCAGACTCGTCATATATTTTGGCCGTAGTGCCAGTGAGACTTGCTGATCTATGGCTAGTTACAGTTAGTAGATGGCAAATTAGGGTGAAAATAAGAAGACATTTTGATCCCTGTCCTGAGAAACTGGTTGAACAGTGGTGCAATTTACTGAGAATGGGAGTGTGGGGGACTCAAGGAGGAGCAGATTTTAAGAGCAAAGGTCAATAGTTCTGTTTAACAGATGTTAAGTAGCAAAATCTAAAGATAGAGAAGACTATGAGTCATCAGCATACAAATGATCTTTAAGCCATAGTACTGGATGAAGTTACCTGGGAAGTGAGTAGTACAAAGAGCAGAAAGAAGTATTCAAAGACAACCTTTAGAAGTTGTGAAGATGAAGAGAAGCCAACAAAAGAAAATGAGAAAGAGAAGCTAGTGAGAAAGAAGAACAATTAGGAGCATCTGGCACTGTGCTAGGCACTAGAGATGCGGTGGTGAGCAAAACCCAACTTAGGGCTCCTACTCTCATAAGTGCTTTATAGTCTAAATGTATTTTAAATAATTATGGTAATGTCTCTAATATTTCACTGTTAAGTATAACGATGTGGGTGGATGTCTTTTAAAAAAACAGTTAAGCATGTACCCTCCTATTTCTAATTTTACTGAATTTTATCAGATTCCCTGTCAACTTCTATCAGGCTGATAATACATTACTGGGCATCCAAAAGTTAAGCCAATTTTGCATTTCTGAAAGAAACCATTTTTGGTCATGGTCAATTACTTTAAAATCCTCTCATAGACTGGCTTTGCTATTAGTTTATTTAAGATGTTTTGCTTCTAGGCTTGTGTGTGATTTGGGCTCAGTTTATGTTACTATCCTTTTAAGGATTTGGAATTATGGTTTTGCAGGCTTCATTAAATAAATTAGAGGACTCATTTCTTTATGTCTTGGAGTAGTTTAAATTACATAGGAATTATTTTTTTTTAATATTTTAACAGATCGTCCCCCAATTCTCTCATAAAACATTTAGGTCCCAAACTTTTTCTTTGACGAGTGTTGTTTTATTTATTTATTTATTTTTACCTTTGCTTGGTCATTTTTGCTCATTCATATTTTCCTTTGAAAAATCATCCATTTAATTAAGATTTTAAAATTTATTAGAATGAATGTAGTATTAATATGTTTTAAAAATCACCATTGTTTGGCCTCTCTCTTCTCTTTCAGATTTCCCAGAGGCTGGCAAGTTTACTGGTCCTTTAAAAGTATTAGCTCTTGGTTTTATCTGTCAGTTCTAGTCCTTGTTACTTTATTTTGCTTTCTAGTTAAAAAAAAATCCTTTCTCTTACTTTATTTTACTTTATTTTGCTGTGATATTTCTGTTTTTGAGTTGACTATGTAGTTCATTTCTTTTTCACATTTTTATATAGAAATAAAAGAATTTAAGGCTATAAATAGTCATCTGAGCAAGCTTTTTTATATTCTTTTATTTCATGTATAGGCTTACTAGTACCATTAATTTGCAAAAAGTTTGCTTATGTGGTTTTGGTCTATTTTAATTGCAGTTACTCCAAATTAAAGTTTTAAATTTTTAAGTGGCTTCAATCTCTTATTCTTTGTTCTTAGTGTTCAGTTCTATAGAAGTTCTACAGCAGATTTATTAAGGTCCTATTTAATCATTATTTTTGGTAAATATCCCGTACATTTTGGAAGAAATAAAAGAATATTCCTTGTTTGTAGGATACGGTGTGGAATTTTTCACACTGATACTTTAAACTAATCTCATTATTTATAGTATTTAAGGTCACTATACTTACCGTTTTTCTCCTTATTTGATATGACAGTTTCTCTGTTTCTTTTCTTTTCTTTTTTTTGAGACAGGGTCTCATTCTCTTGCCCAGGCTGGAGTGCAGTGGTATAGTCATGGCTCACTGAAACCTTGACCTCCCAGGCTCAGGTCATCCTCCTACCTTGACCTCCCAAGTAGCTGGGACTACAGGTACACCCCACCTGCCTGGCTAATTTTTTTTTTGTTTTTCGTTTGAGATGGAGTTTTGCTCTTGATGCCCAGGCTGGAGTGCAATGGCGTGATCTCAGCTCACTGCAACCTCTGTCTCCTGGATTCAAGCAATTTTCCTGCCTCAGCCTTCTCTAGTAGCTGGGATTACAGGCATGCACCACCAAACCCGGCTAAGTTTGTATTTTTTTAGTAAAGACGGGGTTTCTCCTTGTTGGTCAGGCTGGTCTCAAACTCCCGACCTCAGGTGATCTGCCCACCTCGGCCTTCCAAAGTGCTGGGATTACAGGCGGGAGCCACTGCGCCCAGCTGATCTTCCAGTTTCTTAACGGGGTATATTGAATTCTTCCATCATAACTGTATTTTATTTTTAAAATATTCATTGTGTTGGTAACATTTTTGCTTTATATATCTTGAAATATTCAACCCTAATTTTTCAGTGGTTGACTACAAAAGGAAAACTGTGTTTAGTTTTGGTTTTTACTTTCAAGAAAAGCAATGATAAACTGGATTGTGGCTCAAGAAGAGTGATCAGAGTGGTCACAGGACTCAAAGCTATGTCACCTGGTGACTAGTAAAGAGAACTGGGAACATTTGATCTGGATGTTGAAAGGTTATAGCTGTTTTCCACATACTATTTTGAAGAGACATTAAAATTGTTCTGAATAACTTCAAAGAGCAGAACTAAAAAAAGGAGAAATAGTAAGCACGTTGATTTTCGCTTAGTATAAGGAGAATACTCAATTAAAATAGCTCCAAAATTGAACTGAAAGCTGCTGGAGGTAGTGAAATTCCCATCACTGAGCTGGTCCAGGAAAGGCTACATGACAACTTGCCAGGTTACTGTGGAAGAATTCAAGCATCAGCTCAAAGGTAGTATTAGATGGTTATCACTCTGTCTCTGAGGAGACCTGTACTTTGTCATCATGTTTCTCATTCACACTTTTTTGTATGGAAATGGTTAGATATTTTAAAAGGCTAAACGTAGCTAGAGTGGGCTGGTCAAAGCTCTGTTGCCTCATGTCTGCAACCCTTTGGGACAGCACACAAGGGCAAAACTTACATAGAACGTCTCCATTTATTTAGCATGATTGGCAGAATCTGAAAACGGTGGTCACTCTAAGTGTACAATCAAAGAATGACAGCATTAAATTGGATTTTAAAGACCCTCCAAATTCCCCTCCTAATCAGGCAGCTCACAGACCTCAAAGCTATATTTTTCATTATAAAAGCCATATTCAGTTTACTTTCAAATATGCCTTTTATTTTTTCATAGAATATTGTTCTTATAATGCCTAATATGTATTTTAATACTTAAAAATATTTTTCTATTAACTCAAAGATTTTATGGTCTATTCCTAGTTTTGTGTATCATATGAAGCTTTTCAAGATAGATCATTTCTTCCTTTTTTTTTTCTTTTAAATTATCTCAACATTGTTTTTTTTTTTTTTTTTTGAGAGATGGAGTTTTGCTCTTGTTGCCCAGGCTGCTGGAGTGCAATGGCACGATCTTGGCTCACTGCAACCTCCACCTCCCGGGTTCAAGCAATTCTCTTGCCTCAGCCTCCCAAGTAGCTGAGATTACAGGCATGCGCTGCCATGCCCGACTAATTTTTTGTATTTAGTAGAGACACGGTTTCACCATGTTGGTCGGACTGGGCTCCAACTCCTGAGCTCAGGTGATCCATCCACCTCAGCCTCCCAAAGTGCTGGGATTACAGGCGTGAGCCACCACGCCCGGCCTAATTATCTCAACGTCTTTAGTGGGGATTTCTTTATGGGGGAATTAATAATATGCCTGGGCTGTTGAAACATATAAATAGTGGTTTTCTGGTTGCTTCTGCTAGTCACCCCAAGGATATTACCAGCTCGGAGCTAATTTTGTTGCAATTTCAACTTGGAAAATCCACCATCACTAGGGAGGGCACATTTGGATTCCAAATCCATGTGTTACACTATCTTGAGGTTGCACTTTCTCATGAGATTTTTTTTTTTTTAATTTAAAGACAAATAGCTGAGACAATTTTTATTTTTTATTTTTTATTTTTTTGCCATTTTCCAAAGATGGTCGTGAGGGTCTTAATTAGAGATACAGCCCTTCTCAAAGGTTCTGGTTTTATGAAGAATGTCTCAACACCAAATTCTTGCCTTGCACCACCTATCCAAGCCTTCATTTCATGTCTTTTTTATAGATTAAAACCAAAGTTCCAGATCAAAAATATTTAAGAAAATATTGCAAATCAAGAATAAAACCTAAACAGCCCATTGTAAAAAATAGGCAAAATATTTGAACAGACACTTTACAAAAGGAGATATATCAATGGTCTATGAAAAGATGCTCAACATCGTTACTCATTAGGGAAATGCAAATTAAAGTCACACCTACAAGAATGGCTAAAATTCTAAAGGCTGATAATATCAAAGGTTGATAAAGATATGAAACAACTGGAAGTCTCACTCATTGCTGGCACAATATGAAATGATATAACTACTTTAGAAAACAGTCTAGCAGTTTCTTAAAAAGGTAAATGTACACTTATACAACTCAGCAATCCCATTCGTTGGTATTCTTTCCAGGATAAATAAAAACATCTAGCTTTATAAAAAAAACTTTATGTGTAATAGATAAAAAATGAGAACCACCCAAATGTTCAACTGGTGAATGGATAAACAAAGTATCGTGTATTCCTACAATGGAATATTACTCAGCAATAAAAAGAATGGACTACTGATGCATTCTTGATTAATGAATTTAAAAACACATACTAAGTGAAAGAAGCCAGACACAAAAGCAAAAGAAGCCAGATATGCTGTATGACTCCATTTATGTAATTTTAGAAATGGCAAAGCTAGGTTGTAGTGATATAAAGCAGATCAGTGGTTGTCTGGGCTGTGGATGGGAAGAGGAATTGATCAGGTAGGGGCAGATGGGCACTTTTTGGGAATTAGGAAATGTTCTATGTCTTGAATGTGATGGAGGCTAGTGTGTACATTTACCAAAATACATTGGATGGCACACCAAAATTTATATATAAATAATGGTGTACCATAATTTATATATAATTTATCATATACTTATAATTATGTCACATCTCAATTATATATTATATAATAACATATATAATATATAATTTTTTATTATATAATAAATCACATATAATTTATATTTAGATTATATCTCAATAAACTTGATTATAGATACAAAACAAAACAACATATACTTTATTTTTAATATCAACCCCTGGGGTGGCTGCTATATTAACTAGTGAGAATTTTGCTTTGAGGATTTGTGAGATTTCTAGTTTGCTTATAATACTTTGACTTTGAAATCCACATTTCTAGCATATCAATTTTTTTTTCTTGTGAACTGACTACATAGTTTTAAATGTTTAATCTTTGTTGAGCAGTGCTAGATGTTATGGTAAGAGCGGTTTCACATTAGCCATGTTGTAGTTCTAGAAATTGCAGAGTTCTGTGCTTTTTGTCTTTGTTTTTCTAAATGGTGAATTTATTATGGGAATTAACTTCTACTCCTGAAAAATATCCTAGCTGATGAATATTTGATGTTTGAGGAATACAGAGAAGACATTAATATTTATTCTGTGCTTATTGTATGTTGGGCACTATTCTAGATGCCTTCATATCTGTTGGCTAGTTCAATTCTCATACCAACATTTAGACTGAGTATTTTTATCCACATTTTATATGTGAGGAAACTGACATTAATAGATTAACTTGCTTTGGTTCCTGCTGGCAGCAAATTGCAATCGGAATGCAAACCAAACCTTCCAAGTCTGGTTGCTTTTATTTAAGGTTGCACAAGTATCACGCCCTTAACCTTTATCTATGGTTTTAAAAATGTAAATACAAACATAACATACAACAGATCGCTAGAACTTATTCATCCTGCATAATTAGAATTTAAACACATTGAGCAATAATTTCCTTTTTCCCATTCCCCACAGCCCCTGGAAACCACCATTCTATTCTCTGCTACTGTGAATTTGATTATTTTTGATAGTTCTTTTAAATGGAATCATGTGTATCTGTACATCTATGACTGGCTTATTTCACTTAGCATAATGTCCTACAGGTTCATCCATGTTGTGGTAAGATTTCCTTCTTTTTAAAGGCCGAATGATATTCCATTGTATGTATGAATATACTACATTTTATTTATCCATTTATGTCACAAACATTTAAATTGTTTCCATATCTTGACTATTGTAAATAATGCTGCAATAAACTTGGGAGTGCAGATACTGCTTCAAAATCCTGATTTTGATTCTTTTGGATATATGTCCAGAAGTTGGATTGCAGGATCATATGTTCTAGTTCTTTTTTTTTTTTTTTTTTTTTTTTTTTTTTTTTTTTTTTGAGAAACTTCCATACAGTTTTCCATAGTGGCTACACCATTTTACATTCCCACCAACAGTGAATAAAAGTTTCTATTTCTCTACATTCTGGCCAACACTTATCTTTTGTTTTTCTGATAATAGCTATGCTACGAGGTGTGAGGTGATATCTCATTGTGGTTTTTATTTTCACTTTCTTGATGATTAGTGATGCCTGATGCCTTTTCATTCACCTGGTGGCCATTTATATGATTTTTAATGAAAAAATGTCTACTCAAGTCCTTTGTCCATTTTAAAATTGGGCATTTGTAGACTGTTAAATTATAGGAGTTTATTATATATTTTGGATATTAACTTTTTATCAGATAAATGGTTTGCAAATGTTTTCTTGCATTCCATATTCACCTTTTCACTCTGTTGATTATTTGCTTTGCTTTTAAGTTTGCTGTAGTCCTACTTGTCTATTTTTGATTTGTTGCCTGCATATTTAACAATATGGTATTGTGAACTTAAAAATTTGTTGAGGGGGTAGATCTCATATTAAGTGTTTTTATCACACACAAACACACACATGCACACACACACACACACAACGACAGGGGCACAAGTAAACTTTTAGAAATGATGGAAATGTTTAGTACCTTGATTGTAGTGATGGTATCACATATGTGTATGCATATTCCCAAACTCACCAATAAAATTTGCATATTTTTGAACATCAATTATACCTCAACAAAGCTATTTTTAAAAAGAAAATATACAAACAATGTATTTATTGTTGAAAAATCCTTTTAAAGGTATTGTACATAATGTTACTTGATTTTCCTTATATCATGGCTCAGGTAAGAAAGTCATCCAAAATTGAATACCAGAAATACCTTCATCTCTTAAAAAATTTGATCATAAAATGATAATTGTATGATTTGCCCTCCTTTTTGGTGCTATGGTTTGAATGTGGCCCCCACAATTTATGTGTGAGAAACTTAATATCCAATGCAACAGTTTTGAGAGATGGGGCCTAATAGGAGGTGTTTCGATTATGGGGGCTCCGGACTCATTTATGGATTAATGCTACTATTAGAAAAGACTTACGGGAATTGGTTCTCCCCCTTCTGCTCTTCTGCTATGTGAAGGCATAGAGTTCACTCCTGTCTTGCCCTTCCCCCTTTTGCCATGTCAGCATGCAGCAAGAAAGCCTACATCAGATGCTGGCATCTTGATCTTGGACTTCACAGCCTCCAGAACTGTGAGAAATAAATGTCTGTTCTTAATAAATGACCCACTCCCAGGTATTCTTTCATAGCAGCACAAAACAGACTAAGGTATTCTGGATGGGTTCTCATGGCTCCTGCCTTCAATAAAGTTCCTGGTTGGGGCTAGGTGTGATAAGGGACAGGACTGATTTATGACTTCAATGTTCAAGAAAAAGAGCAACTGTTGTCTATATGCCAGATAAAGGATATCTGGAAATTAAGGGACAGTCTTGAACATAACAATTCAGGTTTTTAACAGAGGATTACCATCCTTGCACTAGCTTATGGGCTAGAGCCTGGAAATAACCCAGGATACATAATACATAGAGAGAGGGCCCTTTTATGGCCTTTTAACCTGCTGTTAAATCCAGAGTAGCAAATGAAAATTTTAATGTACCAGACTTTTAAAGATAAAGATTATGTAACCCTCATGTCCTTTATGAGTTGATTGACAGGAAGTTCAGCACTAGATTTAATGCTCAAATTACAGTAACTATATTAGGCCAGTATATTTGCAAGAAGGTAAGCAGATACCAGATCATGGATGAGCTTATGGTACTAGACTAAGTATTAGGAATTTGTCTCAAAGTTGTTGGATAACCACTGTATTATTTAAGTGAGGAACAGTATGGTAGTTTGTACTTTAAGAACTGCTCTGTGTCATTTTGGAGGTTAAATTGGGGCAGGAAGACCCAGAAGTCAATGATACCAGTGAAAAAGTTATCGCAATTATCTTTTGTAAAGGATACAGACCTACACTATGGCACTGGCAGAGAATCACAGAGATTGTCAATGGCGAGTAATTGAGAGAGGAGTCTGGATTTTTGGCTTAAAGAGTTTAGTAGATCTAGGTGCTATTTAAGAGGATTAGGAATTGTGGGCAATGAATATGGGCACCCACCCAAATATGAGTACCTAGGAATGCCTTTTAAAAGTCTTCACTATGGTGACACAAGCTCTAAAGAAGAAAGAAAAGCGTTTCTTAACCTTTAATGTGTATACTTAAGAACTGGAGATCTTGCTTCTGTGGCTTGTAATTCAGTAGGTCTGTATTTCTGACACTCTCAAGTGATGCTGGTACTACTGGTCCTCAGAACTCAATTTGTGTAGCTAGGCCGTTTCCATCTCCTGTACTCTGAATGTTTAATGTTTACTTTTGCCTCTCCGGTTCTCTTATGTTTGCTTGGTTCCATATTTTGGTTTTCACTTCTCTCTTCTTGGTTCCTTTAATCAACAGCTCATTTTAGATGGCACTTTATAGTTTCACAATGGAATCTGACTTGCAGTATTATCCTTTTGCTGAAGCTATAGATTTGGGAGTTGTTTACATATGTTGTAACAGATTCTGTAATTGTCCTACCTATGTGTGTATGGGCTTTATCTGCATAGGGCAGACTTGCAATTGCATTTTTATGACTAAATATTTTTCCTAGTGTCACAGCCTTCTCTACCCATGTATGTATGTACCTAGAGGAGGCAGGTTAGCAGCCATTGACCAATGGCTGACTGAAATTGGTGTATTAATACATAAGCTTCCTCACCTATCAAGTTGGGTAACTCTGAGGCATGTCTTCTGTATAGTTTACCAGACTTCCCCAGTGAATTTTAGCTCTCTTTACCCACAGTGGTAACTTGCTTGGAAATTCACCCTTTATAGGCTACTTGCCCTTCCCTATATTACTTTTCAACTCCTCTTTTGGTGTTTCCCAGGATCATCTCCCAAATACAGTGGTTTTGTGAGGAACCCAAACATTGCTGGTCATTAACACCGAGTGTGTATGTGAAATCCATGGGGAAGAGTGTGTAGAGTGAAAGAGAATATGTATGAGGATGGAATCATTAGAAATAAGGCCTATGTCTGTGTGTCAAATAAAACAAGTTCAAAGAAGCAGTGGCCAGAGAGGTAGAATAGAAACCAGAGTAGACCTACCTTCCAAACTAGTTCTTTCTCCTGAGCTCTAGACCTATATATCCAACTGCCTTCTGGGCAACTTAGCTTGAACATGAGGGTCTCTATGAAGAAACCTGAGGCTCATCCTTTACCTTTTTCCTCTCTGTTACTACTCACATTCAGCAGACCACTAAACACCACAAAAACCTCTTGCTTCTGCATCCTGAATAGCTGTGAAATCTAGCCATCTACTTCTCTTTGTGCTTTACTGACACCATTCTAGTTTAAGCTGCCATCATCTCATGACTACAATGGCCTCCCCATATTTTCCTCTGCCTCTGATTTTGATGCCTTTAATCAGTACTCCACAAGGCAGTCACACCGTTCACATGTCTCTGTGCTGAAAGTGGTTCAAGATACTCCGTTATTCTCCAAATGAGTTCCAAGCTCTTTAGCATGATAAATGTATTCAGACCTCTGTCCTCTTCTCTCACTGCTTTGCCCCGATTCTTTTTTTTTTTTTTCTTGAGGCAGAGTCTCTCTCTGTCACCGAGGCTGGAGTGCAGTGGCGAGATCTCGGCTCACTGTAAGCTCTGTCTCCCAGGTTCACGCCATTCTCTTGCCTCAGCCTCCTGAGTAGCTGGGACTACAGGCACCCGCCACCATGCCCGGCTAATTTTTTGTATTTTTAGTAGAGACGGGATTTCACCGTGTTAGCCAGGATGGTCTTGATCTCCTGACCTCGTGATCCGCCCGCCTCGGCCTCCCAAAGTGCTGGGATTACAGGTGTGAGCCACCATGCTCGGCCCTGACTTTTAAGCTCTAGCCATCCTGAGCTGCTTGAAGTTCCCCAAATTCTCTGTTCTTTCTTGCTTCTGGGATTATGTATATACTAATTTATCTCTGGAACTCCATTTCCCTAAATCCTTCCCCTGGATGACTTGACTAATTCTTCCAGACTCAACTTGAATGCAATCTCCTATGGGAGCTTTTCCTGACCCCCAAAGTCTGGGGCTGGAGCCCCTATTATTGCAATATTTTCTCACTGTTTTATGACATTACCACTCTGAATTATAATTATCTGGTAATTACTCTGTTTTGCCAGTAGATTGTAAACTCCTTTGAGCTTTGAGACTGTTTTAAAAATTATTATTAATTATTGTATTCCCACTGCTTCGAATAACATAAGTGCACAATTTTTTTTTTAGTTAATGAAAGGAATGACTCAGCAGCTTCAAGTGCTTGAGTAAGTGTTCCAACAAGATGGAAAATAACTGAAGATGATGTTTGCAATGAGGAAGTTATCAGTGTCTTCAGCAAGATCAGCTATACTTCAATATGTGGTATACATAGTATTTGTGTTGCTTTGGAGGTCAGCTTTCCATCGTAAGTTAACAGAAAACATGGAATTTTAGGAAAAAACATTAGGGATATGGGAGATGTTTAAGAAATACTCCAAGTATTCATTATATTCCAATTAAAGTTCAATTTGGGGTGAATGATAATGTTAAGCTTTTGTGCACTGATGGTTTATTTTGCAAACGTGTATTATTATCCTTTAGCAGATGATCAAAAACTAGGAATAAGTTAAGCCAGACAATTCTCCTCTCTTACATTACACTACTAGTAATGTAACTGGGGATGTACCTTCATACTTAATACAGTGTGAGAACTCTTAGTTGGTGTCACAACATCACCAAAAGGCAAAAAGGTTTTGCTTGAGGGGCCATTAGCAGATTTTAACTTTTGAAAATGTCATGTTTGGGAAGGGAGCAACCTTAGCCCAATCATTTTAGGAACATGGCACAGAGGCTTAGGGAATTTTCCCTTCCTGTCTATGGAGGTTTTCCAGCTTGCTGATATATAAGATGAAAAAGGCCTCTGGAGTATGAATTATTACAAGTGTGAAGTGTCAAAAATGTGCTCTATTTCAAGTATGCCTGAGGTATTCTTCTTACAAATTTTACAGGCACTGATACATTTTATTCATGAAGTGCTTCTCACCAGAATGCTTGGAGCATATCACATGGGTGATAAAAATGTTGGGAATATAATGAAAAAGTTGTAAATTATATACAGAAAGGAATAATGGCTTTTGAAGAGTTCTCAATCTGCATGCCTCTCCCTGTTTTTAAAAGAACTAAAATGAATTAGTAACAACGATGCACATTGAGCAATTGTATCTCTCATTTAGATAATCTTGATATGAGTTTTATAAAGAACAACTTCTGCTGCTCTAGAGCAAGTTTGAGTTGAAATGTATTTCTTAGGGACATTATTACATTGAAATGAGACAAAATTACAACTAGACTCAAAGTAGTAATACTTTTAAACGCCAATTGTAAAGACTTTTGAATAGATATCATATTAAAGATCACTAGGAATTTTAACTATATGCAATTTATAATGCATTATATGTAATGTAATGCTATGATGTTTAGTGTATCTCCTTAGTATACATGATGATATCTCTTTACAAGTGAAAAACAATTTGTTAATTTATTCATTCAACAAGTATTAATTGAGTATGTATTATATGTAGGCACAGTTCTGGCTGTGAGGTTATAATGGAAAACAAGACAAAGTCCTTGTCCTCAAGGAATTTATATTGGAGGCAAAAAGGATGTAAACAAATGGATATAGTATATAATGTAATGTCAGATTATGATAGGTATTTTGGAGAAAAATAAAGCCTAAGAAGAAGATAGAGAATAACAAGGGGGAAGGCTGTGTATATGTGTGGTTAAAAAGGCCAGGGAATCACTTTATGCCCCAAATAAGTCAAAACATCCACAATTCCAAGTGATGAGTCAAACAAAGGAAGTATATTTAGAGGAAACCAGAAATTACTATTTTGGTAGGATTTACGATTGGCAGCATTTTTAGAGTCGGTATTTTTTTCAATTTCCTTTTTCTTTCTTTTCCTATTTTTCCCTTCCTTCCTTCCTTCCTTCCTTCCTTCCTTCCTTCCTTCCTTCCTTCCTTCCTTCCTTCCTTCCTTCCTTCCTTCCTTCCTTCCTTCCTTCCTTCCTTCCTTCCTTCCTTCCTTCCTTCCTTCCTTCCTCCCTCCCTCCCTCCCTCCCTCCCTCCCTCCCTCCCTCCCTTCTCTTGTTTTTTTGAGACAGAGTCTTGCTCTGTCTCTCAGGCTGGAGTGCAATGGCGCATTCTGGGGTCACTGCAACCTCTGCCTCCCGGGTTCGAGCGATTCTCCTGCCTCAGCCTCTCTAGTAGCTGGGATTACAGGCTTCTGCCACCACGCCAGGCTAATTTTTGTATTTTTAGTAGAGACGGGGTTTCACCATGTTGGCCAGGCTGGTCTCGAACTCCTGACCTCAGGCAATCCACCCGACTCAGTCTCCCAAAGTGTTGGAATTACAGGTGTGAGCCACCGCACCTGGCTACTTTTTTGTTTTCAACTTTTATTTTAGGTTCAGAAGATACATATGCAGGTTTGTTACATGGGTAAATTGCATGTCACTAGGGTTTGGTGTACAGATGATTTTATCACCAGGTAGTAAGCATAGTACCCAATAGGTAGTTTTTCAACCCTCACCCTCCTCCCACTGTGTACCCTCAAGTAGGCCCCAGTGTCTATTGTTTTCGTCTTTGTATCCATGTGTATTCAGTTTTTAGCTCTTACTTATAAAGTAAGAACATGCAGTATTTGATTTTCTGTTCCTGTGTTAATTCACTTAGGATGATGGCCTCCAGCTGCATGTATGTTGCTTCAAAGGCTATTATCTCGTTCTTTTTCTGGTTGTGTAGTATTCCATGGTATATATGTACCACAGTTTCCTTATCCAGCTCACTGTTCATGGGCATCTAGGTGGATTCCATGTCTTTACTATTGTGAATAGTGCCATGATGAACATAGGAATGCATGTGTCTTTTGGTAAAATGATTGATTATATTCCTTTGGGTTTATGCCCAGTTGTGGGATTATTAAGTTGAATGGTAGTTCTTTTTTAAATTCTTTCAGAAATCACCAAACTTCTTTCAACAGTGGCTGAACGAATTTCTATTCCCACCAGCATTCCATTCCCATAAGCTTTCCTGTTTCTCTGCAACCTTGCCAGCATCTGTTACTTTTTTTTCAAGCTTTTTAGTGATAGTCATTCTGCCTGGTGTGAGATGGTATCTCATTGTGGTTTTGATTTGTATTTCTCTCATGATTACTGATGTTGAGCATTTTTTAATATACTTGTTAGACATGTATATGTCTTCATTTGAGAAGTTCATGTCCCTTGTCCATTTTTTAATGGGGTTGTTGGATTTTTTGGTTGTTAATTGGTTTAAGTTTTTATAGATGTTGGATATTAGACCTTTGTCAGATGCATAGTTTGCAAATACTTTCTCTCGTTCTGTGGATCATCTGTTTACTCTGTTGATAGTTTCTTTTGCTGTGCAGAAGCTCTTTAATTAGGTCCCACTCGTTAATTTTTGTTTTTGTTGCAATTGTTTTTGGAGACTTTGTCACGAAATCTTTGCCAGGGTGTATGTCCAGAATGGTATTTCCTGGATTTTCTTCTAGAGTGTTTTAGTCTGAGGTCTTACATTTAACTCTTTAATCCATCTTGAGTTGATTTTTGTATGTGGTGAAAGGTCCAGTTTCAGTCTTTTGCATATGGCTAGCCAGTTATTCCAGCACCATTTATTGAATAGGAAATCCTTTCCCCATTGATTTTGTTGACTTTGTCAAAGGTCAGATGGTTGTAGGTGTGAAGCTTTATTTCTGAATTCTGTAACTGTTCCTTTGGTCTATGTGTCTTTTGTTGTACTAGTATCATGCCGTTTTGGTTATGGTAGCCTTACAATTTGAAGTCAGGCAATGTGAAGCCTCCAGCTTTGTTCTTTTTGCATAGGATTGATTTGGCTATTCAGGCTCTTTTTTGGTTCCATATGAATTTTAGAAAAGTTATTTCTAATTCTGTGAAAAATTATGTTGGTAGTTTGAAAAGAATAGCGTTGAATCTGTAAATAGCTTTGGACAGTATGGCCATTGTAACAAAATCGATTTTTCCAATCCTTTAGCACTGGAATGTGTTTCCATTTGTTTGTGTCCTCTATGATTTCTTTCAGCAGTGTTTTGTAATTCTCCTTGTGGTAGAGATCTTTCACCTCTCTGGTTAACTGCACTTCTAGGTATTTTATTCTTTTGTGACTTTTGTGAATGGGATTGCATTTTTGATTTGGCTCTCAGCTTGGATGTTATTGCTGTATAGAAATGCTACTGGGGCTGGGCAAGGTGGCTCACACCTGTAATCCCAGCACTTTGGGAGGCCAAAGTGGGAGGATCACTTGAGCTCAGGAGTTTGAGACCAGCCTGGCCAATACAGTGAGTCCTCATCTCTATAAATAAATAAATACATACATACATAGAAATGTTACTGATTTTTGTAAATTGATTTTTATGCTGAAACTTGACTGAAGTTGTTTATCAGTTCTAGGAGCCTTTGGGCAGAGAAAAAGGGGTTTTCTAGGTATGGAATCATATGATCTGCAAACAGCGATAGATTGACTTCCTCTCTCCTATTTGGATGACTTTTCTTTCTCTTTCCTGATTGCTCTGGCTAGTTCTTCCACTACTATCTTGAATAGGAGTGGTGAGAGTGGACATCCTTGTCTTGTTATGGTTCTCAGGGGGAATGCTTCCAGCTTTTGCCCATTCATTGAGATGTTGGCTGTGAGTCCGTCATAGATGGCTTTTATTATTTTGCGGTATGTTCCATTGATGCCTAGTTTGTTGAGGGTTTTTAGCATGAAGGGATGTTGAATTTTATTGAAGCCTTTCCTGCATCTATTGAGATGAGCATGTGGGTTTTGGTGTTGTTGTTGTTGTTGTTCTGTTTATGTGATGGATCACATTTAGTGATTTTTACGTGTTGAGCCAACCTTGCCTCCTTGGAATAAAGCCTACTTGATCATGATGAATTAGCTTTCTGATGTGCTGCTAGGTTGGATTTGGTAGTATTTTGTCGAGGATTTTTGCATCTGTGCTCATCGAGGACGTTGACCTGAAGTTTTCTTTTTTTGTTGTGTATCTTCCAGGTTTTGGTATCAGAATGATGCTGTCCTCATAGAATGAGTTAGGAAGGAGTCCGTCCTCTATTTTTTGAAACAGTTTCAATAGGATTAGTACCAGGTCCTCTTTGTACATGTGGTAGAATTCAGCTGTAAATATATATCATGGAGGACTTTTTTTGGTTGGTAGGTTTTTTATTACTGATTCAATTATGGAACTCATTATTGGTCTGTTCAGGGTTTAAATTTCCTGCTGGTTCAATCTTTGGAGGTTGTGTGTTTTTATGAATTTATCTTCTTCTAGGTTTTCTAGTTTGTATGCATAGAGGTATTCATAACAGTCTCTGAGGGCTTTTTTGTGTTTCTGTGGGATCAGTGATAATCTCCTCTTTTTCATTTCCGATTGGATTTTTTGCTCTTCTCTCTTTTCTTCTTTATTAATCTAGGTATTGGTCTATCAATCTTTTCTATTCTTTCAACTAAACAACTTTTGGTTTAGTTGATCTTTTGTATGGATTTTCTTGTCTCAATTTCATTCACTTCAGCTCGATTTTAGTTCTTTCTTTCCTTCTGTTAGCTTTGAGGTTGGTTTGCACTTGTTTTTCTTGTTCCCCCAGGTGTTGTTAATTTAAAATATTTAGGTTGTTATTTTAAAATTTAGGTTAGTTTAAAATCTTTTGGTTGTTATTTTAAATTTTAGGTTAGTTTAAAATCTCTAGGTTGTTAATTTAAAATCTTTCTAAATTTTTAATGTAGGCATTTAACATCATAAACTTTCCTCTTAATACTGCTTTTGCCGTGTCTCAGAGATTCTGGTACATTGTGTCTTTGTTTTCAGTAGGTTCAATGAATTTTTTAAAATTTCTGCCTTGATTTCATTCTTTATCCAAAAGTCATTTATTTATTTTTATTTTTAGTTTTTCTTGAGACAGAAACTCGCTCTGTCACCCGAGCTATCTCGGTTCACTGCAAGCTCCGCCTCTCAGGTTCATGCCATTCTCCTGCCTCAGCCTCCCGAGTAGCTGGGACTACAGGCGTCCACCACCACTGGCTAATTTATTTTATTTTTAGTAGAGATGGGGTTTCTTTTCTTTTTTTTTTTTTTTTTGAGACAGAGTCTCGCTTTGTCGCCCAGGCTAGAGTGCAGTGGTGCGATCCTGGCTCACTGCAAGCTCCGCCGCCTTCTGGGTTCAAGCCATTCTCCTGCCTCAGCCTCCCTAGAAGGTGGGACAACAGGCAGCCGCCACCACACCCGGCTAATGTTTTTGTATTTTTAGTAGAGACGGGGTTTCACCATGTTCGCCAGGATGGTCTTGATCTCCTGACCTCGTGATCCGCCCGCCTCGGCCTCCCAAAGTGCTGGGATTGCAGGCTTGAGCCACCGCGCCCGGCCGAGATGAGGTTTCATCGTGTTAGCCAGGATGGTCTCGATCTCCTGACCTCGTGATCCGCCCGCCTTGGCCTCCCAAAGTGCTGGGATTACAGGCATGAGCCACTGCACCTGGCCCCAAAAATCATTTATTATATTTCATTTTCACATTGAAAATCAGGCTCTTCAGCCACAAAGAGTGTGTCGATATAAAATTAAATGAGCATTGACCGCGAGCTGCACTTTTTTTCTAAATGGGAAAAGGTTAAGGATGCTGAATTTTGTTTAATTTGCATGTAATTATGTGATTTTGAGAGTTCTTCTTGGAATTGAGTTCTATTTTTATTGTGTTGGGGTCAGTAGTGTGGTTGATGTGATTTCAGTGTTTTGAAATAGTTGAGAATTGCTTTATGGCTGAGCATATGGTCAATCATGGAGTCTGTGCCATGTGCAGATCAGAAGAATGCATATTCTGTTGTTGTTGGGTGGAGTGTTCTGTAGGTCAGTTTGGTCAAATGTTGAGTCTAGATCCCAAATATCTTTGTTAGTTTTCTGCCAGGATAATCTGTCTAACACTGTCAGTGGGGTGTTGTAGTGTTCCACTATTATTGTGTTGTCATCTAACTCTCTTTGTGGGTCTCTAAGAACTTGCTTTATGAATCTGGATGCTCCAGTGTTGGGTGCATATACATTTAGGATAGTTAAGTTTTCCTGTTGAATTGAACCCTTTATCATCATGTAATGCCTTTCTTTGTCCTTTTTGATTGTTGTTGGTTTAAAGTGTGTTTTGTCTGAAATAAGAATAGAAACCCTTGATCTTTTTTTGTTTTCCATTCGGTTGATACATCTTTCTCCATCCCTTTACTTTGAGCCTATGGGTGTCATTCCATGTGACATGGATCTCTTGAAGACAACTGTGATGGTTAATATTAGGGGTCAACTTGATTGAAATTAGGCATACCTAGATGGCTTGTAAAGTATTGTTTCTGCATGTGTTTGTGATGGTATAGCTAGAGGAGACTGACATTTGATTCAGTATACTAGCAGAGGAAAACCCACCCTCAATGTGGGTGGGCACCATCCATTCAGCTGCCAGGGCAACTTGAACAAAGCAGGTGGAAGAAGGTGGGATAAGTTTATTTACTGAGTCTTCTGGCTCTCTTTCTTCTTCCCGTGCTGGATGCTTGATTCCACTCTTCCTCCTCCTGCCCTTGGACATCAGAATGTAAGTTCTTCAGCCTTTAGACTCTGGGACTTGTACCAGCAGCTTCCCAGGTACTTTCCGGCTTTTGGGCATAGACCAAAGGCTACACTGTTGGCTTCCCCAGTTTTTAAGCTTTCGAAACTGAATGAGTCACTGATGGCTTCTTTCTTTTCCCCTATCGTGGGACTTTGCCTTGTAATTGTATGAGCCAATTCTCCCTAATAAACTCCCTTTTATATATACATATGTCCTATTGGTTCTGTCCCTCTGAAGAACCCTGACTAATAAAACCTATAGTTGAGTCTTGCTTTTTTTATCCTACTTGCCACTCTGTATCTTTTAAGTGGGGGTGTTTAGCCCATTTACATTCAGGCTTAATATTGATATGTGAGTATTTGATCCTTTCATCATATTGTTAGCTGGCCGTTATATATAGACTTGATTGTATAGTTGCTTTGTAGTGTCAGTAGGCTGTGTACTTAAGTGTGTTTTTGTGGTGGCAGGTACCAGTCTTTCATTTCCATGTTTAGCACTACCTTAAGAACCTCTGGTAAGACAGGTCTGGTGGAAACAAAGTCCCTTAGCATTTGCTTGTGTGAAAAGGATTTTATTTCTCCTTCACTTATGAAGGTTAGTTTGGCTGGATATAAAATTCTTGGTTGGAATTTCTTTTCTTTAACCCTTTTCCCATATACCCCAAGAATACTTGCTGGCAGCTGCAGCATTTACTGTGAGATAAATTTACCACAAAATATCTCACTTTTATTATTATTTTTGTATTGCTCTAGTATATCAACTAAGAAACAAAAGACATTATTGTGTTTGTAGCATTCTGTTTATAGTAGTGGTATTTCCATTTACAAAATATAGTAATTCTTGATCACTGAGAATGTCTCATTTTAGAAAATGTAGCATTCCTGTGCATGATATTAACATTGTTCTCAAATAGTTATTGGCCAAAGATTAATTTGATGAGTTTGATTTTCCTGAAATAGATGATTCTAATAATTTAGATGATTCTGATGTTAGTTGTGTTTAGAAATAACTCCAAGAACAGTTTTTATATTTTATTTTCTCATTGAAAAACAGTCAGATTTGCTTCAGACTCAAAGAGTGTGTGTTAATATAAAATGAGCGTTGGCAGTGAGCTGCACTGTTTTTTGTTTTTTTTTTTTCTAAGTAGTAAAAAGGTTAAGGATGCTGAATATAGGCCCCCAATCTCTTCTGGATTATAAGGTTTCTGCTGAAAGGTCAACTGTTAATGTCATTCTCTTTTTATGTGACCTGTCCGTTCTCTCTGGCTGCTTTTAAGATTTTTTTCTTTCATGTTGACTTTTGAGAATCTGCTGACTATGTGTTTGGGGATGGTCATCTTGTATAGTATCTTGCAAGGGTTCTCAATTTTCTGAATTTGCATGTTGGCTTCTCTAGGAAGCTTAGGAAAATTTTTGTGGACAATATCCTCAAGTAAGTTTTCCAAATGTCTTTCTATCTCTCCATCTCTTTTAGGAATGCCAGTGACTTGTAGGTTTGCTCTCTTTAAATAATACCATATTTCTTGGAAGTTTTGTTCATTTAAAAAATTCTCACCGGGTGCGGTGGCTCATGTCTGTAATCCTAGCACTTTGGGAGGCTAAGGCGGGTGGATCATGAGATCAGGAGATCGAGACCATCCTGGCTAACATGGTGAAACCCCATCTCTATAGAAATACCAAAAATTAGCCTGGTATGGTGGCAGGCACCTGTAGTCCCAGCTACTCGGGAGGCTGAGGGAGGAGAATGGTGTGAACCCGGGAGGTGGAGCTTGCAGTGAGCCGATATCGCACCAGTGCACTCCAGCCTGGGCGGCAGAACGAGACTGTGTCTCAAAAAAAAAAAAATTCTCGTATCTTTATTTTTTCTGCCTGCGTTGATTAGAAGGAACTGTCTCTGAGCTCTGATATTCTTTCATCAGCTTGGTCTATTGTGTTATTAATGCTTCCAATTGCATTCTGAAATTCCTGTAGTAAATTTTTCTTTTCCAGAAGTTCAGTTTGGTTCTTTCTTAAAATGGCTATGTCATTTTTAAACTCTTGGACCATTTTACTGTTTTCCTTGGATTGGGTTTTAACCTTATCCTGTGCGTTGATGAGCTTCCTTGCCATCCAGATTCTGAATTTTATGTCATTTCAGCCATTTCAGTCTGGTTAAGAACCATTGATGGGGAGTTAGTGCCGTAGTTTGGAGGTAAGAAGACACTTTGACTTTTAGAGTTGCACTGATTCTTTCTCATTTGTGTGGGCTGATGTTCCTTTAATATTGGAAGTTGCTGTCTTTTGTTTGAGCCTTTTTGCTTTTATATTCCTTGAGGTCCTTGAGGGTTTGACTGCAGTGTAAGTTGGGCTTAGTCAATTGGCTTCATTTCTGGATGGTTTCAGGAGGCCAAGACTCAACTCAGCACTGCTAGGCTACATGCTATAAACTCAGGAGGCTGGTACCAAACCCATAGCTTTATTCTCTGGCCTTTTGAGGTTTAAGCACCTGATACGCTGGATAGGTCAGAGTGTTCCAAGTCTGCTAGCAATAACACTCTGATGGGGCTGCTGGGAAAAGCACTCCGGTGGTGTAGTGGTGGGCTCCCGTGCACATGTGTGCTGGCAAGGTGGTGGCAGGTCTGCACACACACGTATGCTGGCAGGGCAGTGGGGGAGGTTGCAGGTGATTGCAGACTGGTTGGGGAAGGCTGTGGGTCGGTGTCTGCTGGTGGATGTCCATTTGCAGAAGCACTCCAGTGATTAGGCGGGATATTGCTGGTGAAAGAGCTATGGCACTGGTTGTGCTGAAAGTGGCTTCAGCCAGGCAGGAATCTTGGGAGAGGCCAGAAGACAGGGGGTTTTCAGATCAGATTGTTTCTTTCACGTGGGCAAGACAGCCTTGCTCTGTCCAGTTCTGGCAGCTATTAATAACAAAGCCTAAAGTCACCTAGAGGAGTATGGCGAGTCTTAGGGGATGGACGCCCATGGCCATGCTCCACTGCAGCCAGTCCCAGGCCAAACCCTCTGAGCTCCACACAGGCTGGAGTTCTGTCTCTGCCAACTTGCTAGACAGTTCTCGCTGCCAGCTAAAATGTGCTTGCGAATTGTGGGGTCTCCCATAGCTAGGATCGTGGAGGTCCATGGTGAAAGTGGGCCACTCCACACCCATTTCACTCATCCCTTTTCTAGGAGCTTCTTAGGGCCAGGAACAAGTCCTGGTGCTTGGCAACCAACCACAGCGTTCCCAGCCTCCTCCCCTATCATCCTAGGATTTGTATCTGTTGTATGTCTTCTTTCTAAAATGCCTTATTTTCTAAAAATCTGTTCAGAATATCCTGGTCTACTTGATGGTCTGGTCTCTCTTGGTGGTAGAAGCTCTTCCTGGTTGCATCTAGTTGGCCATCTTGGCTCCAGTTGCTTTTTTTTTTTTTTTTTCCTTAAAGCTAGACTAGGACTGGATCACAAACATTGGAGAAAATGCATAACAGCATTGAAGTTGCAAATGAGTGAGGAGAAAGATAAACTGTTCTTATATTTCTACTATACAAATGAAATCTGTTGGCATACCATAATTAGCTAAAGGTTAACTATAAATTGTTTTAGAATAGTGACGTAAAGGATACTTTCTGCTCAAAGATGTTTGGGTTTACTTTTACTTTCCATATTTTTTTTAAATTATACTTTAAGTTCTCGGGTACATGTGCATAACGTGCAGGTTTGTTACATATGTATACTTGTGCCGTACTGGTGTGCTGCACCCATCAGCTCGTCAGCACCCATCAATTCATCATTTATATCAGGTATAACTCCCAATGCAATCCCTCCCCCCTCCCCCCTTCCCCCTCCCCATGATAGGCCCCGGTGTGTGATGTTCCCCTTCCCGAGTCCAAGTGATCTCATTGTTCAGTTCCCACCTATGAGTGAGAACATGCGGTGTTTGGTTTTCTGTTCTTGCAATAGTTTGCTAAGAATGATGGTTTCCAGCTGCATCCATGTCCCTACAAAGGACGCAAACTCATCCGTTTTTATGGCTGCATAATATTCCATGGTGTATATGTGCCACATTTTCTTAATCCAGTCTGTCACAGATGGACATTTGGGTTGATTCCAAGTCTTTGCTGTTGTGAATAGTGCCGCAATAAACATACGTGTGCATGTGTCTTTATAGCAGCATGATTTATAATCCTTTGGGTACATACCCAGTAGTGGGATGGCTGGGTCATATGGTACATCTAGTTCTAGATCCTTGAGGAATCGCCATACTGTTTTCCATAATGGTTGAACTAGTTTACAATCCCACCAACAGTGTAAAAGTGTTCCTATTTCTCCACATTCTCTCCAGCACCTGTTGTTTCCTGACTTTTTAATGATTACCATTCTAACTGGTGTGAGATGGTATCTCATTGTGGTTTTGATTTGCATTTCTCTGATGGCGAGTGATGATGAGCATTTTTTCATGTGTCTGTTGGCTGTATGAATGTCTTCTTTTGAGAAATGTCTGTTCATATCCTTTGCCCACTTTTTGATGGGGCTGTTTGTTTTTTTCTTGTAAATTTGTTTGAGTTCTTTATAGATTCTGGATATTAGCCCTTTGTCAGATGAGTAGATTGCAGAAATTGTCTCCCATTCTGTAGGTTGCCTGTTCACTCTGATGGTAGTTTCTTTTGCTGTGCAGAAGCTCTTTAGTTTAATCATATCCCATTTGTCAATTTTGGCTATTGCTGCCGTTGCTTTTGGTGTTTTAGACATGAAGTCCTTGCCCATGCCTATGTCCTGAATGGTACTACCTAGGTTTTCTTCTAGGGTTTTTATGGTATTAGGTCTAACATTTAAGTCTCTAATCCATCTTGAATTAATTTTTGTATAAGGAGTAAGGAAAGGATCCAGTTTCAGCTTTCTACTTATGGCTAGCCAATTTTCCCAGCACCATTTATTAAATAGGGAGTCCTTTCCCCATTGCTTGTTTTTGTCAGGTTTGTCAAAGATCAGATGGCTGTAGATATGTGGTATTATTTCTGAGGACTCTGTTCTGTTCCATTGGTCTATATCTCTGTTTTGGTACCAGTACCATGCTGTTTTGGTTACTGTAGCCTTGTAGTATAGTTTGAAGTCAGGTAGCGTGATGCCTCCAGCTTTGTTCTTTTGACTTAGGATTGTCTTGGCAATGCGGGCTCCTTTTTGGTTCCATATGAACTTTAAAGCCGTTTTTTCCAGTTCTGTGAAGAAACTCATTGGTAGCTTGATGGGGATGGCATTGAATCTATAACTAACCTTGGGCAGTGTGGCCATTTTCACGATATTGATTCTTCCTATCCATGAGCATGGTATGTTCTTCCATTTGTTAGTGTCCTCTTTTATTTCACTGAGCAGTGGTTTGTAGTTCTCCTTGAAGAGGTCCTTTACATCCCTTGTAAGTTGGATTCCTAGGTATTTTATTCTCTTTGAATTGTGAATGGAAGTTCATTCCTGATTTGGCTCTCTGTTTGTCTGTTACTGGTGTATAAGAATGCTTGTGATTTTTGCACATTAATTTTGTATCCTGAGACTTTGCTGAAGTTGCTTATCAGCTTAAGGAGATTTGGGGCTGAGACGATGGGGTTCTCTAAATATACAATCATGTCACCTGCAAACAGGGACAATTTGACTTCTTCTTTTCCTAACTGGATACACTTGATTTCTTTCTCTTGCCTGATTGCCCTAGCCAGAACTTCCAACACTATGTTGAATAGGAGTGGTGAGAGAGGGCATCCCTGGCTTGTGCCCGTTTTCAAAGGGAATTTTTCCAGTTTTTGCGCATTCAGTATGATATTAGCTGTGGGTTTGTCATAAATAGCTCTTATTATTTTGAGGTACGTTCCACCAATACCGAATTTATTGAGCGTTTTTAGTATGAAGGGCTGTTGAATTTTGTCAAAAGCCTTTTCTGCATCTATTGAGATAATCATGTGGTTCTTGTCTTTGGTTCTGTTTATATGCTGGATTATGTTTATTGATTTGTGAATGTTGAACCAGCCTTGCATCCCAGGGATGAAGCCCACTTGATCATGGTGGATAAGCTTTTTGATGTGCTGCTGGATCCGGTTTGCCAGTATTTTATTGAGGATTTTTGCATCGATGTTCATCAGGGATATTGGTCTAAAATTCTCTTTTTTTGTTGTGTCTCTGCCAGGCTTTGGTATCAGGATGATGTTGGCCTCATAAAATGAGTTAGGGAGGATTCCCTCTTTTTCAATTGATTGGAATAGTTTCAGAAGGAATGGTACCAGCTCCTCTTTGTACCTCTGGTAGAATTCAGCTGTGAATCCATCTGGTCCTGGACTTTTTTTTGGTTGGTAGGCTATTAATTATTGCCTCAATTTCAGAGCCTGCTATTGGTCTATTCAGGGATTCAACTTCTTCCTGGTTTAGTCTTGGAAGAGTGTAAGTGTCCAGGAAATTATCCATTTCTTCTAGATTTTCTAGTTGATTTGCATGGAGGTGTTTATAGTATTCTCTGATGGTAGTTTGTATTTCTGTGGGGTCGGTGGTTATATCCCCTTTATCATTTTTTATTGCGTCTATTTGATTCCTCTCTCTTTTCTTCTTTATTAGTCTTGCTAGCGGTCTGTCAATTTTGTTGATCTTTTCAAAAAACCAACTCCTGGATTCATTGATTTTTTGGAGGGTTTTTTGTGTCTCTATCTCCTTCAGTTCTTCTCTGATCTTAGTTATTTCTTGCCTTCTGCTAGCTTTTGAATGTGTTTGCTCTTGCTTCTCCAGTTCTTTTAATTGTGATGTTAGAGTGTCAGTTTTAGATCTTTCCTGCTTTCTCTTGTGGGCATTTAGTGCTATAAATTTCCCTCTACACACTGCTTGAAATGTGTCCCAGAGATTCTGGTATGTTGTATCTTTGTTCTCATTGGTTTCAAAGAACATCTTTATTTCTGCCTTCATTTCGTTATGTACCCAGTAGTCATTCAGGAGCAGGTTGTTCAGTTTCCATGTAGTTGAGCGGGTTTGATTGAGTTTCTTAGTCCTGAGTTCTAGTTTGATTGCACTGTGGTCTGAGAGACAGTTTGTTATAATTTCTGTTCTTGTACATTTGCTGAGGAGTGCTTTACTTCCAATTATGTGGTCAATTTTGGAATAAGTGTGATGTGGTGCTGAGAAGAATGTATATTCTGTTGATTTGGGGTGGAGAGTTCTATAGATGTCTATTAGGTCCGCTTAGTGCAGAGATGAGTTCAATTCCTGGATATCCTTGTTAACTTTCTGTCTCGTTGATTTGTCTAATGTTGACAGTGGAGTGTTGAAGTCTCCCATTACTATTGTATGGGAGTCTAAGTCTCTTTGTAGGTCTCTAAGGACTTGCTTTATGAATTTGGGTGCTCCTGTATTGGGTGCATATATATTTAGGATACTTAGCTCTTCCTGATGAATTGATCCCTTTACCATTATGTAATGGCCTTCTTTGTCTCTTTTGATCTTTGATGGTTTAAAGTCTATTTTATCAGAGACTAGGATTGCAACCCCTGCTTTTTTTGTTCTCCATTTGCTTGGTAGATCTTCCTCCATCCCTTTATTTTGAGCCTATGTATGTCTCTGCATGTGAGATGGGTCTCCTGAATACAGCAGACTGATGGGTCTTGACTCTTTATCCAGTTTGCCAGTCTGTGTCTTTTAATTGGAGCATTTAGTCCATTTACATTTAAGGTTAATATTGTTATGTGTGAACTTGATCCTGCCATTATGATATTAACTGGTGATTTTGCTCGTTAGTTGATGCAGTTTCTTCCTAGCCTTGATGGTCTTTACATTTTGGCATGTTTTTGCAATGGCTGGTACCAGTTGTTCCTTTCCATGTTTAGGGCTTCCTTCAGGGTCTCTTGTAAGGCAGGCCTGGTGGTGACAAAATCTGTAAGCCTTTGCTTATGTGTAAAGGATTTTATTTCTCCTTCACTGATGAAACTTAGTTTGGCTGGATATGAAATTCTGGGTTGAAAACTCTTTTCTTCAAGAATGTTGAAAATTGGCCCCCACTCTCTTCTGGCTTGTAGAGTTTCTGCAGAGAGGTCTGTTGTTCGTCTGATGGGCTTCCCTTTGTGGGTAACCCGACCTTTCTCTCTGGCTGCCCTTAAGATTTTTCCCTTCATTTCAACTTTGGTGAATCTGGCAATTATGTGTCTTGGAGTTGCTCTTCTCGAAGAGTATCTTTGTGGCATTCTCTGTATTTCCTGAATTTGAATGTTGGCCTGCCCTACTAGGTTGGGGAAGTTCTCCTGGATGATATCCTGAAGAGTGTTTTCCAACTTGGTTCCATTTTCCCCCTCACTTTCAGGCACCCCAATCAGACGTAGATTTGGTCTTTTTACATAATCCCATACTTCTTGCAGGCTTTGTTCATTTCTTTTTCTTCTTTTTTCTTTTGGTTTCTCTTCTCGCTTCATTTCATTCATTTGATCCTCAATCGCTGATACTCTTTCTTCCAGTTGATCGAGTTGGTTACTGAAGCTTGTGCATTTGTCACGTATTTCTCGTGTCATGGTTTTCATCTCTGTCATTTCGTTTATGACCTTCTCTGCATTAATTATTCTAGCTATCAATTCTTCCACTCTTTTTTCAAGATTTTTAGTTTCTTTGCACTGGGTACGTAATTCTTCCTTTAGCTCTGAGAAGTTTGATGGACTGAAGCCTTCTTCTCTCATCTCGTCAAAGTAGATCTCTTACCAGCATTGATCCGTTGCTGGCGATGGGCTGCGCTCCTTTGCAGGGGGAGATGTGCTCTTATTTTTTGAATTTCCAGCTTTTCTGCCCTGCTTTTTCCCCATCTTTGTGGTTCTATCTCCCTCTGGTCTTTGATGATGGTGACGTACTGATGGGGTTTTGGTATAGGTGTTCTTCCTGTTTGATAGTTTTCCTTCTAAGAGTCGGGACCCTCAGCTGTAGGTCTGTTGGAGATTGCTTGAGGTCCATTCCAGACCCTTTTTGCCTGGGTATCAGCAGCAGAGGTTGCAGAAGATAGAATATTGCTGAACAGCGAGTGTACCTTTCTGATTCTTACTTTGGAAGCTTCCTCTCGGGGGTGTACTCCACCCTGTGAGGTGTGGGGTGTCAGACTGCCCCTAGTGGGGGATGTCTCCCAGTGAGGCTACTCAGGGGTCAGGGACCCACTTGAGCAGGCAGTCTGTCCGTTCTCAGATCTCAACCTCCATGTTGGGAGATCCACTGCTCTCTTCAAAGCTGTCAGACGGAGTCGTTCGGGTCTGTACAGGCCTCTGCTGCTTCCCCTGTTGTTTTTTAGCTGTGCCCTGTCCTCAGAGGTGGAGTCTACAGAGACAGGCAGGTTTCCTTGAGCTGCTGTGAGCTCCACCCAGTTCGAGCTTCCCAGCGCCTTTGTTTACCTACTTAAGCCTCAGCAATGGCGGGCGCCCCTCCCCCAGCCTCGCTGCTGCCTTGCGGTTAGATCGCAGACTGCTTTGCTAGGAATGAGGGAGGCTCCGTGCGCGTGGGACCCTCCCGGCCAGGTGTGGGTATAATCTCCTGGTGTGCCCGTTTGCTTAAAGCGCAGTATTGGGGTGGGAATTACCCGATTTTCCAGGTGTTGTGTGTCTCAGTTCCTCTGGCTAGGAAAAGGGATTCCCTTCCCCCTTGCGCTTCCTAGGTGAGGCGATGCCTCGCCCTGCTTCAGCTCTCGCTGGTCGGGCTGCAGCAGCTGACCAGCACCGATTGTCCGGCACTCCCTAGTGAGATGACCCCAGTACCTCAGTTGAAAATGCAGAAATCACCGGTCTTCTGTGTCGCTCGCGCTGGGAGTTGGAGACTGGAGCTTTTCCTATTCGGCCATCATGCTCCGCCCCCCCAATGTATTTTCTACTTTCCGTATTTACAACTTTCTAGCAAGGTAAATTTCTTCACTTTCATGTCTCGGTTTCATTATTTGTAATAGATTACTATAGTGATAGTGTTTATTTTATAGGCTTGTTTTTAGGATTATATAAACTAATACATATAAAATGTGAATCAAATAGCTTGATATTATTTTTTCATGTTTTGATTTGGAATTGATAATTATGTTTTTTTCACTTCTATTCTCCTATTCATTTTTTCATTACTTAAATATTCATGGACATATATTTTCATGTTACTATGCAAATGAATTTTAAGTAAATCTTTATATTTTCCTAGCATACTTCTCAGTTTCTGTCCACTCTCTAAGCACAGTATGAAGCCATATTGTCTTATTTTTTTTTCTACTCAGGAGACTGGTGAAATGAGTACGATAAATTTTTCCTATCATAGATTTTAAGAGACATTATACAAAGTGGAGGAAAAAATTCACATTGTTCATATGCTATAATGTTGGCATGTTGAAGCAACAGAACTTAATTAAGAATTCTAAAGTACAATCTTCAAATTGTCCTGGGAAAATGTCATTATTAGAAACTGTTCATCAAAGTCTTGACAAAGAAAGTCAGTTTTAGGAAAAATTTATAATTTTCATCTATTATATAGCAAGGAGTTTCCATTATTTCAAACTTCCAGTATTTCATTAAGGGTAATGCCAAGTTTCAAGGAGAATTTCAAGTCGTAATAATCTATACATGGTACAAAGATTAATCAACATTAGAAATTGTAGAAATTTTCAAAGATGCATCTAGGTTCTCTATTCATGTTTTAGTAGACAAAAGAATAAGAGGAATCATTTACATCAATGCCAAAATTCGATTTAATCATGCTTTATGAAATAATTAGAAAGCAAACATTTCCCTTTGCAATTAAATATATTTAAAACAACCATGTAAAGAAATACAAGAATTGCATGCTGTAATTTGTGAACTATCATACCTCAGAAGCGACAGAAATATCCTATATTATTTATCTTTAAAATTTTGTAATTTATTTTCATATTTTAAATTTATTTTAAAATTTTCATTACATTTTGAATGCAGAAAAATATGTCCGCTTATTATTTCTGTGCAAATTATACAGAAAACTACGATGATCTTTTCGCTATATCTTTGAGTATTTATCTTCATTTCCCTAAATAACATGCTTTTATTCTTCCTTCTTGATTTTCTGTGTATAAAGATTATTGATTGACATTCTAGAAAGAAAAATGAAAATTCCGTTCTCTTCTTTCCTCCATCCTCACATATTCAGACTTCCTCTTGTAAGTTAGTGCAATCTTCAGTCTTCAGTATTTACATTAGTATAACTGTGTAAACACTATCTATAACTGAGCTGCATCATATATTGTGATTGTTTTTTGCAAAATATTTTTTCTGATACTAATAATTGCCTTATGTTATAGTTACCTAGTTTTATACATACGTATCACTAACTCAACTTCTCTCGCTAATTAGTTATCTAAATTCTCCCTAATGCATTCAGGTATTTCATTGTTTTCTGAAGAAATCTCTCTGAATTGGACTGGTTATTTCTCCTGCATGGTGCATATGGGTCATTCTGGCATATGTTTGTCTCTGAGTTTTATGTTTCCTGTATTCTACTTCCTCCCCCGTTCTGGTTTACACCCTTCATTTTGATATAACACATTTTTCAGTAACCAAATGAGAAAGAGATGCTAGGAGATAAAATTTTGGGTTTTTGCATATCTGAAAAAAGTCTTTTAATTGATAACTTGGCTAAGTGTAGAATTACAGGTTGGGTATTGTGTTCCTTCAAAAGTTTGGTGGTATTGCTCCATTGCCTACAGGCTTCTTATTTTGCTGTTAGAAAGTCAGAAATAGTCTCATTTCTGATCCTTTGTATATGACCTGTTTTTTCTTCCTCTCTGGAAGCTCACAGTGTCTTCATTTTGTCCTCATGCTGTTAAATTCTATGGTAAAGTTCCCTTGGTGAGGGCCTGATTTAATCTATTGTGCTGCATAGTTGGCAGGTCTTTCCAATCTGGAAATCCATCTGGAAGGTTTTGCTGAATTTTATTTTTTGATGATTTCTTCTCCTTTGTTATCACCCTTCATGTTCTGGGACTCTATAACTGTTTATTCATGTTGGAACTGTTGGCTTCATCCTCACATTTCTTATCCTCTGATTTTTCATTTCTTTGTCTTTTTGCTTTACATTAAGTATTTTTTTCTCAATTTAGTCTTCCAATATTTAATCTAGTTTTTTATTTCTTTCTCATCCCCTAGAGATGAACCATCCAATTTCCTGCCTGGAGTATTGAAGCCTGGTTACTGTGACTGTGGGGAAGGGATTAATGGTCTCAGCATTCAGTAAGTGAATGTTCCCTCAACTCTCCTATTTCCTATATGTTACCTATACCTGCCACTGTGCCCAGTGCTGTTTTCACAGCCTTACAAGTTCTATCTGCATGCTTCTCTACCCTGCTCTCCTGCTCTGTGTTTCAGGAGTCTGACCTCTATTGACATTGTCAATTCAGGGTTTGGTTTGGCCAGTGGAAGGGAAGTGGCTGTATTCCTGTGTCCAAGGGCACGGGGTGTCTTTTTCCTATAACCCCAGGTCTTTCTGGATTCTAGATAATGGATCTCTCCATTATCTTTCAGCCGTACTACTGGTAGCCACCTACTGCTCTTGCTAGCCCCAGATCCTTCACCAATCTCAGGGGTGTTAGTTTCCCTTTGTTAATTAAACAAAACACAAGTACTTAAAGTGATGCATAAAGTCAAAGTACAGAGATATTCTGCTTTAAACTAATGAGATAAGAACTTGAAACATTTGTTAACAGATATTTGGGGAATGATTGTTTATAAAGAATGATTTATTTCTTTATATAGAATTCATCACAAAAAGTAATTTTTGTTAAGTACACTTAAAATATAATTTTCCTCGTGAAATTTACTTCATCCACAACTTTATACAGCATATCAACTGATTAAGGTAGGAAGGGAACTGAGAAAAAAAGAGGATTAGTGAGAAGGGGAAAATGAGAGGGAAGACCTTCAAACTGAGTGCGAGAGCCTTCAGGTTTTCAGTACTGCCGTGGCAGAATGTATGCTGTCTAGGAACTATAGTTCTTCTATCATTTAGTTTAAAATTTCAACTCTTAAATGCTCAGCCAAAATAAGTAATGTTAGTGGCATGGAGAATGGATTGATGAGGAAGCAGTTTTATAACTCTAGGGCATGGCTAACATCTAATATGGCAAGCGCTGGAAAACACAACTTCTTTTACTTTTAAGGTGCTTCAATTTGTCATTACTGATTAAGGGCTGTCTCGATTGGCTCTCCTGGTCAGTTAAATTATCCCAAGAGCTATCTCATTACTAGGAAATGCTCACATGAGATGAGAATCCCTTTTATTCCCATGTTGAGCCATAGGAAATGGACCTTTTGAAGAAAAAAATGTAGCTTAAATATAATTTACCTCATCTGCTAAGGACATTATCATTTCTTAATCACTACATAAGCCACATTTTACATAGTGGTTAAATGCGGACTAACTAAAAGCTTCAGTGTTTCAAGGCTGTTTATTAAAGCTGTTATTCTGTTAAGTAAAAGGTGTGAAGTGGAAAGTTTTCGTAACCACTGACGTAGGGGAAATACGGTGGTAGATTACTTTACAAAATTTCACCGATAGTGAATTTGTAAAAATCGCCACGTCTATGATAACTTTGTTACTCAGTATGTGGTTTGCAGATCAGCAGCTGGGCATCACCTGGAAAATTGTTGGAAATGTTAAAAGGTCAGAAATCGTCTTATTTCTGATCCTTTGTACATGACCTGGATCTACTGAATCATACCCATTGAATCAGAATCTGCATTTCCCCAAGACTCTCAGGGGTACATGTCAACATTTGTGATGCATGACTGAAGCGCAGTAGAGTAGTCACTGAAGCCCTGATCTGTTACCTAACCCAGGAGAATCATGTTTTCCAATGGTAGCAGTGCCTTAAAAAGTGTGTGCAATAGCACAGAATTTTCATTTGCATTTAATCCAAGGGTTACTTGGGCTAATTTTAAACTTAAATATCAAAGAAGATTACCAAGAAGGGATTATATGATATCAAGAAAGGTGATGTTATTCTTTGAAAGTATATAATTAAAATTCTTACAGGAACAACTTTCCAAATGAGAAAATTTCCTCCCTCTCTGATCTGCCTTCTCACAAACATATCTATATTCTATATGTAATGCTGGATTTTTCTCTAAATAAAACTTAAGCTCTCTCTTTCTCCAGAAGGCACAGGACATTCAAGAGCTGAGAGGTTCAAATAAACTGCTTCTTGTTTCACGTATCTCTAATGTGAAGTGTTTGGAATAATTAGCCTAATTTATATTGCACTTACAAACAACTGATAACACCTTTTAAACATGCTATAGAAAAGTAAACTGGAGATTTTTGGAAAGAATGGTTTTTCTTTATTTTGCTTCTCCTTTATTTGAAATTCCGGCATACCTAAAATATGCTAGAGCAATGTAGCGATTTAAGGGCTAATTTCCCCTATAGTGTGGATCTCCTTCTACTCCCTCCTTTATTTTTACTTATTTATTTATTTTGAGATGGAGTTTCACTCTTGTTGCCCAGGCTAGAGTGCAATGGCATGATCTCGGCTCGCTGCAACCTCTGCCCCTGGGGTTCAAGCAATTCTCCTGCCTCAGCCTCCCGAGTAGCTGGGAATACAGGCATGTGCCACCATGCCCGGTCAATTTTTTGTATTTTTAGTAGAGACAGGGTTTCTCCATGTTAGCTAGGATGGTCTTGAAGTCCCAGTCTCAGGTGATCCGCCCACCTCAGCCTCCCAATGTGCTGGGATTACAGGCGTGAGCCAATGTGCCCAGCTCTCCCTCTTTTATTTTAATAAACAGGTATTGGCTATCTACTGTGTGCCATGAATGAGAATACAGAGACTAAATCTCTACCCTAGAGTTGCTCACAATCTCTCGTAGAGGATCAAATACACCATTATAATGCCATATTATAAATGCTATCACAGGGTTGGCAACATATGATGGAAAATAGAAGAAGAAGGGGCTAATTCAGTCTTGAGAATCAATGACTGATTCATAAAAGAGGTGACTGCTTTTGGCATCTTGTTAGCATGTGATTTATGATACAGATATACACAAATGTTGGCTTGTGCTTTCAGAGAAGGTGGTTGAATGAATCTTTAAGTAGAGCCAAGCTGATATTGGCAGGTTCGATCAGACTGAGCTCTGTCCAAAATGTAACTTGATAGATAGGATTAGAATAAAATAACCTCTGCTAATATGATAAAACAAAAGTGAATGGTCTTTTGAATGAATCTGAATGATTAGCTTTATAATATTCACCCCTCATCCTGAACAGTAGTAATATTTGCTGCAGTGGAGACAGGGGGGCATTAGTAGGATAATCATAATGATAACAGCTGATACGTGCATTTTACGTAGTGCTTTCATACTCATTACCTTGTTTAATTTTCACAACAACCCCGTGAGGTAGGTGTTATTTGCATTTCCTAGTTGAAAAAATGGTCAAAGTAGATGGCAGAGCCTGAAAACAAAACCACGTCTTTAAATCTCTAAGATTAATATTCTTTCTACTTGAACCAGAACCACTACTTTCTAAAGTCTCCCTTCATTCCAGAGATTATAAAGAACCTTCTCCCCTGACCTGAGGGTGCTTCATTGGCAAGGGTTGCTGAATGTCTAGGGGTGAAAAGTGGGCCTTTTCTCTAAAACAGAAGCTGTTATTTCCCCTGCCAAGCCAGTCCTCCTTCTCTGTTGGTTCCATGGTGATCAGCACAATATGGTGATTTGAAGTTGGGGATAAAGGCAGAGTGGAATAGAAAATTCCACTCTTTTAACTCTCCTGGAGCTAAAAGTCTTGCATTATGATTGACATTGTCCATCTCAGTTTGAGGAAGACCTGACCACTCCCTGGAATATAAATGCAGTAGGGGGGATTGGTAGGAGTCAGAGAAGATGACCACTTTGCAGCTAAAATTCTAGTCAATGTTAGGGGACTGAAAGGCAAATCATAAAACCAAGGCAGAGGCCCAGTCAAGTGGCCTGATCTGACATGGCAAGGGCAGGGACAGCACTTCAGTTCAATGACATGTAGGAATCCTATTTTTAGGCAGGAGCTAAGAATGCACAGTATGTCTTCAAAATGGAGAATTCCTTCAAGATATGCCAGGCTTATGATAAAAAGACTTATTTTTAATGTTTTTAATTTTAGGCAAGAGTCTTTGAAAACTGCTGGCATTATTTAGGACTGGCTTGAGCTTTAGCGATTCTCAAATCTATAGGATTGAGCAAAGCTGGGAAAAGTGTAATTTGTTCTGAGATTAATGGATTATCACACACATTAATTTATAATTTTATTTATAATTAAATAATTTATTATTTATATCATATATTGACTCACTAGAAGTATGATCCATTGGCAAAGATCAAATTCATCAGATTTAATATAAAATTCTATGATGGTATTTGTGGTAGACAGAATAATATCCCCCAAAAGATGCCCATGTTCTACTCTCTGGCGCTTGTGAATATGTTACCTTACATGACAAAACAGACTTTTCAAATGTGACTACAGTTATCTTGAGATGGGGAGATTATACTGAATTATCCAAGTAGGCCCAATTTAAGGACCCAATCACATGGGTCCTTAAAATTGAAGAACATTTCCTGGTTGTAGTCAGAAAGAAAGATGGAAGCAGGAGAATGATTCAACACCCAGTTGCTAGTTCTGAGATACTGGGAGTATCTGAGATACTGGGAGTGTTTAGAGAATGAATTCTGCCAAAAACCATAATGAGCGAGGAAACAAATCTTCCACTAGATCCTCCAAGAAGGAACGCAGCCCTGCTAATGCCTTCATTTTTACCTGGTGAGATTGATGGTGGACTTCTTGCCTACAGAACAGTAAGGTAACAGAATTGTGTTGTTTTAAGCCAGCATGTTTGTGGTAATTTGTTTTGGCAGCAATATGAAACCCATATAATTATGCTATATGAGTTGGAGATTTATAAATTGTAAGCTCCTCACAGGCAAGGATTTCTGTTTTGTTCAGTGACATATATCAAGTGATTGTAACAGTGCCTAGGACATAGTTGATGCCCAATAAGTGTTAGTTGAATTAATTTATTTATTGGTTATTCCATCAACAAATATTTATTGAGTGCCTATGCATACATGGTTGGTGTGCTAGATGTTGCATGGGGATGTAAAGATATAAAAGACATTTTTTCATGAAATCTCAGTCAAGAAGGCTTAGATCAGTCTTGAGCAAGAATAGGAGTCAGGAAATTATAGCTTGCAGGCCAAATCTTACCCACTGCTTATTTTTGTAAATAAAGTTTTGTTGAAATACAGTCATGCTCATTAGTTTATATATCGTCTTTGGCCACTTTCATGCTACAGTGGCAGAGTAGAGTACTTGTGTAGTTGTGACAGAGACCATATGACCCACAAAGCCAAAATTGTTTACTCTCTGGTCCTTTACAGAAAATAGTAAAAACAAACCTGTCAATGCCTGAGTTAGAACCCCATCTTCGTGGGTTGCTAGCTGTGTACTTCCGGAAAAGTGTATAACCTCTTTAAGCTTCTCTCTTCTATGAAATTGAGGTGGTAGTATTTTTCTCATAGGGTGGTTGTGAGAATTAAATGTTGAGTGAGAATTAAATGATGGCTTCCAGTCCTCAGTATAGAGGAATAATTCAGTAAACGGTAGTTAAGATTTTTTTTTAAAGACGATTTTGAGAACAGTTTTAGGTTCACCACAAAATGGAAAGGAAGATACAGAGATACCCCATAAACCTTATATCCTATACATGCATAGTCTCCCCGCTTATAAACGTCCACCACCACTGCTACATTGGTTACCACCAATGAACTTCACTGAGACATCATTATCACTGAGAGTCCACAGTTTACATGGGTGTTGTGCATTCTATGCCTTTGAACAAATGTATTAATGGCATGTATCCACCATTATACTATCATACAGAGTATTTTCACTGCCCTAGAATTCCTCTGTACTCTACCTATTCATTCTTCCCTTTCCCCTAACACCTAGAAACCCACTGATCTTTTTACTGCCTCCATAGTTTTGCCTTTTCTAGAATGTCATATAGTTGGAATAATATAGTCTGTCACCTTTTAATATTGGCTTCTTTCACTTAGTAATATGAATTTAAGTTTCCTCAATGTCTTTCCATAGTTTGATAGCTCATTTCTTTTTAGCATATGAATATTCTATTGTCTCAATGTCTCACAGTTTATTCATTCACATACTAAAGGATGTCTTGGTAGCTTCCACATTTTGGCAATTAATAAAGCTGCTATAAACATCTGTGTACAAATTTCTGTAGGGATATAGGTTTTCAACTCTTTTGGGTAAATAACAAGGAGATGATTGCTGGATTCTATAGTAAAGTATGTTTAGTTTTGGAAGAAATCACCAAACTGTCTTCCAAAGTGGCTGTGCCATTTTACATTTCTACCAGCAAAGAATGAGAATTCCTGTGCTCCACATCATTGCGAGCATTTACTGTTTTCACTGTTCTGGGTTATGGCCATCCTAATAGATGTATAGTGGTATCACATTGTTGTTTTAATTTGCCTTTCCCTAATGACACATGAGGTGGAGCATATTTTCAATATCATACTGGAAGTCCTAGCTAGCAAAAAGATAAGAAAAGGAAATAAGAGATACATAGATTGAGAATAAAGAAATAAAACTGTTCTTATTTGTAGATGACATATTTGTCAATGTCGAAAATCTGAAAGAATTGACAAAATCCTCCTGGAACTAATAAGCTATTATAGCAAGGTTGCAGGATATACAGTTAATATCCAAAAATTAATTGCTCTCCTATATACGGACAATGGACATGTAAGAGTTGAAATTTAAAAACACAATATTATTTGCTTTAGCACCCCCAAAATGAAATACTTAGGTATAAATCTAATGAAACGTGTACAAAATCTATATGAGGAAAGCTACAAAACTCTGATTAAAGAAATCGTCTTTTCATATGCATATTGACTTCTCATCTCTAGCTATGAAAATTCTAGATAACATTTTCTTCTACTATAAGGCTGTTTCATCTAAATTGAAAATCTGTTGTTTAATGTAGCCACTTTCATAAACGATTTTAGCTAGATCCTCCTGATAACTTGCCGCAGCTTCTACACCAGCACTTACTGCTTTACCTTGCACTTCTATGTTATAGAGATAGCTTCTTTTCTCTTCTCTTCTCTTCTCTTCTCTTCTCTTCTCTTCTCTTCTCTTCTCTTCTCTTCTCTTCTCTTCTCTTCTCTTCTCTTCTCTTCTCTTCTCTTCTCTTCTCTTCTCTGCTCTGCTCTGCTCTGCTCTGCTCTGCTCTGCTCTGCTCTGCTCTGCTCTGCTCTTCTCTTCTCTTCTTCTCTGCTCTTCTTTTCTCTTGAGACAGTCTTGCTCTGTCCCACAAGCTGGAGTGCAGTAGTGCAATCTTGGCTTACTGCAGCCTCAGCCTCCTGGGTTCAAGTATGCTACGGGTTCAAGCGATGCTACTGACTCAGCCTCCTGAGTAGCTGGGAGCACAGGCACATGCCACCACATCCGGCTAATTTTGGTATTTTTAGTAGAGACGAGGTTTCACCATGGTGCCCAGGCTGGTCTCGAACTCCTGATCTCAGGTGATCCACCCACCTCGGCCTCCCAAAGTGCTGGGACTACAGGTGTGAGCCACTGCGTCTGGCCTCTTTTCTTAAACCTCAGGAACCAACTTCTGCTAGCTTCACACTTTTCTTCTCAGCTTCCTCACTTCTCTCAGCCTTCATAGAATTGAAGAGAGCTGGGCCCTTCTTATGGATTAGGCCTTTGCTTAAGGGAATGTTGTGGCTAGTTTGATCTTCTATCCAGACCACTCAAACTTTCACCATATCAGCAATAAGGCTGTTTTGCTTTCTTACCATTTATGTGTTCATTGGAGTAGTACTTTTAATGTCATTCAAGAACTTTTCCTTTGCATTCACAACTTGGCCAACTGTTTGGCACAGGAGTCCTATCTTTTGGCTTATCTTGGCTTTTGACATGCCTTCCTCACTAAGTGTAATCATTTCTAGCTTTGGAATTAAAGTGAGAGACATATGACTCTTCCTTTCACTTGAACACTTAGAGGCTATTGTAGGGTTATTAATTGTCCTAATTTCAATATTTTTGTTTCTTAGGGAATAGGGAGGCCCAAGGAAAGAGAAAGAGATGGGTGAATGGCCGTTGGTGAAGCAGTCAGAACGTATACAACATTTATCTGTTATTTGCCGTCTTATATGGGCATGGTTCATGGCACCCCAAAACAATTACAAGAGTAACATAAAAGGTCACTGATGACAGATCATCATGGCAGATATAATCATAATGAACAATTTTGAAATATTATGAGAATTAGCAAAATGCGACTCAAAGACATAAAGTGAGTACATGCTGTTGAAAAAATGACACCGATGGACTTGCTTAATGCAGGGTTACCACAGACTTTCAATTGGTAAAAACATGCAATTTTTTTTTTTTTTTTACAAATGGGATGCAATTTGTAATAACATGGAATGCAATAAAAGGAACTATGCCTGTGTATAAGCACACACCCACACACACCACACACACACTATATATATTTAGATATATACACATATATATGTATACATACACATACAAGTATGTGTAATGAAATACGTTGTTGCTAGTATGATTTTGATCTGTTAGATGTTAGATCAATTAAGAATAACAAAAGTAATAGTTTTTATTTTACCGGCACTCATTCCTTCTTCAATGCCCTTTCTTTATATAGATATGTTTCTGACCTGTATTTCTTTCTCTCTCTCTAAAGAACTTAGTATTTCTTGCAAAGCAGGTCTATTGGTAACAAATTACTTCAATTTTTGTTTGTCGAAGAAAGACTTGATTTCTGCCTTATTTTCGAAGGATAGTTTTGTAGACTATGGACTTTTAGGTTGGTGGGCCTTTTTTTCTCTCAGCAGTAAGTATTTCATTCTACTCTCTTCTTGTTTGCATGGTTTCTGAAGAGAAGTCAGATGTATTTCTTATCTTTGTTTCTCTGTATATAAGGTGTTTTTCCCCTCTGGCTTCTCTTAGGATTTTTTAAAAAAAGTCTTTGACTTCCTGTAGTTTGAAAATGATATGCCTAGGTGTAGTTTTTTTTTTTTTTTTTTTTTTTTTGGACATTTATTCTGCTTGGTGTTTTCTGAACTTCATGTATGTATGGTTAGGTTTCTGACATTAATTTGGAAAAATTCTCAGTCATTATTTTTTCAAATACTTTTTTCTGTTCCTTTCTCTTTGTCTTCTTTTTCTAGTATTCCCAATATATGTATGTTACACCTTTTACAGTTGTCCCACAGTTCTTGAATATTGTGTTCTGATTTTTAAATTCAATCTTATCTTTTTCTTAAATTCTTTTTATCTTTTTATTTTATTTTTATGTTTAGTCTTTGTTATCTTTGCTTTTTACTTTTAAAAATTTCTATTGGTATATTCTCAAGTGTGGAGATTTTTCACAGCTGTTTTCAGTCTACTAATAAGCCCATCAAAGGCATTCTTCATTTCTGTTACAGTGTTGTTGATTTTAGCATTTCTTTTTGGTTCTTTCTTAGGATTTGTATTTCTCTATGCTTACATTGCCCATCTGTTTTTTGCATGCTGTCTATTTTAACCAATAGAGCCTCTAGCGTATTTGATTTTATGATTAATGTTTTAAATTCCTTGTTTGATAATTCCAACATCCCTGCCATATCTGGTTCTGATGTTTACTCTGTCTCTTCAACCTGTGTGGTTTTTTTTTTTTTTTGCCTTTTAGTATGCCTTGTATTTTTTTTTATTGACAGCCAGATATTGAGAAATAGGTAAAAGGAACTGCTGTAAATAGGACTTTAGTAATGTGGTGGTAAAGTGTATGGGGAGGAAGCATTCTATAATCCTATGATTATATCTCAGTCTTTTAATGAGCCTATGCCTCTGGACTGTGAACTTCACAAATGTTTCTCAGTTTTGTTTTCTCCTCTTAGATTGGGCAGGATGGCCAGAGTGGACCAGAGTTGAGTATTTTCCTTCTCCCAGGTCAGTTAGGTACTGATAAAACCCCTGCTTCCTATTACTGGGTCCCCTTGGGGTTTTGTTTTTGTTTTTGTTTTTTGTTTCTGTTTGAGATGAAGTCTCGCTCTGTCGCCCAGGCTGGAGTACAATGGCATGGTCTCGGCTCACTGCAACCTCCGCCTCCTGGGTTCAAGTGATTCTCCTGCATCAGCCTCCCGAGTAGCTGGGACTACAAGTGCACGCCACCACACCTGGCTAATTTTTGTATTTTTAGTAGAGATGATGTTTTACTATGTTGGCCATGCTGGTCTCGAACTCCTGACCTTGTGATCCACCTGCCTCAGCCTCCCAAAGTGCTGAGATTACAGGTGTGAGCCACCACACCTGGCCCACCTTGGAGCTTTTAACTCCAAGGTGTCCATGCCTTGCCTACAGCAATTTGTCAATTTGTGTTTGTCCATGCCCTGTCTACAGCAATTTGTCAATTTCAGTCCAGATTTTCCTGCATCAGTTTTGGTTCCCAAAGAGGTTTCTGCTCTGCTGTGTTGTGATTCTCTGTATCTACCTATCTGTCTCTTCAATTTTGGGGGCAGCAGTTTGCCTTGTGACCACACTTCTCTTATGGATCTAAGAATTGTTGGTTTTTCAGTTTGTTCAGGTTTTTACTTGTCAGAACAAAGTGATGACTTCCAAATTCCTTAATGTTATGATTTAAAAAAATGGATTCTACTGTTATCCTCCTGCTTGCTATTACCACTGCTACCATGATCAAGTTGAATAAGAAAGACATGACCATGAAAGGTGTTGTGGAAAATTATATATATGTATATATATAATGTTTTCTAGAAAATTATATATAAATTTTAATATATATATTAAGTAAATATATATATTTACTTATGAAAACTCAGATCCACTTTGCTTCCTTGGAATTATTATGATCCAGCACCTACTGTTTAGCTGACAACATTGCAGCTGGTTTTATCTATATCTATTATCCTGTTCCGATGAAGAGTAGTAAAGATCTTTACCTTCTCAGTCTGGGCTAATTTTCGATTCCTCATTATACTTTAAGATGATTTTTAAATGTTTTAATTTATATAATTTTGTATAATATTTTCATCACATTCACTGCTAACCCCTGAAGTCCCCACGTATTGGTTAATGGCTAGACTTCTGTGTGTATGGTACATTGTGTTTTTTCCAAGATGGCCATAACTATATTTCCCATCCCACATACTGTTTTGTAATGTAATCTTGCCACTCCTTTATGAAAAGGTGGAGTCTACCTTTTTTCCCTGTTGAATCGGGCTCATTCCTCTGACCTGTTTGGAATGGAATGCATCTCAAGTGATGCTGCATAACATCAAAGGATGAGCCTGAAGAGATCTGTAATTTACTCATCCACCTTTTTGAATGGTCATTCTTTGAACCCATCTACCCTATTGTGAAGAAACCCAAGTAGTTGTGGAGAGTCCCACCTGCAAGAGAACTGAAGCCTCCAGTTGAGCTCAATAACCATTCCAGTAGCCAGCCATGTGAGTGTAGCCATTCTGAACTTTTTAGATATCCCTGTATCTTAGCCAACACCATGTGAGGCAGAAGAAACACCTGGTTAATAAACAGAATCATGAAAGATAATAAATTGATTTTAGAAGGCAGTAAATTTTTGGATGCATGTTACACAGTAATAGGTAACTGAAATACTAAATTTATGTGACAACTTATTTTTTTTTCAAGATCTCTAACTGTTCATGGGAATCTATGACATAGATTTTTAAATGTCAGATAAGGACTAGTAATACAGATGTTAAGCCATCGTTTAGAATCATTTTCGAAAATTTCAAGTTTTCTTCTGAAGAGAAGTGAAGGCTGAAGAGGGTTGAGGAGCAATATGGATGTTTCCAATCAGAAATCCATTACTGGAGGAGGCATCATCTGGAAAATACTCTGAATAAAAGTGAAATTTCCTTATCTTAGTGTTAAGTCGCCACAATGTAGCAGTGTATTACTTTGTCATCTTGGCGTCTTTACTACTCCCTTTTGCTTTCTTTTCATGATTCCGTCACTCATGTGGTTTCTCCTGTTTGGAAGAACTTTCTACTTTTGAATTACTTGACGAATACCTCCTTATTTTATGAAGGCCAGCTCAAATACCACCTCTTCCAGAAAGACATTCCTGACGCTCTTAGCCAAAAATTCTGTATATCCCTGGATATGAGATGTTATCCAAGTTCATGAGTGGACAGAATAAAAATATTGGCCAACTCGCATGTATTTTAAAGATATTTGAATATATTTGAATGTATTTCGAATATACTTTTGAAGATGGTTCTGAACGATGGCTTCACGTCTGTATTGCTAGTACTCAATACATTCGACCAATCTACATTCCATATATATACACACACACACACACACACACACACACACAGTCTACTGACAATATCAAATATATCAATAGAGTTACACATGCGTATTTAAAATCACATTTATAAAACTTCAGTTATATTAGAAATAGTGCTTTGTTCTATTTTCACTTTTTTTGAACAATGTTATTCAAACTTGGCACCTATGCCTTTAGTATCATTGTCTTTATGAATCACTAAAGTCACTCCTTTTGGTTCTCCAACATGGTTTTGCAGAAGATACCATCTTTACTTTCACTTATGTTGTTCGAAATATACCACTTCCTATAATGTTGCTACTAGAAGCCTTAACCCAAGCTGCAAAAATCCATACCTGTGTGATTAGAAGAGTGTTTCATTTCTTTATTTTCCGTTCTTTGGGCATATATTAGTGATTTCCACAAATTAACCATGTATCGTGATTTGCACATGTAAAGCCACATGCCCCAGGATTATTTACTGAGTTTAGGCCAAATGTGTTTTCCTCTTTAAAAAACAGATTATTATTTTTTGCTTGGTGACTTGTAATATAGAAGAAAAAAAACCCTGATTATTTTAGCTGAAATTGGTTGATCTTGATTTAAAACAGGTGCTTTCAACCCTGGCTGTAGCCTAGGATTACCTGAAGAGCATTAAAAACTACAAGCAGGGCACACTGAGGTCCTCTCTCCAGTATTCTAATTTAATTGATCTGGCATGGAGCCTTGGAATTTTAGTTTGTGAAATCTCCCCAGATGATTCTAATGTGCAACACGAGTTTAGAACCACTGATCTAAAACCAATATTAGTAGAGAAGTGGTTTTCAAAATCAGGTCTTCAGACCAGCAGCATGAGCATTACTTGAGTATTTGTTAAAACTATACGTGTTTCAGCCCCACCCTAGACCTCAGAAAGTTTTAGGATGGGGCTCAGCAATCTGTGTTTTAACAAACCCTCCAGTTGATTCTGATGTACACTGAAGTAAGAGACCCACTGGTTTAGGCTAATATATTTTTCTCGGATAGTAGTTTGTTGTTCAAAGTATATTTATTGATAAAACATGTAGTATGAAAAAATGTATAAGGAATGCAATATAAGGGAGAGGTCATTTGTAGAAAAATGACTTGCTTTGTATTCAAGCATATATAGTAACCTCTCCTCTGAATTCCTATATGTAGTGCTTTAAGTGTATGTGTTTTAGGTATTGACCACATTCCACATTGCAATATATTTAATTGCTTAAGCTTTTTCTCTAAAGCTAGGCTAAGTATTCTGAGAAGGATCCAGGATCAAGCAAGAGTATAAAGAATAGGGATCATGAACAGATTCACAAACCAGAAGGTGACAGATTAAATGGCATTGATCAGAGGATGCCTCAAAACAGTTATTCTGTCACCTTTCCTCTGTCCTGAAGCCTAGCTTTTATTTTATGCTTCCACTAGCCTCCTATTTTACCCTAATTTCTAGAAATGTAATGGAGAAAGATAAGGCAGTATTCTAATTATTTCATGGTTGGTTCCAAGCAATGAGAAGTGGGTTGGCCGAATAATTCTTCTACAAGGCATGGCTAGCTCTGTGCATCTTCAAAGGGCAAGCAAGTGGAGGAGGCACCCATTAACTCTGGAGCCGTATGGATAGATGCATACATAGTACAAGAATTTTGGCCTTATTGGCTGTACAACACAGTGTCTGTAGTTAACAATAAGGTATTGTGTACCTAAAATTTGTTAGCAGGGTAAATTTCTTTTTTCTTTTTTCTTTTTTTTTTTTTTTTTTGAGTTTTCTTTCTTTATTTTTTATTTTTTATTTTTTTATTATACTTTAAGTTCTAGGGTACATGTGCATAACGTGCAGGTTTGTTACATATGTATACTTATGCCATGTTGGTGTGCTGCACCCATCAACTCGTCAGCACCCATCAATTCATCATTCTTTTTTCTTTTTTTGAGGCAGAGTCTCACTCTGTCGCCGGGGCTGGAGTGCAGTGGCCGGATCTCAGCTCACTGCAAGCTCCGCCTCCCGGGTTTACGCCATTCTCCTGCCTCAGCCTCCCGAGTAGCTGGGACTACAGGCGCCCGCCACCTCGCCCGGCTAGTTTTTGTATTTTTAGTAGAGACGGGGTTTCACCGTGTTAGCCAGGATGGGTAAATTTCATAGTAAGTGTTCTTACTCCCCGTCATGCACAAAACCACAAAGGCACACAAGAAAACTTTTGGAGGTGGTGAATATGTTTATAACCTGGATTGTGAAGGTAACATGAGTTTATACATATGTACAAAATTGCCAAATTGTATATATTAACTTTGTGCAGTTTCTGTCTAACAATTATAACTAGGAAATTATTCCTTAACAATTAGAGCTGGTAAAAATAGTTTTTTAGAGGGTGCCATTCACCATGATATCTTAGGGCTCAAACAGAGGCAGGTGAGACTCCTAAAGCATAAATCTTCTTTTCAGTGGTAATTTTAGGAGTCAGCCACATAAGTGGCTGATAAATATACAATATCCAGTTGTACAGATAAATATACAATGTTCTAATGTTACCTCAAGGCCTTAATTTAGGAATTGTAAGCCTTTGGTTTTTCACACTGGTGAAGAAATCAGTAGTAACTTTAAAATACCCTTGAGTTTCCCTCTGCTCATTTATCTCCCAAATCTATAGTTCATGTTTTCTTTCTGTGATATCCTCTTCCTTCTAATAATTGGTTTCTGCGATTAATAAATTCTTGAAAGCATAGGAAAAAATGCAAATTTTCTCTGTGAGAGCAGGAACAAGTTTTTTTAAGAGAGAAAAATGAAAAGATGCAGTTATTGTTTTTAAAGCCAGAGGCAGATTGTGCTGGCAATAAAGGAGAATTTGTGAGATGCTTTGTGGAATTGAAAGTTCTGCTTTGCTTTCTCTGCCACACTTAGAGAGTCTATTCATCTGTCCTTTCAACACCAGCAGTATTTTTGTAAACATGAAAAACACAACCAAATAACCTCAAGCTCTTAATTGCTGTGGAAACAAGCTGTAGGAAAAATACAAGACTGATGACGTATACCCTGAGCATTCATTGCTCTGTAACAATATTAGAAGAGAACAAACACCTTGAGATGGTACTCGTTTTGAACATCTTTCCTTGGGGAATGCACTCAGGAATAATCTCATGAGTTTGCAGAAGACGTGAATTGAATTTCTTTAAAAGGATGGGTATCTAGAAAGTAGTTCCCTGCTATGTATCACCAAGCAGACAAGCTCAATACCATTCTTATCTGCTTCTAGGTGCTTTCCAGTGCCCCCAAAACAGGGATGTTCAATGCTGCATTACCTGGATTCCTTTGTAGCTGGTGTTCTTCATGTCTGCCAAGGGCATATATTAACACTGGAGATAGGGAATGCAGAAGCAAGCACCATACAGCATGGCCAAGCAGCTCTTCTGAAAGGCAAGGTAGTGGAAGCATTTGGTTCTTCTGAGGCATGTGTGGAGAAGTAGTGTCCACTCCTAGCTTTATGGGTGTCAAGTAGAGGGCAACTGTAAAAATAGCAACTAGGGACTTTGTGGAACACTCATATACGGTGATTGGAATGTCTCATGGCTGCATGGCTTCTGGCTATGTATCATCTAAGCTCATTCTGTTAGTCCTTCCCAAACTTCTTAAGCCCTCTGGTCTCTAAAGGTATGTGACCTTTGGCTAGATACCATTTCTCTCTGAGTCCATATTGCAAAACTATACCTTTCCTGTTCATATCTATATACACTCATGTTTCTGTTAAATTGATCAGTTAAAATAAATAGGTATCTTAATTTATTTGAGTTGCCCTACTTGGCCATCGAGACAATACTAACATTACCATCTCACACATGGACGGACACACACACACACACACACACACACACACACATACAACTAACCAGCTATGTCAGGTTCCTTGGTTCTCTGTTGAGGCTAGCAAAAATCGTGTTTGGAATCTCCATCTCACAAGCAATTACAAGTAGGGTTAACCCCAGTTCCTTCATGATCTCATCACTGGGTTTCAGAAGGGGCCAGTGTCACTTGAGGAATTGATGTTTAGCATGCAGGCTGTTAAAAACGGACCTATGAAGACATGATAAGGCCAGTGGAGAACCAAGGGACTTGATGGAGTCAGGGTGTGTGTGTGTGTTTATGTGTGTGCACACATGTGTGTAGGAGGCGACTGAGTTTGTTTTATTTTGATGGAAAATCAGGGCATCTCAAATAAATTAAGATTCCAACTTGTTTTAATTGATTCATTGTATATGAATTGTGCAAAAATATGAGTGGGGAAGGTGTAGTTTTATAATGTCAAAAATAGGAGAATAAACTTTTCTTTAAATAAAGAAGATCATTATGTATTCCTAAAATGTTGACAAAAACGAAAAGAAAGGTTTTATTTCATTACCAGCGGTTTTAAAACAGAGTTGAAATATAAGTGAAAAGAGATGGGATGTACAACATGTTGCTGGAGGGGCAGCCACAAACAAAAACGATTGTGGCTGCAAAGGGAGAACTCCCATCAGTATGGATTTTTACAGGGTATTCTCAAAAGAAAGCTGGATTACGGAAGAAACAGTCATCAAAATTACCCAATTATTATGTTAGATTTCTTTTATTTTGAGGAAAATGGGACTAAAAACAGAGAGTAGATAAAAATAATCAAGAGGGAAGTAAATGCTGAGATATGTAAGGAATAAGGCATGCCTACCTATTTTAAATGAATCCATCTTCAGAACTACATGAAGTACCTACGAGGGTAAGGAAAAGGTGTTTGCATATGATAAACATGTATAAAATATTCTTGAGAATTTGGGGAAAATGTATCTAACAGTCTGTAATGACAGAATGCATATGCTACTAATGACTTTAACATGAATTCTTGTTTGTTGAAATTACAAAATAGGTTGTTAACAAATTGTGATTGAATGCTTAGAAAGGAAAATGGTGATTACTAGGAGATAGCTTAGGTTCACCGAGGATACCTTATGCAAAACTAATCTTGTTTCACTTTTTATTTTGAATTTTAGATGGAAAGATAAAATTCCATAGGCATAAGGTGTTTTGATTTAATTCATCAATGTTGCAGGACTATTTTATGGAATCTATAGAGGGACAAATGGAGAAATGTACACTGGATAATATTCAGTTAAATAGATTCGTAGTTTGTCAAACAATCCCAGCTTCTCCTCCCTACCCCATGAATAGTCTTTCCTTCGAAACAAATAAAATGTAGAATATCTCAGCCATTGGTCTTGTCCTACTCAACATTTTAATGATATATATAATGACGTAGAAGGCATACTTATCAAATTTGAAGATAACATAAAGCTTGGGGCAATGGCTAATACATCGAGTAGCTGAATCTTAATTCAAAACAATCTTGACAGGCTGGAATGCTGGCCAAAGCTAACAAGATGAAATTTAATAGTTACAAATGTTAAATCCTGTATTTAGGTTCAGAAAAAAATCAAGTGTACAAATGCTAGATGAGAGGAAATTTTAAAATTGCCTAGAAGCTATTTCTATGAAAAAAATGTCAGTTTTTTCTGACTATAGATTCAATATGAACTGCCAACTTCCATTGATAGAAGGCCATTCATTGAGATAAAATTTATTACATTCCTACTATGTGCCAACACGTTAATTATCTTATTTAACTCTTAAAAAAATCTCTCTCCAAGATAGTTCTATTTATCTCTACTTTATAGATAAGAAAACCAATTAAGTTGTTCACCTGTATGCTGTTAGTAAATGTTAAGGCTTCAATTCAAACTAGATTCTCTTATTTCCAGGTTCAGCATTCCAGTAGAGCTTTGCTACTCAAAATAATGCCTGTAGACCAGCATTTTACTAGAAATAGTTGAGTCTTGGGCTTCTCTCCAAACCAACTGAATCAGAATTTTCCTTTTAAGAAAGGTTTGATGTCACTGCCAGTCATTTTACAGAAAGGTTGAAACGTATCTGAGAAGGAAAGGACGGGGATCCTAAGGGGAAGTGTCTGAATAGCAAAATTTGAGAAGCACTGCATTGTATCACACCTTCCTCAGATTACTACTATAGAGACAAGGTAGTACCACATCTGCCTCAGTTTACCACTGTAGAAACAAGGTAGTATTTCAGGAGGGTGGCTGGTTGACTAGTGGCTTGAGCAGGCCTCACAGGATGAAGTTATTTTGATCATGTCTGTCAGTAACCATATCTGCACTGGTTATATCACATTGGAAAACTGTGACTTGGTTCTTTATGCCAGATTTTAAGATGAAATATTAATAAACTGAGAGGTCCAAGACAGATGAAGAAGTGTTCAGATATGTTGAAAACAGGTCTAAGAAGAAGAATGGAAGAAATTATGAATGCATATCTTTGAGAAGAGCTGCAAATAAGGCAGGATGATTTTCTTCAAGTATTTGGAGGGTTACCACTTGGACAGGGGCTGTTTGATTGATTCGATTCATCTTTTCCATTTCTTTTTTCTCATTTATCAGATATTTGTGGAGAATCTAATGCGTATCTGTCATTGAAATATACACATCTTCAAAGTATACGTATCTATCAAAGTATTACCTTTTATTTGTTTTGGGGGGAAAGACTGCATGGTGTTGGAGAAGGAGATAACCATTGAGATTATTGTTGAGAATAAGAAAGACAAGGTGACTGTTCTCAAGGAGATAATAACCCAGGGGTTATATGGCACACAGCACATTATGTGTACAGGTAATATACATGTAAATAAACACATGCCAATATTATTTCAGAAAATGGTAAGTGCTCTCCAGGTGATAGAGACTTGGAGGGAACTCGTTTAGTTCTTGGGGTCAGGTGGTCAGGGAAGTCTTCTCTGAAATGACATTTGAGCTAAATCCTAAGTGACATGATGGAATCAGCTATGTAAAGGACAGAGGGAGAACATTCCAGATAGGAGGAAGAGTAAATGCAAAGGCTCTGGGGAAGAATTAAGCCTGGCATGGTCTAGGACAGTCCTAAATGGGGCAATAAAAGGATGCAATGGCCAAATGTAGCACTCCCTCCCAGGTTATCTGCAGATTGAATGTGTGTGTTGATGGGTGTATTTTTCCTCTGTGCTATTCTCAGCTATGGCGGCAGGCTGAAACAGTAACTGATCGGTTACCATGGTTTCCAATGGAGGCAGTGTAGCATGTAATTATTATATACAGCTATCATGACTAAATTCAGTATGGCATTTGATGTAATTCAATAAATAATTTGAGTCATAACTCTAGAAGGAGGGTGTGACTGCTTACAGGGTAATATTTTAAGGAAAATTACTTAAAATATTTTTTTCATACAGCTTGCCTGTCGGGGCACTGATGAGTAAAATTTGGTAGTTGGTTCTAATTGCTTTTCTCATATCAGAAGAAAAATTGGTAAAAGAAGGTTTCAGGTCTGCCTTGATAGGTAAAGTAGTGTTGATTCAGGTACTAAATGAGGCAAAACCCTTCATTTGGTTTTTAGCATGGTATTTAGTGAATCTCATTTCTTTGGGTTTGTACATCTTTAACAATGAAATAAAAACACATGCTTTGTGAAACATATAATAGAGAAGAGAGAGAGACTTTTAAACAATCTACCATCTCCTCCTTCTCTACAGATTCCAGAGCAAGTTTCCCCAATTTGTCACTGAGCACTAACTAATTAAGGAGTTGTCACGTTCCTGGCCTTTCCTCAGTGTTATGCACACTGCAGGATATAAATGCGGGTATGAGGGTAATCCTACATTATATATTCAAGGGAACTGCCAAGTGTTTCCATTTGTATTGTTATCATTTGTAGATAAATAATTTCCATTTATTTTAATAAAAGGCAACCAGACATGTATCTGTGTTAGGCTTCTTCATGCCATTGATAATCCCCTCTCTTAATTTTCCCAGTCACTTGCTTTCGGCATTACTGTGTGAGAAAGTGAACGTCTTAACTGAGTCACGAATTTGCACCACCATATGGAAACAGAGAAAGACTACTGACAAATTGTTCTTAGTATTTTTACAAACTATGTATCCTTTTGCTAAATTTCGAGTTCCTCAGGAATAATCCTCTGGAATACTTGTAGGAATCTACTCATTGATACCCCTATATATCTTCGTTTCCTTGTTTTTCTCAAACATATGCATGATATTATATGCTTTTTGTCATTCGAGATGATGTATTATAGGAATAGAGAAGTGCAAGGAAGGGATATTATACACAATTCCTTTTGTCAAGAGGTGTATGGTTTACTTGAGGGAAATGAGAAGCGTGCACAGTATAGGCATCAGTAGAAAGAACACACAGACATTGTAGTATATCTGAACTGGGTTTACCACCTTCTCCCATTTTGCTTGTGGTGCCAATTCACCTCCCTGAATTTCTGCTTTCTTATATATCAAATGGACATACTCAAAACTGGATAATAGGGTACATGCAAAGATTCAATCTGATAAAATATATGAAGTTGATAAATACTGTACTTGGCACATAGTGAATGATCAGTAGAAATACAACAAAAAATAAGGACGAATGTCAAATATTTTACGGAGACATTGAGCGCTGTGCAGTTGGGTAGGAAACATGATTGGAGTATTTGGGGAAGGCTTCATGGATGAAGTAGGATTTAGACTTAGAAGTGAAGGGTAGGCATGCTTTAGACATGTGGAAGCAAGGGGACTGTTTCAGGTGAAGGGAATGGCATATGCAAATGTGTGGATAGCTTTACCATTGAATTTTCTATCAATTTAACTTTCTTCAAACCTCAATTATGTTAGTATGGAACTGTGTTTTATTTTTTAAACTATGTTTTCATTCCTCCAGAGTCATATTAAGTTGATATTTTGTTCATTATTTGAACAATTAGTGAAGACAGTCTGTATTTTCCATCAAGAACTGGATGAAAATATCCTATGGCACTTCTCCAAAGACTGCTAAGAAAACAATACATGAAGAGGCAAATGGAGGCAAAATTTGGAAAGTGGGTTTTCCACAGCAGTCTTTCTTTGGCTCATTCTTCCGCTGTGTACCCCTTTCCCCACTCCATCCAGTTATTCTTTTATCCAGTAGCTTCTTTTTGTGCCTTGACTGTATTCTCCCATCCTGGTGAAACAATTGAATACATGAAGGCCACTGAGCCTAAATGATGTCCAGATATATATATATATATATATATATATATATATATATATTTTTTTTTTTTTTTTTTTTTTTTTTTTCCCAGGGTCAAACCAGAAAGAAAAAGCAACTCCTTCAGGGTAAGCCCTGTTTTAGGTGATAACTTTACTCCTTAAAGTATAGTGCATTGGTGAAAGTCAGCTCCAGTTTTGAGTAAAGCAGGTAAGCTAGACATCTATACTTAAAGTGAGGGACAGTGGTTGGGCCAAATAAGAATGGATGCCTAATGCATCCATGTACGCTATCAAGATGATTGTAGGATTACATGGACTCTTCCCTTGGGAAGAGATCTTCACAGATTTCATGTGTTGCAGCTCTGAAATCTGCAATAGATAAGTAGCAGCTATGCCTTCAGTGTCATGGAAGTATGTCTTTTCCTTTCATCCTCCCCACTGATTGTACTGAGAGATGCTCTGAAAAGGAGTATGTTGCAAAAGTGAATGGAATTGAGGCTGATCAATATTCAGAAAATCTAGTTTGGTGATCTGCAGTAGACACTGTAATGTACTGACCAGATCTCCCTTCACTAAAGGATGTGTTGTCTGAGCTGCTAGGAGGGATGCTGGCAAGCAGTCTTCAATTTTCAGCCCCTTCAAAGATTGCCACAGCTGTGGAGGACAGTCTTGTCCAAGCAGTCTTTCCTGAGGTGGCTCACATTCATTGACTGTGTGATGTAGGACTGTAGAGGCAGGGCCATCTTTCCGCATCTCAGGACCATTTTGTGGGGGCCATTCTAGCTCCAGAGCTCCACTTGGGTTTGGCTGAGGCTGTCATTGGGCCTGCATTGTAGCTCAACATCTCCCTCTGCTTCCTGCTGTTTCCTTCTCCCCTTACCGTAAGTGTTGCTCCCAAGGACACTTCTCAATAAATGTGCTGCAGTCTAGCCTTCATCTCAGAGGGTGTTTCCTAGGGAACTAAACTTGCAACAAGGTGTTTTCCTTTAGGTTAAGTCAGTCTTCCAACCAATGTAATGTGGGACACTGGTGTGCAATAAATGAGATTAAGTCGTGTTGAGGTATTCATTCTCTCAGCATTCATAATGGCTGGGCCTAGCCTAGAGTGATGGAAGCTCAGCTGGTCATCTGGAGTCACTAGATGCCTTGACGACTCATCCCAGGTGCTGTGCAAATAGTTATGCCATGCTATTTAAAGGTTGGGTGAAGGCACTGTGTTTTTAGGAATGCTCCAAAGACAGACACACTGTTATTCCTAGGAGATGTCAGGGTTTTTTTTTTTTTTCTTTTCTGTTAGACACTATACCTTTAAGGTTGACACATTTATCAGTTAACAGTTGGAAACTTGAAAGGGAGAGCCTAGAATTCTGAGGCACTGAAGATAGGATAGTTAAGTTTTGATTAGGATATAAAAGAAGATGGGAATTCATATTGATCTTGGAAAAATGTCCAGTTGAGAGGGTTATACAAATTATTTACAAATAAATCAAAGTATCTAAATGTTCCCTTTTAGACTATTCTATTACTTTCTTTTTCTCTACCACCCACTCAGATTTCTTCATCTCCAAGAGCTGCACATAGTATTTTTCCTAATACATTATATTAATTTCACAGCAGCACTTTAAATAGTGGCACAGCTGCAGTTGTCATTGAACAGTGTATGAAATAACCTTGGAGTATTAATTGTTATTTATTCATATGGTGGCTTGGGTTTAATTGTATGTAGGCTTTGCCTTAACTTATAAAAGGTATTTGTATAATCCTTGTTAATAACTGTAATTCCAGAAGTTAAAAGTCATAAGAGTTTACATTTTGATAATGCTATTCATACTAGCACCTGAAGTACTTTGTGAAAAATACATTCTAAAGGGCAAAACTGCTATTATTTGGGCTTAAAATATTTGCAGACTTTGGATAGAAGAAATTATTCCAAACTCACTTGGGGACAGAGAAGTGTTTCTCTTTCTTTGCTTCCAACAACGTTGCTTCCTTCAAAACAGGAAAGAATTGAATGACAGTGTGGGCCAGGTAGGGCTAATCTTACATATATTTAAACTATTCTTGAAGTTCTTGTAATATTTTATTTTAAGCACGCAGTAGTGTTGCTGGAACTGGTTCCCATCACCTTGTGAGAACTGACTGTAGCACATATATTTCCAACTTCATATCCAGTGACATTATATTGGTAACTTGAAATTAGCTATGGTGAGAGTATTTACACCACTGCGGAAGTTAACCATCAATTAGGGTATTTCCCTCTTCATCTCCAAGGAGGCTGCTTTTTAAACATTTGCCAATATACCACTGCCATCGACTCGTATCATTCCCAGTATAAATTACAGTTTTATATGAAATTTTAAAAATACATAATGTAAAAAACTTAAAAGAATGGACCTTCACATCCTTTCTAAAGTTCAAATGTATCCAGAACCTGGAATTTTGATGAAGGCTGAATGAATTCACAAGTTTTGGATAACTTAGGAAATCATGCATCTGATTCTATACCTCAGATCTAACATTTTCCAACATTAATGGCTCTTTGTGGGTGTTTTCTGTGGCCAGGTTTAAACTCACTCTAATAAATAAAACAAAGGATTTTCCTCAGGGGGCTGAAGTTACTTTTCTTTGTTTTTGGATTTGAAGGTATTGTACCTGAAATATATAGGAGTGATTTGATTGATTGCTCATGTATGATTAAGCTCCCTTGAATTTTAGCGCAAATCATTTACTTAGCTTTAAGGATATGGGTTTAGAGTGGAGCTAGAAAGTGATGGTTATCTAGCAGTTGGGGTGGGGGCTGGAGGAGATCATGATCTCCCCCATTCAGATAGGTGGCAGAAGCCTGGAAATCCCACTTCTGGCATATGCAGCCACTGTCTTTTCCTCCTCAGGATGTGTGAAGTCCAGCATTGTAATAAAAGATACATCTGAACACATTCAGCTTGGCAGGTGGTATAACTGCAGTTTTAACACAAAACATGAAACTTTCCATGTATTTTTACTTTGAACTATTGTGCTTGGGAATTCCATAGTCAGCGTATGCCCTCCACATTGCTCCTCACTGAGCCCCTAATAGTTACCTCGTTAGATATGATTACCTCCATATAGACAGTCCCAAAGTATTATAACAGTGTATTTGATTGTAATATCTAAATATTTTATTACACAAAACAAATGGGAGCTTAGAGTAATAGAAATAAAATAAAATAATGATACACATTGAAGACTGTGAAATAATAGTTAAAGGGGGCAAAATCACAAGAAATGCCTCTCTTGGAGCCTAATTAACTAAATAGAAAACCTGGTTTATATTTTACAACTAAAAAAATAAATAAGTGGAAAGCAGAAAAGGAAAATGAGACAAGCTTATGCCATAAAATTGAAAAGTGACAGAAAAAAACCAAAAATTCTGCATACTCTAGTGGAGCAGAAAATAACTCAGCAAAGATAGAAATTGAATAAAACCCCTAGAATTCCCCCAAATATCACTCAATTTTTGGGAAAACATACCAAGGAGATAAATAAGCAATATTGGGAAAAACCAAGAAACATATCTTTCTGACTAATTGCTCTTTTACATTCAAGGGCAAAAGAACTACAATGCTTATTGTTTTCTGAGAAGTAGGGCTGAGTTCATAGAGCAAGCTGGGTGAACTGGGACTGGGTACAGGATTTCAGAACAGAAAGCAGAGCTCAAATTTCCCAATAACTGTTTAAAAGAGTTCTAATGAAATGTTGACTACTCCTCCATTTCCATAAACTCCGGAAGGATTGAAAACACTCATATTGAAGCTCAGACAAGCAGGGGGGGAAAAAAAAAATCCTGAAATAAGGTATGAATGGTGTCAAGGGGAATTCACTCAGAAATGTATCTGGACAAAAAGAAAGTATAAAATACATTAAGTATGAGAAAGATAAAAAGAAGTAAAATAGAAGCCGTGATAATATAATGGAACAAAAATAGAAAACAAAAATCAGTAAAAGAAAGAGGGAAAAAAAATGAGTGAAAAGAGCCAGGAAGAGCAAAACCAGAAGAACCTGATCTTGAATAAAATGCAAACTAGGATCCAGAAGAAAGTGTTCCAAAATTGTTCATGCTACAGAAGAATTCACAAGGAATATTAATCAAGTTAAAGTAGAACTACAAAGATAAGAAGATATAAAAGAGTAAGATGTAAAAGGAGATTCAACAGTAAGTAAGCAAATTGAGAACTAAGCACAAGTTACTAGCTTATACATAAATGGGAAAGACACAGCTGAAAATAAAACTTCCATACAAAATCTGGAGCAAGAAAAGATTTAGAGATATAGTAGAGGAAAATTTTTTAGAAACAAAGAAAAATAATCCCTTGAAACTTAAGGAAATATACTTCATAGCAGGAAAAATTACTTGCAATTAATGACACTGAGACATATTTTGATTCATTCATTGTGCTTAAGAATAAAGAAATAATTTTTAAGTAATCACAGGTCTTCAGATATCCAGGGGGAAAAATTAATTGATTCACAAGGATAAAAAAAAAATCAGGGTAGTCACTATTGCTCATGAGGTAGTGAATTTCCTCATCCAAATAAAAAGATTGATACAGTTACTTTTAATTTCAAGATTTAAAACATTGTCTAGGGAAAGTAAATGGCACACCTGGAGTTATAGATCAATAGCAGAGTTTATACTAGAACCCAGATGTTCTGATTTGTGGTCAAGCATTTGGAATATCAGATATGTAGCTTCTTTCACCCACATGCAATGTGCCATAAAACTTTTCTTTTTTCTGTATCTTAATTTGCTATTGGTTAGCTTGGCCCTTCTCATTCAGGAAAGCCATTATAGGCATTAAAATTAGATATACAGTGAAATATCATCATTTTCTGGAAAGATGGTATCTTCCTAGACACTATGAGTTTATAATTGTTACTAGGTAAGAGTAGTTCAGTGTAGAGGCCAGAGAAAGGCAAGTGCAGTTCAGTATCAGGGGCATGGACAGTAGAATCTGACCTAGAAGAAAGCCCATGATCAACCTTCTAAGGGACTCAGAAGAAGAAAACTATGGAAACAGTGTTTAAATTCACTGGAGAAAATATATCTTATGGAAAAGGCAGCATTTTTTTTTATTAATCTCTCTAGGCTCTGTTCAGATAATGATCCAATTATATCAGTCACCTTGGATAGAGAACATAAGAGCATAACACTAGAGAGCAGCCTGAAATTACAGTTACTGGTAGCCCTGTCTTGCCCCCCTAGACCCCATTTATGGACTGACATTAGATCATCTTTGTTATTTGTAAGTTGCTGTAATACTTTTTGTTGTGAGATTTTTACATTTGAAATGAAGAAAAAAAAAATAAAACACTAACCTTTACTAACCTACCATGAGCTGTGTTTTAAGAATTGCCTTTTGGAATAAAGTGTACATTCTCTATTCATGCTCTGTTTTTTCTTTCTATGTGACTGAGGGAAAAAAAAAAAAAAACCTTCATAAAGGAAAGACAGTGTCCTTTAGGAATTACCATCATGACCTTCTGTGTGAAATATATATAGGCTTTGTAACAGCCTATGGATCTATTAAATTTCTTTGCTGATAGCAGCAGTATTTAAAAAATACTTCAGTTGCAACATTCCTTTCTTGCTACAGCTCAAGACTGAAGAAGCTGAAGTCATCGTGCAAAATGGCTGTCACAGGCCACATGATAAGGAGCTCAAATCCAGCTACTAACTAATTGGAATGTCTGTTTAACCCAAAAGACAGGCAGATTCCTGCCAAAGTCTATCTCTAAGTTTGTGATAGTGCGAGCATGTTCCTGTATACAAGGAAAGAAAAGCATTTGCCACTAAGAGGACAGATTAAGTTTTAGGTATTAGAATAGCTTTTATAAGGTCTACTAATATTATTTTTCCCGGCTTAGCTGAAATGTTGTTGGTTATTATACTTTTGAATGTAAATTATATTGTAGTTAAAAGTATCACTATTTTTTTCAGTAGGAGCTGGAACAGATGAAATTACACTTTACTGTAGTTGAATATTTCTGTAAGAAATATAAAAAAATTTTTTTGTGTAGCTACAACTACACATATGAATTAAATATGAGTCTTAATAAGATATTACATCTGTCTAGTTAAGTAAAAGTAAAAATTCTGAATTACTACTTAAAATGAATCAATAGCTTTAGAATTTGAAAAACTAATAACCCAACATTAATCATTTATTCATTTAATCAATTATTCACCAAAAATTGTATTAAGCACCTACTATGTGCGAGGCTAGAATTGTACTAGTAAAAAAGACAATCCATGATCTCACAGGCTTTCCAGTCTAACTCATTAAAAAGTAACTCCTAAACAAAGAGCCAAACAATGTAAAATGTCTGGGAATCTCTGGTACTGGATAAGAGTAAACAACTTCACTCTGTGTCTCCCAGTGAATATGGCTGTAAAAGTTGGAACGAATGCATGGAGCAGGTATTTGAAGGGTCTGAAATATAAACAGTAGCATGCAAAAGGGGAAAGAAGACAAGAATTAAAAGTAGCACTGAACTGGCAGTGAGTTTATCTCATTTTTCCTTCAGTATCTGCCAGCATGAAGACAATGCAACCTGGAACCTGGAAGCAGGCTTGGGGTAAAGAGAGCGAGCTCCAGAAGAAGGACCTGTATTTCTGGCTCTAGATGCAGGAAAATGGTCTTCTAATGCTCAGAGTTGGGAAATCTCTTACTTTTTTTTTTTTCTTTTCTCTTTTCTCTCACATCTCAGCCCAAGCAATCCAATGACAGCAGGGGAGGTAGACGTAATAGAGAAAAAAACCTACAGTCGCCTAAAACATTGAGAGAGGAGAACCTTTCTCTGTGATGGGAGAAGCTGAGATGATCCCAAGAAGGTGGGGCAAACTCCTATTGAGATTTTTCTTTCTCTGTCTTCTGGTCACTTGTCCCAAAACACAGCACAGGTGGCAGGAAATGTGCACCAAGGTAAGGTAAATAAAGCTTCAGATTTCTGGCTAGAGGACCACAAACAAGAGCCCCAGGGAACCAGAATGTCCTGAGGAGATGGTGGAGAGGGAAGAGTTTGGGAAAATAAACCTCTTAAAGTTCTTGATGAACTCTCAAACTCACCCATGGCTGTGCATGCACACATAGGACCTATACAGCTGAATAGACCACTGCCTAGGTCACCGACTGGCCACTTGGTGGTGCACATGAGGGACAGATCCAGTCAGCACTGAAAAGGCTTTGAAATTGGAACTGACATTGAAAGCACAACCTACAGAAGGCTGGCAAGAACTTGTGGTCTCAACCTAAC